>NW_024609883.1:46656629-47148148 GCF_016920785.2 Ixodes scapularis | reverse complement strand
TAATAATTAAAAAAGTTAATCACAAAGTTTTTATTCATTTTTTTACTTATCGTGACGACTGATCCCCTGCCTTATGTCCTGCTGGCTGTATAACTCATCTTCATAAACCGCAAAAACATTCTTCTACGTCTTTTTTTTAACCGGTTTCTCTGAAATAAATTCTAAAACCTTGTATAACGATGCTTCAGTTATTTGTTTTTAGTTTATTTCATGATGCCTCTTTCCTGTGCTATAGGCACATTGCACCTTAGATAAAATTAATAATCAATTACTCGAGTGATGGCTAACACGTAAAACACCATAAAACCTTGAAATATTTCATCAGACCTCGAACGCAAATCAGCAGACAGGGTGCATGTTTACTTAATGCGGGCGTACCAATTTTTTCGAATTACGTATCACTAGGTCGCAAATATTCCGATGTTTATAAAAAAAAAAATATCCGAGGATGAGCTTTGAGGTTTATTGCTTTTTTAAATATCGATCGGTTCATTTTGGTGTTCTGTCTCGAACAGACGCTAAAATCGATGATTATCGATAAAAAAAAAATTTTTTTTAATGAAAACAAAGTGTCCAAGTTGAAGAGAGGAGGGTTCTGACAAAAACAGTCCTAGAAGGAGCAGACATTTTAAGAAAACAGCGCTTTACGATTTTAATCGATTTTGTACATTGACCCGAACTGTTTTTTTATCACTTTCCTTTTACTGATTTTGTATTTTTGCCAGCGACGGATGCTTAACGGTGCTATTTGGTTGAAACCGTAAAATCTGCGGTCTACGTATTGAACGGTGAAAGCCAGGAAACCGACATTGCACTTTTCTTTCCATGAATGCTGTCAACTAGTTTTAAAGTAGCAGAGCAGATGACGCCGAATCAACCGCAACTACTCCTGCATAGACCCTCTTCAAAAGTCACCCACCCTGCGCAGAGCCAAATCCGACGCTCTAACGGTGCATAGGCACAACTCCTTCACACCACGAAGAGCGAGCGTCTTAGGAAACTTAAAGCAGAAAGCGAGGAATTGATTTCAGCACGTTGACCTTTGTGTACGTAACCTTTGATTCATGATGAGCTGGGTTATCACCGGCATTAGAGTGGAAACAGTTGAGCTCTTTAGACGACTACAAAATGGCTCTTACTTAAAAAAAAAAAGGAAAAAAAGAGTTTTTTTTATTGTGGTGAAGAAGGAGGACCAGCGAAACACTACGGTGGGAATGAGGTAATGGCCGACCGCAAGTTGGCAAGCCAGAGTGGAAAGGCTGGAAAGGTTGCCGCCGTCGCTCATAGATGGCGGTAGCTGCCCAGAGTTTTGTGTCGAGATTTGTTTGCCCACGGACACGAAACTGGGGAAATAAGCCCTTGAAAGCTCCGCTATAAAAATAATCTATTGCTGTTCACGCCGAAAAGGCATACGCACTTTCTGTAGGTGGAAATCTGTCGTTCCAAGATTCGAATGTAAGTTAGGGACTAGCAAAAGCGTTCGCGACACTGCTTGGTAAACACTGTAAGGGAGATTACGTGCCAAAGGCAGGCAGCCCGAGTACACTTCATCGCCCGGTTATGTTAGTAAATTGTTTACAATAGTACACAACATCTGAGCGTTATCGGCATTTAGAGAACATAAGAAATTCTCGTGCCCCTACCCCCACCCCGTCTCCCGTAAAAATAAATATTTGGCGCCTTGTATTTAATTTACTATAAAAAACATAGGTACACCACACCCGATATATTGTTAAATTCGCAATTTTTTTTTGTTCCGATCAATATTGTACATATATTTATGATAAATTAAGGTAAAATATTGTGCAAACATAATGGCCTGGAAACGGCAGATGTTGCAGGAACAGCAGCCACAGTGCAATAAAGATTAAAAGGTTGCGATACGCGACGCAGGCCTTATATAAGGTATCTAGTGTACAGAAAATTAGAAACTCACAAAACTGTAGGGCCATTATCGAGGGCAATTACCAACTAGTAACAAGCAGCGATGTGGAATGGGACGAACACTAAAAAAAATGTAACATTATTTTATTTCGTTTTTTATTATTTAGAAGAGGTATGAATTTTGGTCCACTTTCCCAACTCGGTAGAGGCGCTTTTTTGGAAACTACGGAGACAAACAAAAACTTTATGATCTCAAAATTGTGGCATAAACAAGCCTCTCCTCTATCTCTCGCTAATTATCGTTGATTCAAGAATAAGCGTTAATTTTTTTTTTCCGCGCGCAGCTAAAGAGGGAAATGGCATTCCTCACATCATTTGTTTCCTTATCTAACCCAAATCAATCCAGAAAGAAACGGAGCGAAACCATATTCATTGCTGCTTCATTTTCAACAAGAAATGTGATCAGAGTGTTTTATTTGTTCTTTTTTATACATTTTATTTGCCCATGTATACTTTTATTTGTCATTCTTTTTGTATTGTTCGTGCCTAATTTGTTTTGTCTAAATATCACGAGTGTTTTTACTTTTCGAAATACCTCCCTGACGGGGTCTCGAAGGTTAAGTGAAATAAAGCAATAAAAAAAATTGTCTGCCTGTGTAGTTTTTGTTCCTTATTCGTTAAAAATAAACACCTAATATTGCAAATGAAAAACAACCCAAATAGCACTGTCAATAATTAAAAAACAAAACAAAAAAACGACGTCTCGTGCTAGTTAGTGCATTACACCCAATGGCAAAAAACAGTACCAGACTAAAAACGAAATCACAAAGTGGTGTATCTCGACAAAAAAATAAATAAAAAAAGAACGAAAGATTTGAGTCTTAGGAAGCGCACTGTATATGTCAACAGCACTTCTCGTGTGCCCGAAACTCTGGGAGCAATAAACGCTGCAGCATCAACTGCCGCTACGCTATACACTAGAGCGAAATTCATACGCAACGCTTAAATAGAGCCTCGTTGCTCCGTTCCGTGGTTTTCTCGTGGGCGCCGCCATTTTGGTGCTTAGTGCAGACTCCAGAGCGACCGCAATAGAACCCCTTTCATAAGTCCATCGAGCAACATTGGCGGTCGCCATTGCTTGGATTCAAAGCGCGTGATTGGATCCGAATCCTCGCCGAACGCTGACGTCACAGTCGTGTCCAATGAATGCTCAGAGTACGCGATCTATTAATGGCGGACCGGCGATGGCGCGGACGTTTGAAACGGGTCTCATTTGCAATTATTACGATTAAAACGAATGTCACTTCTCGAGCAGATGGTGTCCCGGTGCTTAGCCGATATATCATTTCATCGCTCGCGTACTGTTCGAACATTTCTGGAGAACGGCAAAGCGTTTCTGGCAGTTTACAGAGAAAGCTTTCGGACGATTGGCAAGAATGATTTTAAAAGCAAGATGGCCCAAGTGCCGTTGCCCAAAACAGCGTAACTATTTTTTTTTTTTTTTTTCCGTGGCATTCGGGTTGTTTGCGAATTCACGGAGGCGGCGAAAACGCACATCTTCACAGTCACCGACACGCAGAGAACGGCGGAGAAGAGCTTCGGACGTCCCACCTCCAGCGCGAGCTTCTTCTTACCTTCGACCATGCTTCGGCCTCTCGTGCGCCTCGAGCGCGCGCAGCCCAAAGCACGGTCGAAGGCGTAGAGCGCCTGCTGGAGGTCGCGCGTTCTAAAAAGCAGCCCTGCCGTTCGGTATCTCTCAGTGACTTTAAAACCACGATTACAAGGAAAGAAAGAAAAAAAAAGTGAAATCTTGAAAAAGACTTACGCGGATCATTCACGACGATGTCACGACTGCTCATTCGCCGTGCCAAAGACAAACTGTTCGCTGCCCCTGCCGACGTGACGGCATAGTTTTCTGCGGAGGCACCTCAAGCATTTTCGAAGCATGAGCACTTCTTTATTATGTATGCTTCGAACGATTGGGAAAATGTATTTAGACCCTCGCTTATGTAAAACGCGGAAAGGGGCCCTCGAGGTATATGTAAATAAATAAATAAACAACTTCGCACGCATTTTTTTGTGCATGTCCAGTATAACGCGTGTCGTACAGGGAAAACACACGTCTCAGACGGCATCTGCCGACTCTCTTTTGTATGTTATGTTAGCAGAGTGATCGCTGCCTAAAAGAGGCTCCTCCTACCTGCGGCGACGACGCTCCCGAGACGTTCCCACCGCAACGCCGCGTCGGCGAAGTCTTGCAGCAGCCGTGGCCCTGCGTCCCGTGCACCACGCCGAACAGCATGCTCCGTCCAAACTGCGCCCAGACGCCGCGTGGGACCGCTGCCCTCGCCGCCGCCGGCCGCGGGTCGAACTCCGGACGGCGCCGGGGGCGGAGCCCGGTCCGACGCCCCGCCCCCCGGGGAGGAGCCGCCGTGATCGACGTGCCGGGTCTTTTTGTCACCGTCAGCGCCCATAAGTCAGGACCCAGCGTCGAGTCCAAAGCAAAACGCTCGGTTCGGGAGCTTTATCTCTTCGCGAAAATGCGTCACGGTGTTGTCGATGTTATTGTTGTGAGTGCGGTGGAACGTATCTGGAGCGTTCCATATTGCGAGCAGGAACGCTCCAAATTCGTGATTCTTGACGTCAGCTATTAGAAGTACCGTGAGCGAACAGGGGTACGTGATAAACAAGCGGTGCGGAAGTATTGGGGAGAGGAGTATGAGGAGGAAAGGATATTATTGTCGAATGTTCACGTAGTTCACGCGTACCAACCGTGGAAGGACGTTTGGTTGATGGGTGGCGACATCTCGCGCCGAGTGTTCGCAACTCTGAGACGGCCCGGGTCGCGCAGCCGTAGTAATTGGATCCGATCTCGAAGCCTCCCAGTGCCTTGCGGAACTCTGACGTACGCAGCGCTCGTGTCGAACCGCTCGGTGGTTAGGCCCGCCCAAAAGTTGCCTTTTTTTTACCACCAGCTGCGCTGACTAGCGGCCGACCAAGGCGCCTCCTGCTGACTGCACTGGGGCTATAGCAGGCATTCACGTGTGAGCGTTGTGCGTAAAGCCACTTACCGTCAGTGGACACTCCCTCTTTTACACATTTTTGTGGGCCTAGGAAGCACCGTTTAAAATGATATACGAACACCCTCCTCTTCCTTAGTCGAAGGTCATCGTGCCGAGCGTGCCGATAACCCGTTGTCTAGCTGAACACTGACACAGCGCTCGTCTGCAATCTGTGTCTGAACCCGATCTCACTGTGACGACGTCAAAATTCAAGTGATTTGTCTGATCATTAAATATTCTAGGGTGGTGTTGCCTTATGACGGTTGACGTTCGTGCTTCGCGAAGCGCCGCGGCGCAGCCATCTTACCGGGCCCATCGTAGCGTTCGCTCCGCTCACCTCCAAACTCATCCGATGCGACGCACTTCTCCACGAGGTTTATATATCCTGCGCAAAGAACACCGCGCGTTCGCTTTCCTACCTCGCGTTCCTTTCAACAACGACGTTCCACCGCCGCGTGTCACACCAGGCTTCGGCCAATACCGCCTACAAGGCAAGGCCAGCTCATGACGTCATCATCGGTGGCCCTCCGACCCGCACCAAGTGGCAAACGCGCACAAGCTCCGGGAGAGCCATCGCAAAGTGACAAACGCTGCGAGACGCGCAGTCGACGACGTCCACCGGGTGATGACGCTTTGGAACGTAAAGGGTCGGGCCTCGACTTCCAGACGGTTCTTGCTTCGGCGCGCGGCTCAAGCAGGCAGCGCGCGGTTGGTTCCGACTCCCGCACTCGCTATCGGGGGGTCCGATCTTGGTCCGTCCCGTTCACGGAGTAGGAGACGGGGGAAAGCACCGGCTGCCTTTCGGGGCAGGGCGCGCGCTCCGAGGCACAAGGCGACTCATTCACAGCGACGCGGAGGGGGCGCGATAGCCATCGGGACCGTCCGCCGCTCCCGCGCTCCTCGCTGAATGTCCCGTCAGTGTTGGGCGCATCTGCAGCTCCCCACGAGCGTCGAGGGTGGACGGGGGGAGGCGGAGCTGCTGTCGAGTGCTGCTAGCGAGCCTTCCCGGCCACTCCGTTTCGGCTGACTACGGACCGCGGTGGACGGTGTTCCACTCTGTTCGCCACGCTGACAGTGCGGTGGTGGGGTTTAACGCGCTAGCCGGACCAATCAACTACCTCCCTTTCGATCACGTGACCCCACTCTCCTCGCGTACGCCCGGGAGGGAGGGTGATCACGTGGCGTAAGGTTCCAACGAGCACGTTCCACCCCACTGTCGGCTTAGTGGAGGACGGAGTAGACGGGTCCATTCCATTGCAGCCAGTTCAGCGCTGTGAACCTGTCACGTGACGGTCTAGGGTCACGTGACAGCCGCCGCGCGGAGTTGGGTTGGCTCCGATGGCTCGTGGCGTTTCAGTGCGGTCCATCGCGAGGACGAAATGGGCGGTTAAGCTGCCCGGCTCTAATTGTCCCTGTCCGGATATTTCATTCCGAGCACTCTCTACGTGCCGAGCGGTCTGGGCTTGGGGGTCGCTTTTTTTGCCATCGGGTGTTTTGAACCTCGGAACGGCGGTTCGGCCTTGCCCGTCGCATTCCGTCGTGCATTCCGTTTGGGTCTTGGCGGTGGACGACAAAGTGTGCGCAACGTCGGAGACAAAAAGGAACCGGTGCTTTTGTCTTTTGTTTGTTTCTTTTTTGGTAAGGGGTCACGTTTTGTATGTCTTGACTCGGAATTCATACGGGAGCATGCGAAACCTACTTGTTTTGTTTGGTCTCGTTTCGTTCGGTCACGTGCCATCGACCTTCTGAACAACCATGTCGGGGTATTTTGGGAAACTCGTTGCTGATTAATCCATTCTCCTAAATTGTTGGCGTTGTTCGTTCCCTCTATGAATTGCATCGACAGATGGGCCGGTTGGTACATGATCTCTTTTGACAAAATGCGCCGCGAGACAGGGACAGAGTAAGGGACAAAGCGCTATAAATTGCCTTCGCCTTTCTGCTGCCCATCGGACTTGTAAATTAGTCCGCCTTTTGCAGGATGCGTATTAAAAAGAAATCATAAAAAAGACACCAACTCCGTTTATGTTATTTTCTTTTATTTTTGCTTTACCTGTCGCAATTCAGAGCGAAATCCAATCCTTGAAACTGTAAGGTATGTGTTTGAAGTATACACGAAAGATCTAATGACTGGATTCCTGGATCTCCGAGGTGGAATTTCTTTATGCTCTTGGGGCTCCGAGCGACCCCGCGTTCAGCTGAGGACCGCCTCCGTCACAAAATGTATCCCCCCCCCTCCCCCCAATTCTGCGATTCACAGATGTTTTATACCACACAGCGACGCACACGCGCACGCACATAAAGGGAGGTCTCACGTGACTTACTTCCGGTTTGAACCCTCGCCGGACGCCATGTTGATGTACTTTCTCCCAATGTATTTTTATGCGCCGAGGCAGTATTCTCCAGATCGCTCGTGTTATCTCGCGCCGTGATCAACCGCGCCAGCCCGAATCGTCGGGAACATAGAGGATCATCGTCGGGCTACTCGATTTTTATGAATACCCACTTCATCCGCAGTTAGGAGCCGGCAATCGAGAAGTTGGGCGCTCGGCGCTCAATATGACTCCGGTAGGTTCCACCGGGGCCACTAATAGATAGAAGATTGTAGATAGGCATGGGTGGCCCACAGACGTCCTCGATCGTACTTGTGGACCATAGGTGCCCGATCGTTGCTCCGGCTTCTGTATTTTCAGATGGAAATAAATGATTTCAGTTGATTTAACACATATTTAGTTACGTCGTCGACGCAGCTCATCGCCGTGCTTCTGCGTCTCAATAACACCGAAAACAACACCGATAAGTAATAGTCTTCGCGCCAACTAATCGTGAAAATAGCAGACGCTGTTCATCAACCTGATGGATCCGGGCCTCCCATTGAAAATGCGTTTCGTGAAAGAACTCTATATAACCGACCGCGCCCAAACACTCGAGGCGTTTTTGAAAGAAGTTGTGAAAGAAGTCCTATGAATAGGGTGGGGCACAGTGAATATTAGTGCGCGAAACGAGCCGGAAAAATCGGCGGCTGCACATGAAAATCTCCAACTTTCACCAAATGTGCATTGACGAGGTGTATACTATCCTGTCAGATTTCAAGATGTAGTTCTTTTCCTGTAAAAAATGGATCCACGAACTGGTCCAAGTCAACGGCGTAGGTATCGGCAAACAACCTAGTTTGTGATGGGTGTAGCTTGTGGCGATATCTTCCGACAGGCGCAGCGAGCAGAGACCCACTCCGAACCTCAGTCAAGAGCAGAAAGACTCTCGGAAACATTTTTTGTTTGATTTCATGAAACAACTCGCAGCAAAAGCAGACTTGCTCGAAAAGGCCATCACATGTGACAAGCGGAGGTCT
Organism: Ixodes scapularis; assembly: GCF_016920785.2. Lineage (NCBI taxonomy): Eukaryota > Metazoa > Arthropoda > Arachnida > Ixodida > Ixodidae > Ixodes > Ixodes scapularis. The sequence goes on along the minus strand of NW_024609883.1, from coordinate 47,139,850 downwards.
TTACAACAAAATCTGAAAGCAAAAAGAAGAAAAAAATGATGCGAGAAGATTTGAAAATGAAAATGGCAAAGCAAAATCCGTAGACAAGATAAGAGGCAAAACGGTGGCGCTGTTGAAGGGGTTGACGCATAATGACCTGCGGTTCTGTCTCCAACAATTAAAAATGTGTATTCAACGGTGTATACAAGTGAGTTAGAGGTCGACCTTCGCTCAAGATTTCGTGAAACTGGTTTAACACGGAAAGTGAGGAATTTCCACAATGCAAAATGTTCTTGTGGGTGCAGCAGCGAACGCTGCCTTCCACCGAGTTTTGGGTGCGCTCATCTGGTGGTATCGGGAGGTATCGGAGCAGTATGCTAAGATTAAAACGTGAAACCTTCTTCGCCTAGTCATGGGGGGGGGGGGGGGGGGGGGGGGTTATTTGGTGAGATTTAGCGAAGCCCAAAAAATCAACCGCGGATCTCGAAAAATTAACCGTCACCCATAGAAAGCCGACTCGCTTCAGTATCTTTATTCCAGGAAGTGCTATCGAGTTTGTATGTCATAGTGTCAAGTTATCCGTAGAAGAGAGTCGCGAGCGTAGGCGCCGGACTCGGCGGGGTAGACAGCCCAGAACTACGTCGCAGGTCACTGAACAAGTGCGACGTCTTAAGAGTGATACCGGCTTCGGCGCATGAGCCGAATAAAAAGAGACGTCCACACAAAGCACTCTCAATGTCTTTAATCAATGCTAGATGAAAAAGATGGCGAGGCAAAACAAAAGAGGCAAAGAAGACCCGCCCAACAAAAGCAATGTGTAGCAAACTACCGGGCAATTGTAATACACGTGGCAAGCAGTGCACCGTCGAGGCAAAAGGCTTATACATACCGGAACGTTTCACGTGTAACACAATTACGCGGCAGTTTGCTACGCATTCCTGTTTCCCCTTTGTTTGGAACTAATCAAGGAGAACGCGTCACAACCAACTCGTCATAGATGAACTCGTCAAATGAAGCGAGTCGTCATTGGCCATCTCGTACACGGGGAAGCCGCGACACAGGGCACTTTTCCACTTTATCAACATTTACCTTTGTTTTCAGAAGTTGTGTGTATGCAATTCGACTTCGATAATTGATGATGAACAGCAATTTACACCTTCTCCACACTTTCAGAAAGTGATTAGCCGTAGGATCACAGGCTTGAGTAAAGCTCTCCTGTCCTCGTGATGACATCGGTGATCTTTCCATCAGTGGTGATTTTGGTTTTGCAATACTATCTATTTCTGCAGACCTAGTACACAGCATCGGGGTTTTCGCGGCTACGTGTGTATAAATACCATTCGTACTGAAGCATGGGAGCACCACGCTGGGTTTTAGTGAGCTCCATTCTACAAGGCGTGGTCGTGTGTATGAAGGCCCCATATTTTACCCCTATATATATATGTGTGTTTGTGTATTCAAAAGAACTTTAAAGAAAAACGTAAAAAAAACGAAAAAAACAACGGTTGCTGCGTTTTTTTATGAATCCTCACAGAAACTGTAGTAAAGTATATACGGAAAACAGATTGAACAATTGAGAACACAGACGCCACCAAAAACAATACCTAACAACTGCTTCGCTTCTCAGCATTCTGGTGTAGAGGCCTACCGCAGGGTGCCCCAGGAAGTTCCGATCTCGCAGAGCTTACGAAAAGGGTCTATTAAGAAAGCGACGGCGAAACTAAAGATACGACCGAAAAGTCGATCACAACGGACGCCTGCAAAGGAAATAAAAGGAGATGCCAGCTCTCAAATTACGCGACCACTCGACTCGATCCCCCCCCCCCCCCCCCCCCCCCCCCCCAGTCTCTTTAGGAACAAAAACAAAATCATAGGATGAATTTTTTTTTAAGAACGAGAAGGTCAGTACGAGCCCTCTCCCTACTACGGGATCACCTAGAATGAAATGCCCTCTTTGACCAATTCACCTAAGACTAGTTTTCCTATGATAAGTTTTTCTGACAAGTGGGCCTATTCCCGTTTGCAACAATAATACAAGTATCAATAACGCTTCCTGGTTTGCCAAGATAGGAATTTTAACCGAACGGCAAGGGTGGGGATCGAACTGAGGCGCTATTCCTAGGCTCTGTAAGCCTGCATCGTAAATGCTCTAAAACTTCTTTTTATAGCCACAAGCTTTTCGGTTGTAGCACATGAACAACAAAACACGAAAGAGACGCTCAAATTTTGTTCGACAGCATGATATAGAAAATAAGTGAAATTGTGCTAAAAGCCATCGAAAAAAAAAAGAAAACGAAAGGAATGCATGCTAACAGGAAAACTTTTCCTGATGACTAAAGCGAGCACGTTTGTTATAACATTTTGGGGTAAAACAGCGCAACGGGAACGGGCGAAGTAATGACTAGACTATACACAGCACTGTCTATCGACCAACTAGCCCAAATGAGCCTTTTTGCAAACTTGATTGTTGGAGCACAGTTGCTTTCTAACCAAAGGCGGGGTTCGGGAACCTGAACTCTCAGTTGTGACAAATTCAAGGGGGGAGGGGCGGGGGGTGGTTCGTGGCTCCCCCATTTTCACCCCCTCTCCCTTAAGTCTGTCATGGCCCCCCTTGAGGCCGCGGCCCACTTTTTGGAAAACACTGAGATAGAGGCAAGCCCGGAGCACATGGAGGGGTGACGCCACCAACGTCACAAAACAGAGGCCACCCTGGAAATTGGGCTCCTTATTTGTCATTCGGGCGTTAACTACTCATACCAGAGGATATCTAAATATTTTTTTTAATTGCAGAATTTAAATATTTATACAAGCCTAAGATTTTAGCTAACTTTCCGCAAAAAAAAAGAAGAAAAAAGAAAATTGCGAAATCGTTATTCCGTGAACATGTCGCCCAAGATTTTTGTTTTTCTGAAATACTGAAAAGACACAATCTCCACTTTAACGAATTTGCAAGACAATAGGGAACTTTAGTAGATCGTCCTAATAAGCCCGATAACGATACCCGAAAAACAATACGACGAAAGCCCAAAGCCGCCGTCGGTGTATCGGTTATCGTTATCGGAGCCATAAAGACGACCTAGTAAAACACTCTACAACATAGCTAAAATATTGTAGCTATAATTTCAGACATTCTATACTCTGGTAGAAATTTTATTTTAGTGTGTAAATCAGTCTAACGTATTATCTCTTTTTAATTTATTGCAAATAGTAGTTTATTAGGCTTACTGTTTTCAACGAGGTAGTTCAATAACTCTTCGACAACAGTCACCACTATGTAAGGCGGGCGCCATATTTGAGCTTCTGCCGTCACCGAGAAACTGGTATTTTTTTAATCATTCTTTTATTTTGAATTGCCGTGAAAAAGAATCGACCTTCTATCAATCGTTGTCTATTTAGCAAGATAAGAAAGTTGACTTCTATACCACTTTGAGCTCAACTCCCTATCAATACGCCTGGTGACAAGAAAAAAATGACACATTAGCAGACGAATTTAACAGGCTGCATAATAAATGTTCAAGCAGTTGCTTTAAGAAATTAGCTAAACACAGAGATGTAGTTCCTACGCTCAAAGTTACCTTCCATTGCATTTAACAAACACGCAAATAAATTTGGAAAAACGACGGCTTCTTTTATTTTTTAGCAATTATTTAATAACCAAAGCCCCAATAAATTAGTGAATTGTCGCAGTTGATATCCGAGAGCAAACTAAATTTTTAATTATAAACTCTAACTAAGGGGTACAGAGATGAGCTTGTAGTATGGAACTCGGAAGCTTCGCAGTGATGTGCATTATTCGAGGAGAGCTCTCTTCAAGGGCGCTTCTCCTCATGCTATATCGCCATGCAGAGAAGCCACAGTCGCGAACCGGAAAGCTGCGTGAAGCACGTTGGATACGCCTGTTGCTGTTTCTAAAGTTGTCTCTTCCTTCTTTTTGTGCTTGTCTTTTATGCGGTCAGTTCGACCAGTTGGATGGGTGGATGAATGCTAATGGCTGAACACTTTATAATGGGCGGTGGCTTGTGCCACCTAGCCTACAAAAGAAAAGTATTATTCCTCCCCTCGTCCTGCTAAGCCCATTTGCTTCTCCTCTATTTTTTTGTAACTATCACCAGGCGGTGCGGGATATCGCCAAAATGGCCTTTAAAATATATTAAAAAAACAAAACAAAAAACGTCACCCTCTTTCTTTTTGTTTTCCCAGTCAAAGAATCGCCAGTTTTCCATTGGTCGAACCTAGTCGGCACTACCCCAACGCCGGGCCCACTGAGAAAGAGGGTTGAGACTTCAGGCCGGAGCTACGCGGGAGGGAGTTCCAACTTTCTTGTCCCGACTGTCTACAGCTGTGCTAGTTTGTTTCACATCAATCAGTTTTCCCTCGATAATTTCCACCAATAATCTAACCTCCTCTTTGTGACTGTAACTTTTCTCCTCCATTCTTCCTTCCTCACGAGCAAAACCCAGCGCCACCGCCAGATCCGCTACCCTTTCAAGGAGGGCAGGACGAAGCCCCGTCCACATCAAACACCAAATGCTCTAATGTCTCATTTTCGCTATAGCACACGGCACATAATAAGTCCATCTCTTGAAATTTTGCCGTGTACTTCTTTGTCTGTAGCACTCCCACTGTCCCATCGAACAGCGAAGAACTTTCACGTGAATTATCAAGCACATTTTTCTTCCTTATGATCTTCTTTTGTGACCTATGCACTGTTAAAGCTGATTTCTCTTACATTCATTTCTTTCGCAATTTACTTTCTGCCTCTTTCACTTTCTTTTTTACTAAACTAGTCTGCCCAGCGCCATCTCTAGTGTGCAGGCATTCATTTGTCAGCTCGAAGGTTCGGTTTGTCCATTTTGTGTTCAAAATGTCCACATATAGATACGCACTTGAATACTTTTCGTGTCCACCGGGTATCATTCATTTCAGTTAACCTTTCTTCAAATTTTAATTCACTAATTGCCTCCCTACTCTCAAGGAACGACCAGCCTTTGGTGTGGTCATATCATTTAGGTTGTTCACATACGTTCTCAGTTCTAACCAGTTCACGCTGCTTGGTCCAATTTCAAGATCGGGTTGAACCCCTCATCGCGTGCACAGCACTCCACTGCGAAAATACAGTCCTGACACCATTACTCCTTTCCATATACCACTCACCGTTTCGTATCTATTATAATTCCATAATGTCTTGAGCTGCATATTAGCTGAATTTATTTTCCCCTTTTTAATCATGTTTTCGTCACACTCCTCAGATATTTCCTTTCCTCATTAAGCCATACTCCCAGATATTTGTATTTTTCTACGTGGTCTTTTACACTCCCTTGTAATTTCATAGGTTTCCTCTTTTCGTCGATGAACACCATTACTCCATACTTGTCAATACTAAAACTCACGCCCAAGTTGCCCGCTTCCTCTCCATATGTTACAGTTACTGCCTGTAATCTATCGCGATTATCTGGCATGAATACTATATCTTTTTTCTTTCTGTGATAACTGGTAAAAATTAATAAAAAGGAGACATTGGGCTGCATACATTACTTATGTGATTACTCACATCAAAACCTATATTTCCCTAGTTTATTTCTGCCAGTTCGTGCAGTCATGACCAGTGTTGAGAGCTCAAAGACCAAAACCCACTGCAGAAATCCCGAAAACCCGCTAAGAAACACTAAATTTTAAGCGCATGGCAAAGATGACTTTTTAGCATAATTCACTGCTGTAATTGACTCCGTAAGTGTGACGTCATGGGTCCAAACAAACCGTTGCTAGGGTCGTTGTTATGGACAAATACACGTGGCTAGGTTTCGCTACGAAAACCCGACTGTTCCCAAAATCGGGAGTAGGATTTAAACTTCTAAAAATCACAGATATAGAAAGCCTGAATGTCATATATGTTTCGACAGAAGTGTGTCGGTAATCGCTTGTTTCTGAAATATTTACGACCGCAACTTCCGGTCCTCAAAATGCCTGCGGCAGACGACGAATGCAAGAAGAATGCCGCCTGCGCACGCCCGCCGGCCAAGCCGGCGCCGGCGTTTGAATTGGGTAAATAAGGACGATATTCCGATATTGGATTTGTTTGAAATATAATTATGTTTAGACACTTATAATAATTCATAGTGGGGTGCGGTGCAAAATATGGTTTATCGAAAGTCCGGGCGTCGATCGAGATGATCGTCTGCTAAAATATTGCAATGCACCCGTGATAAAAGCACTTCAGGCGATCGGTAGAGATCCCAAATTTTGTTTGCGGACTCGCGCTATGGAAGGGTGCTTCGTACCTGGTTGTAACCATCGCGTGGAGAAAGATTCTTGCAGTTTCTTCAGATTTCCGCGAAACCCGGAAACACTGGATGAAAAACATAAGGTGAGTTTATTACAGATTGTACTTTCATTACGGGTTCAATGGAGAACTTCACCGAAAGAGGACATCCACTAAATTTAATGTATACAAAAAAAAAGGCGAAATTGCGATAGACATGCAATATTTTAATAACCTGACAACCTCAATAATAATAATAACAAACAACTTACCTCGACGGCGTACGATCTGTTTCTCATGCTGGCCTGCACTACGCCGGTAATGCACTTCAGGTCGTCGTCGTAACTGATCTGCGTGACGTGGTTTGATTTTAGGGAATTTTCGCCTCTCTGAACTAAGCTGGGTTCTTCACAGCAAAAAACGCCCATTGCGGAGGCCTCTGCGGCCATGGCGATGCACTTGCTTGTGTTGCTCGTTTACCGACGCAATTCAATGAAGACGCCCGCTGCAACAGAGGCCAGCAAATCTATCGTGTCGTCTGCTACCAAAGCAAAGCGGAGTGAAATACTTCAGAAATGGCTTTCATGGTTGCAATACAACGCTGAGGTGACAAGAACATCTTCATAATTAGATATAAAAAAGTTAGGTTGCTTACAAAAAATGATTTACTTATAAGCGAAAATCTAGCCTCTCGTGAAGTCTCTATGCATTAGTCCATAGCGACGCCCCTAGCAACGGTTTGTTTGGACCCAGACGCCAAGTTTTGACGTCATCACTTACGGGGTCAATTATAATAAAAACAGAATATTAAATAAGAAAATCCTTAGATGAGTGGTCTGCTGTTTGACCAGAGTTCTTTCACATAAAAAATAATATGCATTCCCTGTTACCATGAGTTACCAGGAGCGTTGTTAGTCATAACTGCGGTCATACAGCTTCATAGATACCATTTTTAGCTTCTGGGAGTTAAAAGCTTTCGTTATTAAATTTACATGATTTTCAAAAAAAGTTCTCTTCTACAGTAGAGCCAACGTTACTAAACCACTCAGTTGGAAAAGTGCCATAGAGGCTGCTCTGAAAAAGTAGCCCCGATCTGTCCTCGAGAACCGAGCTAATGGCGATCACAACGCCGCCATTTCTCCCGCAGCTACCACTCCAGGAACTGCATGTAATTCAATTTTGGCTTTGATTGGCCATTTTAGAGCTGAAACGGATACAGCGGAAGAGGGTGTGCCACCTCCGCCTCCCGAGCGGATGCGCCGCGACTTACTAACGAAGTTAAAATGCACCTAGGTCGGGACGCGCTACCTGAAAGCACCGCTGAGGCATGGTTGTATAAAAACTGTAGTAAAGTACTACCGAATCGCCGGTGTGGCGATATGTTTTACTAAGAACTGAAGAGCCAGGACAGTAAACGTCTTTACTTCATGATGGCGGATGCCGAACCGCCGCTCGCGCGCTCGGCTCCAGAAGAGTGTGCGTTGTAGTCGTCGTCCAGTCTCAGTTCCCATCTTATCTTCCCCCTTAAAAAGAAGACTGGAAGGGCTGAACCTTCTTCCTTTCTCGAGTTGAGCGCCGTGGAACTGGCAGAGGAGTTGAGAGGGGCTGGTTCTGGTTTGTTGAGGGACTTTTAGATGAACTTGGGTTTGCGGGAATCGAATCAGTGGGATTCGGGCCCGGCAATGGGTCCTCTGATGTTGTAGGTGTGAGTGGCGCCTCTGGGTCAGTCCATTCCGGAAACCCAAGTGGGTCTTCTGTGTGCCGCTGGCGAACTTGGTCAAGATGGCGACGCACCAGGTCCGAATTGGTTCGTATCGTCACCAAGCGTGAGCCTTCTGCGCTCTTGACGATTCCCGGCAGCCACTTTGGGCCCTTACCAAAGTTTCGGAAGAATATCTTTCTGCCCGGTAGTAAAATTGGCGGAGTTGGCTGACTCCCGCCCTGTGCAGTCAGCTCTGACCTCTTGTCCGGAAAGCACGTGTCCAAACGTGACCGGATCTGGTATCCCAAAAGTAACTGGGATGGAGACTTGCCCGAAGCCACAGGCGTGCGCCGGTGATTGAGAAGCAGTCGGCACAACTTGACGTCCAGTGTGGACCCGCCTGTCTTCTTCAAGGCATCCTTAACAGTACGTACGGCTCGTTCGGCGAGGCCGTTCGATTGTGGATGATATTGGGCCGTGCGGTAGTGCTCCACGTGGAGCACTACCGCACGGCCCCCTATCATCCAAACAGTACGCACGGCCCTCTATCATTCTTTAGAAACTGAGAGAACTCTTCACTCGTAAATTGTGTACCCTTATCCGTGACGACAATCCGAGGGTTTCCAAAGCGGCTGAACAGCTCCCGAAGTTGTCGGATTGTGGAATTCGACGTTGCATGATTGGTAGCTCTAGCTTCCATCCACTTCGAGTATGCGTCGATGACAATCAGGATCATCTTTCCGTCGACGGGCCCGGCATAATCCAAGTGTAACCTCGACCAGGGTTCACCGGTCACCGGCCAATCGACAGGTTTCTGCGCTGCTGGCATAGAAGCCGCTTGAATACATGTCTCATATCTCTGGGTGAGGTCTACGATAGCCGAGTCCAACGAGGGCCACTAGAACTTTGAGCGAGCAACAGTCTTCATGCCCGACGCACCTTGGTGGGTCTCGTGGAGGAGCTTGAGGACAGCTTCGCGAGCCTTTTTTGGAACAACGACTCGGTTTCCCCAGTACAGCAAGCTGTGATGCACCGAAAGCTCGTCTTTCCTGCTCCAGAAAGGTGGAAGCCCCTCTTGCTCCATCAATAGCTTCCGCGGCCATCCGCGCTGGATATAACTGATGACGCTACGCAACGTCTTGTCTCCCGCGGTCATCTGTGCCATCTGTTTCGCTGACACCAAGCCGTTATCCAGCTCCTCCAAGGAAGCAATTATTTCAGGAAGATTCTCCTCTTGTAGTTTCTGTGAATCCGCTTGAAGGGGAAGTCTACTCATGGCATCGGCATTGGCGTTGCTTGTCCCTGGCCGGTACTCGATGCGATAGCTGTATCCACCCAGGATGATGGCCCACCGTTGAATTCTAGCCGCAGCCATCGTCGGCACGGCCTTGTCATGATGAAAGAGACCTACCAAGGGCTTGTGATCTGTAACCAGAGTGAACTCCTTACCCAACAAGTAGTCCTTAAACTTCGTGACAGCGAGCACCAATGCCAAGGCTTCTCGTTCCAGTTGGGAGTAGTTCTTCTCAGCACTCGTCAGTGTCCAAGAACGAAAACCGACAGGCTTCACTTCGCTTCCACAACGGTGGGAAAGGACGGCGCGAATTCCATGTGGTGAAGCGTCACATTCAAGAAGCAAGGGCTTTGTAGGGTCATAGTGAGCTAACAAGTTGGACTCACTCAGGATCGTTTTTGCTCGTTGAAACGCCCTGTCTTTATCTTTTCCCCAATGCCATTTTACTCCCTTCTGCAACAGTGTGTACAAGGGGGACAACAATGTTGCCATGTTTTGCACAAACCGGTTATAATAAGTTATGAGGCCCAGGAACGAGCGAAGCTCGCTGACGTTCGTTGGTGCTCGGGCATGCTGGAGGGCCTCCGGGTTCTTGCCGGTTGAATGCAGCCCTTTTGTGTCAATATTGTGTCCGAGGTAGATAACTTCTGCTTTCCGGAAGCAACATTTCTCCTTGTTCAGTTTGACTCCGTTATCACGGAGCACTTGCAGTACCTGACGTAGCCTTTCACCACTGTCCCCGTTCTTTTCCGCTACCAGGACATCATCCAGGTACACTTGAACTCCAGAAATGCCTTGTAACAAGGTCTCCATTCTCCTCTGGAAGATTGAAGGGGCCGACGCAACACCAAAAGGTAGCCGGTGGTAGCGATATAGGCTCTGGTGCGTGTTGATTACCGTCAACTTCTTGGACTCCTCGTCTAATGGAATTTGGTTGTAGGCTTCCCGAAGGTCCCGCGTACTGAAAAGGTCACCGCCATTCAGTGATGCAAAAATGTCCTCAATCAGTGGTAAAGGGTACTGCTCCGTCGGACAAGCCTTGTTCAAGGTGAGTTTAAAATCCCCGCAGAGCCCGATACAGCCGTTTTTCTTTACGACCGGCACGACTGGGGTTGCCCATTCAGAAGGGGTGACAGGAGAGAGGATACCGTTCTCCACCAGGCGGTCGATCTCGTCGGTAACCTTCTGTCGTAGCCCGCACGCCACAGGTCTGGCCTTCCAGAACTTTGGTGTCGCTCCTGGGCTCACGTGCAAATGTACTTCCGGTCCTTTGATGAGACCCAAACCCAGTTGAAAAAGTTCTTGGTATTCTGCTAATACCTGATTCAAGTCTCCATGTTGCTCAGTCTTCAAGGACAACAGCTGAGTTGCAAGAAGGCAGAAGGCTCGAATCACGTCACGGCCAACCAGACTTGGTCCGTTACATCCCGAAACCGTTAACTCGGCTTTTACTTGACGTCCTTCATAACTGACCGTCAAGCTCAACTTCCCGATGATTGGCACCCTACCGAGGTAGCATGACAGACTTAACGTGGTTTCTTGCAACCGAGGCCACCTTGCTTTGTTTTCTTCATATACCCTTTTTGAAATGACGCAGACCGGGGGCCGGGGTCCAATTCCATGAGTAGGTCAACACCCCCCCACGTGAACAACCGTCGGACCGGCGCAATTATGTTCAACGTGTCCTCTCGCTGCGGTCGTGGAAAAAGGCTGTCAATGCCACAGTCGTCATCAGATTCTGTTCCAGCAAAGGCGTTGGCCCCTGCACGCGACGTAGTCTCGCGTGAAGTGCAACGCTGGGCAACATGTCCAACCTTCCCACAGCGAAAACAAGTTTTCTTCCGAAACCCGCAGTCCTTGGGGAGGTGTGAAGTTCTCCCGCAACGGTAGCAGGCCTCCGATGCTATCACCTTTTCTTGGATCCTGCCAGGACTTCGGGTTTGAGAGGTCTTGCTCCCTCTCGCGGTTATCTTCTAGAGTTCTCCCTCTGGCTTCACCATTTGTGTGGCATCTTTTGTCGCTGCTTCTGCAGCAACTGCCATATCCACCGCCGACTCCAGCGTCAGGTCCCGGCGTGCCAAGAGAGTCTGCTGTAGCTTCTCGTTACGCAGCCCACAAACTAGCCGGTTCCGTACCATGCGGTCGAGCATCGACCCAAAGTTGCCTTTATCCGCTATGCGCCGCAGCTCCACCAGGAAATCGTGAACTGTCTCGTTTTCTCCTTGTCGGCGGCTGAAGAAACGGAAGCTCTCCGCTATCTCATTTGGCTTCGGCGTGAAGTAGCTATCAAGGTGCTTGACAGTCTCGTCGTAGCTCAGCTCGGATACTTGTAATGGCGCGCAACTTGCCGACAACACGCGAATAGCTTTGGTTCCTAACGCAGAGACTAGAAGCGCACGCTTCTGAGGCGCCGACGTGATCCTATTCCGCTCGAAGTAGGCTTCGACTCTAATGAAATAGGAGTCCCACCTGTCTGTAGCCTCGTTGAAGGGCGGAACGTTGTACGCCATCCTTGCTGAGATGACCGGTGGTGACCCGCCGACCAGGGGACCGTTTCCAGCGTGGGTGTCCGTGTTCCTCGTCGCCAATGAGTGTGCGTTGTCGTCGTCGTCTAGTCTCAGTTCCCATCAAAAACAATATTAATTGTGCCGCAAAACCCTGGAAACTAAAGATTTTAAAAACATCACGCTCCCATCATTTTGTACTAAACTCCAATAAATTTCATACAAAAATAGTTTTTTTTTTTTTGTTTTTACGCAAAAACATGCTTTCTAAAAGCTCAAGGTGACCACAGTACAAACAAATGATAAAGAGTGGTGCTGTTGTCGTATTTAGCTCGGTCTCGGTGGCCACCAGCGGCCCAGGTTTCGACAGCGAGTTTTCCAGCTGAGTATTTTAGTAACGTTGAGTAGAGCTTTCTGACTCGTCTGACGTCAATTGGAACTTGCAATGACCGGTTTCATAATTTGAAACCGTATATAGACCACCTTTGTTTTGTATTGCTGTGTATAGTTCCCTAGGCCATGTCACCTGGCAGACTTGCAAAAACGAATAGATCGATTTCACCAAGCGTTCGGCGCGTGCGTGACGCCACCATAACTTTAGTTCTCAGGAGGCAGACGGCCGTGCACGCGAGGGCTGGTGCCGTGTCGTGCTCCACTCGCGCAGAGCTGCAGCGGGACTGTCTCACGTGCAGAAGACAAGGTCCTTCGATTCATTGCGGCAGAGGTGGCGTAGTCAAACTGGCTGGTAAGATCGGTCTATTCATACACGGACGCACAAATCGGTTCAGAGGATGTTTAAATGTTTGCTGCTTTATTATCTCAAGGAGGTTGCAAGCGTTATTCTCACTCACAACAATTTCGTTGAGGATAAGAGAAAACAGCAGGCAATACATGCAAGTGTAAGGCAGGAATGAACAAAAACCAACTTGTTTAAAACTTTTGTGAAGTGACTTATAAATAAACCTTTATGTCGTTTCGCAGGAATAGTTAGGCAGACGTTTCATTCGTCAGTAACAGTTGACAAGTTTACTGAATGCCACAAACAGCGCGCCAACCTCTGTTGTCTGCTGCCATTGATGGATTTTAGCGAGGTTCCTCTGATTTAAAGAGATGTTTTTTGTTTTTTTTTCAAGATGAACGGTCTGAACTATAAGTAGAATCGATAAAAACAAAAAATCACCACCAACAGACTGTCATGGATCATAGCGCCTCTGGAGTATATAAGACCGAAAGAACCCAGCATCCACCACTGGGTTGGCGGCAGCATACAAAAATGACGCCTAAACTGTTCTTTGTTCTCACACAGGTCGGTGAATTTGATTCCGACGGTTACAAAAACACTAACATCTGTCTTTTACAGCTGCCAAGCCCACAGGCATGTTCCGATTTTAAGTCTTCTATAAATTCACTAATCCAGTTGACCTTGTCGGGCAACGTTGAATTGAACCCCGGGCCTACATTTGCTCACTCAGATAATGGCAAGTCGGAACAAAATGGCTCAAGAAGTATCGGTCATCAAAACTTGTAAATCATCCCTCGATCAAGCACTAGCGAAACTTGATAATCGTTTAGACTCCATCGACCTGACGATCGATAGCTTGCGCACAGAAATTTAAAAAAAAAATATATATATATATAATTCACAAATTGAACTCAAACTAGAAGGCCTTGAAAACAGATCACCAGATCACAACGCAATAACCTTATAATTTACGGAGTTCCTGAAGTTTCTAACGAGACATAGCACGAATTAAAAGAGCATGTCACCGTAAACAAACTTGAAAACATTCTAGGCGTAAGGGTCACCTCCATTGAACGCATGCACAGGCTCGAAAGAGGACAACGAAACAAAGTACGGCCAGTCATTATTTGTTTCTATGATTGCAATAAAAATATGTCTTTATTCAAAAACGCTACGAACCTAAGGGGCACCAACATATCTATTGGCGAAGACTACTCGCGTCGTGTGCAGCCATTGCGCCATTATTTACGGGAAAGCAAACGAGCCGAAAGAGCCCGCAAAGACAAGTTTAAACTTGACTATGACAGGCTTTTCATCAATGGTGACGCATTCGTTTGGAACTTTGACACTGCTCAGCGTGAAAAGCAGCAATTCACTCCTTCAAGTTCACGACCGTGACGTAAACCTTTATGGCAAAGTAACTTTAAGCTGATAAATGTCAATGCTCAAAATATTCTCAACAAACTTGATGATCTTGACAATTTATTAGTTGAACATGATCCCGATTTCGTCGTCTTCACAGAAACATGGCTATCCAGCTCTATGAATTACTCGGAAATTGTCCTTAAGGTAAATAAAATTATCAGAACAGATCACTGCTCTCAAGGCGGAGGAGTTGCGATACCACTCAGAGACACCCTGAAGTTGTCTGTTATGGATGGCGTCGACGGCACTGAGTTCCGTTGGGCTAAGATAAACTCTTTTTTTACCTCCCATTATAGTTGGCAGTGTATATCGTCCTCCTAATGCAAAGTTGTCGTTTCTTAAAAATTAATACTCGTTCGTTACGCTAATCGTGCACAAAAACAAACACGTTCTTATTGCAGGGGATTCTAACCTTTCTAACATTACTGGAGAAATATATGCACCCTGAATCACAATTGTCCTCACTCTGCCATGTTGGCTGAAATGTCGTTTAATTTAAACTTGTTCCGAACCGTCAGCACAACAACATGTGTTTATGCTTTAGCGTCAAGTACGCTTGATCTTGTTTTGTTTCAAGTGATGTAACACAGCGCTCTTCCTGATGCGAGGTTTCGGAAGGCATCTCAGATCATAGTATTGTTGTCTTTAAGTATATTCTATCCTGTGTAACGAGCACTAAACCTTCTCCTTTTAGCATACCAACTGTTCACAATTTTAGAAAAGCACTTGACGAAAGTGTAATTGATCTACTTGATGTCAGATATGATTTTTTTTAATCTTTATTCTTCTCTTGAAAACAATGTTAACGAAATGTGGTTATTTTTCAAAAACTTAGTTCATGAGTGTTTAAAGCTTGATATCTCAATAACAGCTCTTCGCTCTAAAGATCACAGCAAACCATAAATTACTTGCAATATTATTCACTTAAAGCGGAGGATTCAGAGGCTGCGGAAAAAAAAAAACATTATTCCTCTGGGTGAACACAGTAAGAAAATTAAAAAGCAAGAACAGGTATTAAATGCCTCTAAACTCAATCCAAAGTATAAGTTTTTAATTGTCTCTTTGCCCCGCTTTTTAAAAACAGGCCCCAGAAAATTTTAGCGACATATCCCGCTTAAAAAGGAAATGGTAGATAAACCAGTTGTCGGTGGATCGCACATAACTACGGGCGAAGGAATATTGGCCTCTTTAACCTGTACATTTATAGCGTTTTCTTTCTTTACAGCAATTTCATACCGTGTTCCTAGGATTTCCTGATGCGTTGCCAATACCGGACATTGTTTTTTCTGAGGAAGGAGTGTTCGCCTCACTGCTCAGCTTAGACAGCAAAAAAAGTGCGGGCCCTGACAACATTCCTAACAAGTTTTTAACGAGATACGCTGAATGGTGCTCTAAATATTTATGCTATTTATTTCATAAATCACTACAATAAGGCTCAGTACCAAACGACTGGAAATGCGTGAAAGTTGTTCCTATCCATAAATCAGGAAGTACTAGTGACACTAAGAAGTTTAATAAGATTTCCTTGCTTTGTACGGTGAACCAACTGCTTGAACATATAGTTCATAATCGTATTTATTCTTTCTGTGAAACAAAGGATATTGTCTGTGCTGAACAACACGGTTTGAGGCGGAAGCTTTCTACGACTACGCAACTCGCAGAAACGGTTCATTACTTTTAAGAAACCATTAACAGTAGTGGACAGACGGACGTTATTTTTTTAGATTTTTCGAAGGCCTTTGAGTGAGTACAAATCCCAAACTTATTTCTAAACTATCCAAAATGTTATGAAATGACAAACTGCTTTGTTCGCCTACAGACTACTTATGCAATAGGCATCACTTTGTTGAGGTAAAAGGGCAAAGATCACCATTCCTGCCGGTACGTTCCGGCGTACAAGTAATCTGTGTTATGCCCTCATATTTTACTTGTGTACAGTGGCGTACGCAGGATTTCATTTCGAAGGGGGCCGGACCAACGGGGGAAAAGAAAATGTGGTAAATGGAGTAAAGGGGGTAAAGGGGTAAATGGGGTAAAGAGGGACAAGATAAAAAGAGGAAAGAAAGTCCAAGAGGAAATAAAAGCATTTTCATTTTTTTAAGAACTATGCATTCTTTTATTAAATAATTAAATTAAATTTGTCATATTGGTTTTGGGATGATTATGATACATACAAATAGTGCCCTGGAAATTCCTCACCAGGAAGGCATTTTCACTTTACTTATTTTATTTACAAGTCACGTCAACAGAAGGCACCAGAGTTAGCAGAAAACAAGAATCATAAAAACAAATATTGTATAAAGCACGACTCCATTGCACGAAGCCGCCAGTCATCGGGGCTGATAAAGCAAAGATGCATGAGTAGGAACGCGGAACACCTTGATGGATTGACGATAAACACTAGAAAGCTGCTCCACCATAAATTACTTCCCATCTTAACCTGATCGAACAAACAAAAATCTCACGTGATTTGTTCGTTGGTGTCGATTTCTAAGGTTTCCGAAGTCCGTTCACAAAAGAAAGTCAAGGAAGTCACACGACGCAACAAAGGAACGTTGGAAAATGGTTTATACGCTCTTATATTGCACTTGACTCTCGTCCTGAGGCCGCAGGTCACACACTCGCGCCCCTATGTCGCGCAGTTCTCAAACTGCCAATGATGAATTCCGTACTCGAACCTTGAACCGCAAATCCCGCGCCTTTAGGCGCCTATATTCATTTTGTTAAGAGTTTTCCCGCCACCCAAGGAACCGATCAGATATCGCTCTTTTTAGACCAATGGGAGCCACGTGGTACAAGACAAACATATATAATACTAAATCCAATTAAGAAAGTGCATGTACGTACACATACCCCCGAAAACTCCCAAAAGCTCCGCCCTCACTGTCGACCGTCAGCCGGACATCGCTTCCAGGAAAAAAAACCTCGTTGGGGTGGAAGAACAGTGCCGACGCCTACAAAACATCGAGGGGCCCCGCTGCGCTCGAGCGGGGCACAGCGCATGGTAGGCACCCAGTGCGGGGGTTCTCGAGGAACAATTAAGACGGGGGACAAGGGGGCCGCCCCATGGCGACGACAAAAAAGCCCCGGCGACTCCGCGCAATTGGGGCACTCGCGAAGCAATAAAAGTAGAAGTAAACGAATATATTTTCTTTCCTGAGTAACGCTAGCAGTGCAGCCTACCTCACAATATATTCAACAAATGAGATATGCGGCCGATTTTTAGTACATATAATATATATATAATGTGTGTGCGTGTGCATGTGTGTGTGTGTGTGTGTGTGTGTGTGTGTGTGTGTGTGTGTGTGTGTGTGTGTGTGTGTGTGAATCCCGCAGTGCCGGCTACTCCGCGACGACCGATATATAAAACTATATTGGAACAGAAGAAAACGCAAAAGCAACAACACACATACACAAAAAGCAGATTGCGGAGGCCGCGGCTTACACGCCCAATCGTCAAAACCGCAGTCCTTGGTTACATTTATCGCGTGAAAATTCAGCACAGCGTTAAATATTAAGTCGGATGCTTCCATAGTCTTAGTGTTGTGGTTTGTAGAACATTTGGTCCTACATATTTTTGTTATATCGCACAATCCATGACTTTCGTAAAGCGTTGAATCTTGATTGGAGGTGGGGGGTTCATTAGGAAATTAATCCGACTGATCGCTACCCTTTAATAGACTATTTAATAAATAAATTCGTTAATTAATTATTACCCAGTCAGATTACACGAAAGACGTTAAAACTACACAATTTTTATTATTTGTAGTATGGTCATAAATGACATATTGCATTCCCTTCCTTTCTTATTTCTTTTTTTTTACAACTTCTCCACAAAGTTGGCTCCGCTGTTAAAAAAAAATAAACAACACCGCATTAATATTGGTGAACCCGAGAGTCAGTGACCTTGCCCCCCCCCCCCCCCCCGCTCGAAAGTTTCGGGGGGGGGGGGGGGGGGCCGCGGCCCCTTCGCCCCCCCCCCTGTGTACGCCACTGCTTGTGTATATAAACGATCTAGTAAAAGACAATAAAATATTAATGTCCGTTTGTTTTCTGGTGATTTTTTTCATGTTTTTTTTACAATCAAAGGCGTCGCAGACGAAACTCATCTGAATTCGAAGCTGACCAAAATCGGCAATTCCTGCCTGACATGGTAAATGTGTTTAAACCCTGAAGAATGTGTCTCTGTGACAATAATTCGCAAAAGTCTCCTTTCACCTTTTCATACAGCTAAGAAAATATTCGTCTGGAACAGGTTTCACCTTTTAAATAACTTGGTGTCACTATTACTTCTGACCTCAGATGGAATGCCAACATTGACTTGCTGTGTCAGAAAGCGATGCTTAAACTTTTGTATCTTCGACGTAATCTAACACACTCTGCATCAGCAACAAAACTAACAGCTTACAAAACACTCGTGAGGCCCCCTTTAGAATATGCCGATATTGTTTGTAATCCGCAGACGTCATCAAATATAAAAAAAAAACTCGCAAGAACACAAAAGAAAGCCCTTAGATTCATCTACTAGATATATGAAAGGTTAAATTCCGTGAGTACACCTTACGGCATAGCAGATATCCAGCCCTTTCAAAAGCGAAGGAAAATTAACATTTCTAATACACACCAATCAAGGATGGCTTTAGAATACACATTGTCACGCTATGTCTGTCTAAAATCCGCGAGAAGTACACGAGGCTATCATAGCTTATCACTTGCAGAATATCAGGGATAATGACTGCTTCAAATTTTCATTTTTTCCTAGCACCGGAAAATAGTGGAATGAATTACCTTTCGACATTATAAGTGCATAATCTTCACAATCATTTAAAGTATTGTTCTTTTCATTGTACAAATGAACCGATGTTATTGTGATCTAAAAATCTAGAATTTTCGTTTTTCCGTGTGAATGACGTGTCATTTCTTCACTGCTCTGATAAATATTTTTTCATTGCACGTGTGTGTGTGCGCGCGCGCGCGTGTGTGTGTGGTAGGTGAAAACTTCTGATTGCCCATGCTCTGGCTATTGTTTCCATTTTTTGTTGTGTTAGCATTGTGTGAATTGTGGTTTCTTGCTAGTGGTGTTGTGAATAGCTTTGTCGCATTGATATTCCTTATATTTTACCTTTACCCCGGTCCTACAATGCGTTCCGTGAGAAGATAGCACTAACTGTAAATAAATAAATAAATAAATAAAAATGTGCCATTCGCACCAAGCAAGCTGTATCAAGACATACAGCCACACAATCTGTTGCTTACGCCGCTTCTCACACTTGGTAGAAACAAAGATGATACCTCAAATGCAATCTGCAATTCTTCGTAAGTAAAACATATCAAAGTAAACATCGAAGCAAAACTTTCTGGCTGCCTGCATGACGGCGTGGCGCCCATCGGCCGATCGGGGGGCCCGTGGAGGAAGGAAACAGAGGATAGAAATGCATTTTTCCCCAAGACTTCAGTGTAGAAAGTATTGACATCAGAACACAAAAATTTCTCATCCTTTTTAAACTTCGTCGAAGTTTGGTCGACTAAAATATAATACAAATGTTAGAAATATCGCTTTTTCACGTTTTCAGTGGTGGAAGCGACAAATGGTGATTTGGAGCAACTCTTGCAGCAGGAAACAACGTCTTTTGAAGCAGAGATTCAACTTATGAAGCAGACAATTTTGGGCTTTCATCTATATTTTTATACGTTTCTTTTTAAGTTAGGGTGTAGAAAAAAGTTCTGTTGGAGTATTGGGATACTATTTAAGGTATCATGCCTGGATGGGACCTGTCACTAAAGATATTTATTTATCTATTGAACAACCATACGCCGGTAATTTTTCAGATGTATCACTTAACCTAGATGTTTTGGGCTACTTTGTACGGTTTGTATCACGTTGGAGGTAATTGCCACGAGTTCAACATCAGACAGACACTTTTGTGTTGAGTGTGTCTCATGCTGCCCTTGCTCGTATTCGACCTTATACTGTTCTTAGAGCAGCTAGGTGGAGCACATAGCTAATCTAACTGATTACAACGAGTAGAGCTACATGCAATCGATGTGAGTCCCGTTCGCACAAGAACAAAAACTCTTCGTTTGTCATGTGCAAATAATGAATTTTGGGTTCGAAGCAAATTCTTAGTGAATAGTGGTTTTGGCCAAATATTTTTTAATCAAATATTGAACACATGCTCTGCCCTTCTCCATGCCTTTCACTGCTGTTACACCATGCTTAAACAAAAATTCAGCTGAACTCGCAAAGGTTATTCCCATGCTTCTAATTGACCACTTATGATCTCTGCTAAGTTTAATCTAGCTACATTTATAGACTGTGGCCTCAGACAGTCCAATGCCTACATTAGAATGGGAAGTAAATGACGTATCTGAACTAAAATAAACCTATAAGGGAGTCCCGCCGTATTTAATTGATGGAATTTATAAACCCTCTTGCTAGTGTGGGCACCCTGGCGGCTCCCCAGCCAAGTTGCCCGACTGCGAGGCAAAGGTGCCGAAGTTTTCCCGCGTGGCGGCGACGTCACGCCAGCCACGCGCACATCGGATGCGCCGCCTTGATAAGGCAGATCAGAGGCGGCGCACGGGGAGTCGCTGCCTGGACTCAGGCGCCGCTGGTAACCATGTTAATCGTCTCGTCCATGTCCCATTAAATGTAGTTTCTTGTTGTTGAAACCGTTGGCTCCGTGTTATTCCTCGGGTCGGGTATGCAGCAAGGCAAACCGACCACAATGGCGCCCAACCGTGGTATGCTACCCACTCGCAGGAATTTCACGGGGCTTGGTTTCTTCTTTCGGTAAGCCTTTTTCATATTCCCCGTGTTTCCTATCGTTGTTTCGTGCTTCCGTCACGTCCACGTTTGTTGTATTGGCGTGTTTGTGACCGTGTCTTTGTGAACGCGGCAATCGTTTTGCGCGCTTGTGTTGGGTTTTTGGGGGCGTTTCTTTTTTTGTGTGCTTGCAGGAATGCTCACGCGGGAGCAGGAAGCCGCGATGGCCGCAGCAGCACAAATGAACCTGCTCACGAAGGTCACGGAGATGTGCGACTCCGTGATGCAGCGCCTGGCCCACACGCCTGGCCAGCAGGAGACCCCACCGCGAGAGCCCAGGCCACACTTGACTGTTCCGGTCTACATGGGGTACGACGACGTCAAGTCCGTGGCAGACTTCCTGGGCGAGCTGCAGACGTACCACCTTGCCTCCGGTGCCTCAGAAGCCTTCATCGTGGACCGGATTGTCCCGCTGGCGTTACAAGCCAGCGCCAGGTGCTGGTTGGGGTCACAGGCCCCCTTCGCCAGCCTGGCGGACTTCCAGACAAGGCTTCGCGAAGAGTTCCTGCCTGCAGGCTACGCGACACAGATTCTCCGAGAGCTGGAGGCAAGGACGCAGCACCCGGATGAAAGTCTGGTCCGGTACGTTCGGGTCATGCAAGAGCTCTTCAAGAGGGCGGACCCGAAGTCACCGGAGTCGGACAGAGTAGCTCGGGTCAGAAGACAGTGTCACCCCAGGTACCACGCCTACCTGATCAACCGCACCTTTGAGACCCTTGAAGAGCTAGCCCGGGGCGCCCGCCTCATCGAGGAAGCTCTTCATGCCGAGCGGAACTACGTGCCGCCGCCACCAGCCAAGTACGCGCTCGAGCCGGCATGCGCATGGCGGGGCCCCGAGGCCTCCACGCAAGTGGACTGTCCGAACGAGACCTCCTTTCCCCACCACGTCAACCAGGAGAGTTGGCGTGGCATGCATGGTGATATCCCGTGCGGGATAAGCGTATGTTCGCCTAACTCTCCCCGAGAGGTCCTCGGAGGTCACAGCGAGGCCCGTGAGGGTTTCGGGCGGGGGTCGCCACGACAGGTGGGAGGTCGTTGGCCGTGCCCTATCGTAAGCTGGGGCCCAACGGAGATCACCACTCAAGCGAACCATCTTCATCAGTCTGCTCCTGCAAGTGCTGGCGAAAACTGGCACGGTGCGGTCGCAAACCCGCAGCCCAGCAGCATTGACCCCCGCCGCAACGGAACAAGCCCTCCCCACAACAGCCAGTCGCAAGCCTGGTGGAGGCCCTCCCATAGTGGTTCCTTATCCGATCACTGGAGGCGGTCCGACGGGCACCTCGGTGCGGGTGGCCTAAGCAGGCAACTGTCGTCGGACTGCTGCTACGAGTGCGAGCAGCCCGGCCATCACCGAAAGCAGTGTCCAAGGCTTCTGGACACTACAAACAAGAGGTGGCACGAGACGGCGGCAAAGGGCCGGAACCAAAACAACCAGGGAAACTACTACGGCCGGCGACGCTGAAACCAGACAGCCACTCGCCGACGGCCGGTGCAGTCCCTGGGAGCGGTCAGGCCGCGGCACAGATTCCATCGGTATGTCGAATCCAGCCCGAGCCTAAGATCATTGAACCGCGCATGACAATATCACTGCTCGATTTTCCCATTGCCGCACTTTTGGATTCTGGGGCCGCTATCTCGCTCATAGGGGATTTCGTTTTCGAACTCTGCAAAGCAAAAAAGATAAGCCTCCGGGAGTGCAAAACCCGTTTGCAGCTAGCTTCTGGTACAGCGATAAGAGCTGGAGGAGCCGTGAGGCTGCAGATTCGGTTTAATGGAAAGAAGCGACGTCAGCGATTTCTTTATATGCCGGGACTTGTGGTACCTGTGATCTTGGGCCGAGATTTCATTACAGGCGAAAGCATGACACTCGACTTTTCTGGTGGTGGATACCGGCTGGGACAACAACCGGAGCTGACTCCGTTTACCAAAAGAGAGGACTGCATCCCTAACTCGACCACTGCAGCCCACTTCACCACGGTGCCAGACGTCTTGCCTGCCGGCGTTCGAGAATCGTTGCGAAAGTGCCCCGCAAGCAGCCAGCAGAAGCAGGAGCTGCAAGCCGTCCTGGAGTTTTTCTCACCGATGTTCACGGAAACACCTGGAAAGACTGACATTCTGCTGCACCGTATTGAAACCGGTGACGCGCCGCCTCGGAGGTGCAACCCTCGACCGATCAGCGTCCACAAAAGGGCACTCCTTGATGCGGCGCTCGAGGAAATGATCGACACCGGTTCAGTACGTGAGTCGAAGAGCCCCTGGGCATTCCCCGTTGTTCTCGCCCCGAAAAAAGACGGAACAGCCAGACTCTGTGTGGATTACAGGCGGCTTAACGATGTGTCCGTTCGAGACAGCTACCCTTTCCCCAGCATTTCCTCTGTGATGTACGCGCTCGGTAACGCGACCGTGTTTACAACGCTGGATTGCAGTCGCGGGTTCCTTCAGATCGAGATTCACCCATCAGACGTTCCAAAAACGGCTTTCATCTGCCACAGAGGGTTGTTCGAGTTCACCCGACTGCCGTTTGGCTTGTCTAACTCTCCAGCCAGTTTTCAACGCCTGATGGATATTGTACTTGGGAACTCGAAGTACGAATTTGCCATGGCATACATGGATGACGTGGTTGTTTTCTCGAGAACTATCGAAGAGCATGTCGAGCACCTTCGCATTGTACTTGAGCGAATGCGTAATGCTGGGCTCACGATTCATCCCGGAAAGGTTCAGTTAGCCGCGCCCAAGATTAACCTCCTTGGATTCGTTGTGGATAACGGCACGCTCCGCCCCAACGAAGATAAGTTGCGCGCGCTAACGGAATACCCAAGCCCACATGACGTAAAGAGCCTACAAAGATACCTCGGAATGATTGCGTTCTACCGGGATTTCATTCCACACTGTTCCGAGATATCGCAACCGCTCAATCACCTTCTAAAAAAAGGCGTCAAGTGGTGTTGGTCCGAACAACAACAATGCGCATTCGCAGCCCTTTCAAAAGCCGTGACTGACAACGCTTGTTTACAGCTCCCAGACTTGAACAAGCCGTTCGTTCTGCAGACAGATGCAAGCGACTGTGGCCTGGGTGCTGTATTGCTGCAGGAGTATGGCGGTGTGCTTCGGCCAGTTGCTTTCACGAGCCACACGCTAACTTCAGCCGAGCGCAACTACAGTGTCGCAGAACGTGAATGTCTCGCCATTATTCATGCTTTGAAGCGCTTCGATATGTACCTAGATGGCGCAACGTTCCAGATTCAATCTGATCACTTAGCGCTATCATGGCTAAGGGGACTTAAGAATCCAGCTGGACGTCTTGCTCGTTGGGCGCTTACGCTACAACAGTACGACTACTTCATTGTGTACCGCCCGGGGTCAACTAACAAAGTTGCTGATGCGCTTTCTCGTGCTCCACTTCCTGAGGAACACTCGCAGGATACCCATGGCTTGGTGACCGTCGCGGCCACGACACGAGGATCCCCAGATTCACGGTGGGGTACATTGGTGAGCCGCGAGGAGCTTCGCAAGGCGCAGCTGGATGACGGACTCTGCCAACGCGTGTCCGCTTGGCTGGCAGCAAGAGGTCCAGTCGACCGCCCAAGTGACGAGGAGTTCGACTCCTACTTGATGAGCGACGACGGCCTCCTGCTGCGCTACATCCCCCAGGCCGACGACGATCCGGATGGCTCGGCGTTCCGGACCGTGATACCTCGCAAGCTACGTAAGCTTTTCATCCGATACATGCATGACTCTGCCTTGGCAGGACACAGCAGTGGGAGCAAGACTTACGAAAAGTTATCCCAAATTGCTACCTGGCCAGGCATGAGGCAGGATGTGCTCCGATATGCTCGTAGCTGCTCGGTGTGCCAGAAGGCAAAACCACGTGGTGGCCAGCCCCCCGGTCTCATGCAACCAATCGCGAGTCAGAGCCCTTGGCAGATTTGTTGCTGTGACGTCATGGGCCCCTTTCCACGTAGTACCCGGGGCAATCAGTACTTGTTCGTGGTAACCGACCACTTCACGAAGTGGGTTGAGTTATTTCCATTGCGGAAGCTAGATTCGCAAAAAATCTGGGAGTGTCTACTCGAAACATTCGCTAGGTTTGGCTTTCCTGCACAGCTTGTAAGCGATAATGCCTCCTATTTCACGAGTAAGGTGTTTGTGGACGCATGCGCGGTACTGGGAATCAAACACAAAAGAACTTCCCCGTACCACCCGCAAGCAAACATCACGGAAAGGGTAAATCGAAACCTTAAGATGATGCTAGTGGCCTACACAGAGCGCCACAAGGACTGGGACGCGAAACTGCCCGAGCTGGCATTCGCGACCCGTACAACCACTAATCGGTCAACGGGTCTCACTCCTGCCCAATTAAATTTCGGCAAGGAGCTCGCATTCCCGCTTTCTAACAGCCTCCTTTCTACAGAGTCTGGAGGAAGGCCTCGCCCCTACGTGAAGTTCGCAGAGGACCTGCGAAAGCGCTTCTCCGATAACCTTCGAGAGGCCAGAGAAAATCTCGACGTCGCCCGGGTACAGCAGGCTGAACAGTACAACCGGGGGCGACGTGACTTGCAGTTCGAGGTGGGAGATTTTGTACTCCGGCGTACTCACCCACTGAGTGACGCCGCTCGAGGCTTCGCAGCCTCCCTCGCCAACAGGTGGGAAGGTCCGTTTCGCGTGCGTGAAAAGGGCTCGCCACTCACTTACAAACTAGTTAACTGTGAGTCTAGTGAGGAAACCGGACCTGTTCATGTCACCGACCTTAAACGATTTTTCCAAGCAGAAGACGAAGATTCCTCGCAGGACCGGAACGACACTGACGGCAGTCCCGTTCCGGAAACCCCCTTGTCTCCACCAAGGCGGCGGTATAACCTGCGACGTCGGTGACACCAAAGAGAGAGGAACTTTTTTTTTTGTCTCCTTGGCCTCTCTTGCATTTTGGGGGTAGTTGTCTACTTCCACGGATCTGCCCCCTTTTCAAGAGGGGGGAGAAGATTGTGTGCCCACCTCAGATCCGTTATTTCAAACTTTCTGGAAGGGGTGCGAAGATGACGTTAGGCTCAACCCTCAACTGAGCTCCATGTCGTCTGCTTCTTTGTTTTTCTGTGGAGCTGGCTCATGGACACCACCGTCACCACAGCCGCCATCGGAATCACACGGCGGCCGGTCTCATGGTGGACCGGGCCACCAAGGACGTCGGCGCGCCAGGGGCAGCCCAGAGAACCATGGACCACGTGCAGAGCAGCCACCTGCTGGAGGCCTGGTCCAGAACAAGCTGAAGTGACAAGCTGGAGCTGACCGAGCCGCCGCGCTCGTCAGCAGCCGCCGCGCTCGTCCAGCAGGCGCCGGCCGGACTTACAACGTCAGTCCGCCCAACAGCGCCATCCACCCCCTGACGCCCACAACGTCTCCCGTCATCGACATGCCGGACGAAGCTTGAGGGGGGGGAAGTGTGGGCACCCTGGCGGCTCCCCAGCCAAGTTGCCCGACTGCGAGGCAAAGGTGCCGAAGTTTTCCCGCGTGGCGGCGACGTCACGCCAGCCACGCGCACATCGGATGCGCCGCCTTGATAAGGCAGATCAGAGGCGGCGCACAGGGAGTCGCTGCCTGGACTCAGGCGCCGCTGGTAACCATGTTAATCGTCTCGTCCATGTCCCATTAAATGTAGTTTCTTGTTGTTGAAACCGTTGGCTCCGTGTTATTCCTCGGGTCGGGTATGCAGCAAGGCAAACCGACCACACTACATGAAAATATTTTCTTCAATTCTGAATTAAAGCAAAACAAGCACAACTAATGAACGCCGGTTGTTAAAACATCGCCTCCTAACATACACCCTTGCATAAAAGCCACAGCTAAATTTTTAAGATTTTACTGGAATATAAGTATCAACAATCAGAACGTCTTATTCTTTATTTATAATTTATTCCACCAGGCGCGCCCGTGCGTTATACCGATTTGAAGCTATGTTTTTCGCCTAAGTGCGCTGCTGCGCTGCGGCGAAGCAATTCGCGAGATCGCGTTGCCAGCTCCGCGGGTATTGCTTCTGCATAGTACATTGTTGCTTGACAAGAAGCGCACTCAAGGGGGCTAAACCGCCGCTATCATCACTTCGAAAAGTATGAATATTACAGTTAATTTTGAAGCGAATATCAAATAGCGTATAATTTGAAACAAGTATATTATAATTCGACTATTCGCGCAGCCCTACTCTTCGAAAATAGTACTTAGGCATAAAAAAAAACTGTTTTGTTCTTGGGGTTTTGTTCTGGCGCAGTTTTGCGCAAATTGACTCCGTAAGTGCGACGTCATGGGTCCAAACAAACCGTTGCTAGGGTCGTTGTTATGAACAAATACATGTGGCTAGGTTTCGCTACAAAAACCCGACCGTTCAAAAGTCAGCAGTAGGATTTAAACTTCTAAAAGTCACAAATATAGAAAGCTTGTAGGTCATATATGTTTCGACAGAAGCGTACCGGTAATCGCTTGTTTCTGAAATATTTACGACTGCAACTTCCGGTCCTCAAAATGCCTGCAGCAGACAACCAATGCAAAAAGTATGCCGCCTGCCACACGCCGGCCGGCCAAGGATACCGTCGTTTTGAATCATGGGAATAAAGACGATATCCTGATATTGCATTTGTTTAAATTATAATGAGTTTCAAACACTTATAAGAATTCATAGTGGGGTGCGATGCAAAATAAGTTTTATTTAAAGTCCGGGCGTCGATCAAGATGATCGTCTGCTAAATGATCGCATTGCACCCGTGAGAAAAGCACTTCAGGCAATCAGTTGAGATCCCAGATTTTGTTTGCGGACTCTTGCTATGGGAGGGTGCATGGTTTTAACCATCACGTAGAGAAAGATTCTTGCAGTTTCTTCAGATTTCCGCAAGACCCCAAAGCACGAAAGAACTTGATAAAAAGCATAAGGTGAGTTTATTACAGATTGTTCTCGCATAGCGGGTTCGATGGAGATCTTCAGCAAAAGAGCACATTCCCGGAATTTGATGTATACCAAGGGAAAAAAAAGCAAAATATTGCGAAATCGCGATAGACATGCACTTCTTCAATAACCTCACAATATTAATAATAATAATAATAATAATAATAATAATAATAATAATAATAATAATAAATGACCTACCCCGACAGCTTAGGATTTGTTTTTTTCATGCTGGCCTGCACTCCGCCGGTAATGCACTTCAGGTCGTCGTCATAACTGAGCAGCCCGACGTCTTCTGATTTTACGGCATTTTCGCCCCTCTGAAGTACGCTGGGTTCTTCACATAAACAAAAACGCACATTGCTGCGGCCTCTACGGCCATGGCGATGCACTTGTTTTTGTCGCTCGTTTACCGACGCAATTCAATAAAGACGCCCGCTGCAACAGAGGCCAGCAAATCTTTCGTGTCGTCTGCTACTAAAGCAACGCGGAGTGTAATACTTAAAAAATGGCTTTCCTCGTTGCAATACCACACTGAGACGACAAGAACACCATAATTAGATATCAAGAAGTTAGGTTGCTTACAAAAAAATATTTACTTTCTTGTAAGCACAAATCTAGCCTTATGTGAAGTCCCCATGCATTAGTCCATTGCAAAGTCCCTAGCAACGGTTTGTTTGGACCCAGACGCCATGTTGTGACGTAGTCACTTACGGGGTCAATGGCGCAGCATTTCCACCACTGCGTTTTTCTCTTGGGGTTAAATGTATTTGCTGGTGTCAAGCAATGGCCGCCGGTGGTGCCACTCGACCCGAGCGAAGCAAGCCTCGATCCGCGATCCAGCCTACTACAATATACATCAGTGGTGAAGACAACCATCCCTTAGTGCGCACATGGCCAACTTTTCTGGGACAATCTGATCTAGGTCTCACCCCCCGCCCCCCCCAACACACACACACATGGCGTATGTAAAGTTCCTAGAGAGGATCGAGCTTCCTTGAAGAAGCGACATTCTTTGAAGCTCCGTGAAGTGACGGTGCAGGTTTTATAAAGCGAATGGCGGCCCACAGCAGAAGACTCAACTGATAGATGCCATTTTATTCCAACAAAATGTGCTGTGTCATATGTATGGGTTGTCGTTACTTGTAAAAAGGAGTATAAGGGACTTTAGGCGTATCAACATTGAGCGAGATTTGAAGCCAGGGGTTTCCCGCTATGTAAACCGTTGTCATTGCCTATTTTCGAGTTTTATATATATATATATATATTTTTTATTTTACTTCGGCTGCCGCGTTTTACGTAGAAAATGCTGCCTCGCGCGCATCGTAATCATTCAAGCGCAAAAAGAGGGCGTTCTCTAACCGTGAACAACACTTGGGCTCTTAGAAAAGTGCGACAAGTAACGGAGGGAACGGATTTTTTTGTTGTCGATCTCAAGGCAGATATTTATTCATTTATTTATTCATCAATACTACCTGGCCCTTTTTAAAGGGCCGTGGTAGGAGAGGCACCAAAATACAAATAATAAGAAGACTACAATTGAACACCAGGGTACTGTTGCCCAAAACATTATACAATATGAAGATAAATGGCACCCAGCATACAAAACAATAAATATTAATAAGACAGATTCTGAATTGGTCACATCAGCGTGCAGGCATGAGGCCTAAAACATTATGCAATATATATAGCACCCAGCATACAAAACAATAACTATTAACAAGTCATCTAAAAATGAGAAAATTTAATTTCAATCTATTTTGATACGAAGACAGTGCCTTTATTGATAAAATAGTCAGCAGAGTCTGAATTGGCAACATCAGTGGGAAGCTTGTCCCATTCAACAATGGTCCTATGGAAAAGGAGTATTTGAAGGTGTCCAATCGCACTTGATAGTCCAGTATTGAACGTGCATGAGATGATCTGGTGCTTAACCTGCCTGAAAATGTCATATATTTGGAAGTGTCAATATTTAATTTACCCTGAATCATTAAAAATAGCTTATTTAATCTAAATTCGCGCTTTCGCTTAATGTTAGATGGTTGCAACATTTCTGAAGGGGAGCTTCGCGTTTCATATTTGTTGTAAAAAAAACCGTATTGCTTTCCTTCGCACACCTTCTACCTTATTAGTATTAATTTAATAAACGGTCATTGAGAACATTTGCATATTCTAAGATTGGCCTTAATATCGTCTTATAGACTAAGTTTTGTGCTAGGGGAAGAGTGCTTCAAGAGACGTTTCAAGGGAGCGCTGGGTCGCTTTTGTTTTAATGTAATCAATGTGTTTGTCCCATAATAGCTTATTACCAAATATTACCATAAGTACTTATATTCTTCGACACGTTGAATAGGTTGACCATGAATGCAATAGGAAAACTCCAGAGGGTACGTTTTCCGCGTAATGGACATTAAAACAGTTTTTGAGGTGTTCAGCTTCATTTGCCATTCCCGACACCAAGACTGTATGCTCTTTAAGCTATTATTTAAAACAATTTGGTCTTGATAGGACTTAACTTCTTTGTATAAAACGCGATCGTCTGCGAATATTCTTATGTTGACATCTATGTTTTTAGTGATATCGTTGATATATAACAGAAAAAGTAAGGGTCCCAAGACAGAGCCCTGGGGCACGCCGGAGTCAACGAAAAGGGAATCAGATTCATGACCTTTAAAACAAACGTACTGTTCTCTTCCTGCTAGGTATGAGGTTAACCATTTCACTGATTAATTTGTGTTAAGTATGGTATTCAGTTTTACAAGAAGCTTGTTGTGAGAAACTTTATCGAAGGCTTTAGTAAAATCCAGAAATAAAACATCTGCCTGACTTCTGCTATTCATTACCTTACCAAAATCATGCGTTACTTCTATCAACCGGGTTACTGTAGACAGGCCTCTTCTAAATACATGCTGACTTGCCCCTAAGATATTTACCTTTTCAACGTAATCGAAAATGTTTATAGAAATTATATGTTCCAACAGTTTACAACACTGACTCGTTATGGACATGGGCCTATAGTGTGCAACATTTTTTTTGTCGCCCGATTTAAAAACAGATATAATTTTAGCTATTTTCCATTCTTTAGGAACAGCACTCCATTCTAATGATTTTCGGAATATTATCAACAAGTACTTAGCCATCCACCCAGAGTAACGTATCAGAAAAGCATTTGGAATTAAATCTGGTCCCATTGACTCCTTAGAATCGACGTTAAGACGCAGATTAAGGATGCCTTCTTCAGTGAAAATAAGGTCATACAACTCTGGCACAACCTGATCAACAGTGTAATTTGGCAGCCGTCCATCATCGATAGTAAAAACAGATTTAAAATGTTCGTTAAAACTGGCGGCTATCTTTTATGGCTCTTCAACTATATCATCGTTTATTCTAAATGCAGTACCAGTCTCTTGTTTGACTGATAGATATTTCTAAAACTTCGTTGGAGACGATTTAAGGAATCTTTAAACTTATGCATCGATGAAAATGTAAAACTTTCTACTATACTCCATACACCACTAAGCTGAGAATGCGCTATACTTCGTTTCACCTTAAGTCATGACGCAGCCGACGCCACGATCTGATGGGACCGATCTAACAGATATAGAAGCGCACCATAATGTTGTTCGTCATGTTTCTGTACGTATCGTATCATCAATAAACAAATCATAAACAAAAAAACAGTCACTTAAGATTTCGACATTGCTTGATACGATACGGCGACTTTTTCATGTCTGATATATAAAAGAAACGATTAATTTGAATAAAAAAAACTCTAAAATCCATGGAAAAAACAATGTTGTTAAAAATATTTTTATTTTTGCTGATATGACGCTCTAAATTTCTGGAATGGGCATAAAACCTGTGTAGTCAAGAAAAACACCGTGAAAACAGTTGCGTACCACGAAGATTTCTGTGGGCGCCTTATTGCCTAATATTTCTTATCTTACGCTAACACACAAACAATGAAAAACACCATTTTGAGGCCAAATAAGGGCTACAAAATTAAGACACATTATGAATTCCTTTTATTTTGAAGGCTACTCAGTGTTAAGTGTTAGCTACAATTACTTTTTCCCCTTTTAAAAGTAATAATTGAATTGCATGTGTTCAATTTTTAATTACTTGTTTTGATGCGTTTTAATTAATCGAAAAATCTAATGTTCATGCAGAAACCGCCAGATTTAGAGCCAGAAAAATCAATGCGGGTAACGGTGCCCGGGAATTTCGAAATAGCCAAAATTTCAATCCGCCTCATCTGTTCAACATATCGCAAAACTAGAAAAGTACTTTTTGTTGTTGCTAAGGAGGTATTTTTTAAAGAGGAGTCTCCCCGAACTAGCCTTCGAGTGCCCGCCTCGTTTTTTACGCACGGTGGCGTTCACCAGCAAGGCGTCAACGGTGTGCGAGACGCCGCCGCAAGGTCTTCAACACTCTCCTGAAAACACGTTTTATTCAGTTGAAGTGGACCTTATCCCAACTTACATGCATCCGTAAACCTCTTTACATTATATTATGATACTGGGGTCTTAATTTCACTCTACTTAAGCCCAGGTATATTCCGACGAACCCAGGTCTACATCGTCTACTTTCCGAGAGTTTGGGAAAGGAGACTGCACGACGTCCTTGTCTGTCGATCGTATGGTCAGATATAAAAACAATTTATACCGGATAGCTCTTCACCGATTTAAAGAAATAACGGTGATGTCGCTTCCCCATTGAACTTAAAAATATTTTGATGGAATATGTAGCGCTACCAATGGCAGCGTAATGCTGAAAAAAAAAAAAAACATTCCAATCTTTGCGGCATACGCCTCACACCCTTGAGACGCCGCACTTACATGTGCAGTATTCTAGACTCTGAAATACACCGGAGGCCCACGGAACATGTAACCAGTGGACTTCTTCCAAAACTCGAAGCACCTCATTGCAGCGTAATGGAACGGCCTGCATTGCGGGAATCAGTGGGAAGCTAATTTCATACGCTCTCCGATCCTGACTCACAGGTTTCTAGAATGTAAAACGCGCAGTGACGGATTTATGAAAGTAATAATTGAATTTTGAATTATTTTGAAATTACTTTAGTATTTTTAGAATAGTTGACTTAGATAAGGGGTGAGAGTTACACGCGGGTACCGTCTTCGCCGTGTAAGTATAAGGCTCGGTGGGGAATAACCATCGTGGTAAGTTGGCATATATATAGAAGTTCCGATTCACTTTTTTAAATAGGGGTTTCATGGCTCATGTTGCCATTGCAGTATTGAAGCCAAATTACTATCAGAGGCTTCACCACTTAAAGAATTTGCGAACAGGTACCCAGGCAGAACATCAATAGTGGTCCTATTTTGGTCCCATAATGGGAAATATGGGCATCAATATTGGCCAATATTGGAAAGTGCAACGCACGCTATATTGACTGTACCCATATTGGCTATACTATGGACCTAATGATGACCAATATTGATGCACATTTTTGAACAAATATTCGGTACACAAACCTCCCCAATATTAACCATTATTGGTGCACATTTTCTAGCTGTTTTTTTTATTTCTGACGAGCCATATCTAATACCGATACGCAAAATGTATCCAGAGATAGTATCGAAGATACATGTATCTTCGATACAGCCTATGCCTGAAAAACCATTCCAGTGACGGGCTTTCCACCGGTTTCATCTTCGACATCTGTGCGTATACGGCGCTTGATTTGCTCGCTTTCCGATGCGACGAACTCGCGAGTGCAATATGGGCTGCGATGTGGAGGTTGCACGCTGGGTTGTGGATTTGTAAACGTTGGTACGGTGTAAAGTTACCTCTACCTTTTATTCAGTATGCGTGTGCATCATCGCCATCAACTTAGAGTTTCTGTATGAATGCTCGAGTTGATTGTTCGTTGCTCTTTTTTTTTTCATATAACAATACTATTTCCATTCACAAAAAAAAAAAAAAAAAAAAAAAACGGCGAAACCAATATTTAAGGGATAGCGTTTCCAATCTGTTCGAACAAGTGCACTGTGAGCTATCAGCCTAACCGCAGCGTTCGAAATTTCGGATCGGCATTCACATCGGAGCCTTTGTGTGCGCGTGACACACTTTGATCGTAAGCACGGATGACTCATTCGGCAAGCGTATTTTGTACCGAACGCTACAGGATATGAAGTGAAGTTTTTCTTGTCCCCTTACTAACAGCTGCCGACTTTGACCCAGATCTATTTCGAAAACATTAAACACTGGGAAATATAGTACCGCTATGGGAAATTCCACTACGCCGTGATAGGGTGTGCTCTGTGAATGAGAGCTCATACAAAAAGGGAAAGAAACAAATTGGAACTAGGTCCAGTATTTACCGAGAAACTTAGCCTACGAAGAACTCAATGGTGGAACACATGTGAAAAGAACCAACCAAAAATCGTACAAAGTTGGAACCAAAAAGAATGGTTACACTTCATAATTTGAAGAACGAATCATGCATAGGTACTTATTGCACATAAATAGGAAATTAGCTTTCAACGAAGCTATGTTTCCCACTGACGTCAGTAAATGCCCTTGTTTTTCCATCATATGCACGAAAGAATTGTCTCATGTTCCAAATTTCGTCTGATCGCTGGCTGATTTTTCCCGCATGTGCTGTAGCCTTAAATGGGAATTTCGACGATTTCTGATGGTTTCAATTTGTACTGAAGATATAGTTATTCGGGGAAATGTAACACTCTATACCTACAGTTATGTCTGTCTCATGCGCTTGTCTGGGCTGCACAAAGTACCAGGAGCTGCACATGTCATGCCGCTAAACGCCCAAAACTGCGGTGCAGAAAATGCAAAACCCTTTAGTCGAAGGAACAGAATCAAAAGGGAACTTCTAAAACCTACCTCTTTTATTGTGAATCCTCATATTGGATATAGTTTGAATTTCTGAAAACACATCCATCCCTGACGGTTTTCCCTTCATGCAAAAATGTATAGGTGTTAAACGACACGATTAGCTACCAGCAGCCTATAGCCTGTGCATTCACACTCTTTTCACTGCGCATGTCGGTTTTGTTCCGTAAATAAGTACTGACCTGCGTGCTTAAGAGTAGCCTGAGGCTACTCTTGAGCCGCGGCCAATCTGGTTGAACAACACATAAAAGACAGTTTGCAGACAGTAGAGAGTTTTAGATAACCGTTTTTGCACATTCGATAGGGTATGGTGGGCCCTCCGGTGCGAACTGTGCATGTGCCAGTGTTAGGCTGTAGCGCATGCGCAGTTTGTACCGGAGTGTTAACCATACCGTATCAAATGTGCAAAATGGTTCCCTAAAACTCTCTAGTGTTTGAGGTTTTTTTTTTATGTAATGCTCCTCTCATATTGGCAATTCAGAAAAAAAAAAAAAAACTTTCTGCAGACATGTTTGAAGTCTGCATAACTATGAAGCAAACATTCTTCGAGCATGCACGAGATGCATGAGCAGAGAATTCTGTCGTCGTGTCTGCTGCAAACACTGTGTATTTTGTACGATGTACGACCGGAGCGATTCCGGCTTTAGGGTCAACACGATATTGGTAAATATTTTCAAGGATTCGTTTTCTGCAATGTAGTAGTGAGCAATATGAACATCATCAAACAATAAAGTAATTATTTGTTGTTCTTACAACGGGGATGGTTAGTCCGCGAGAGACACGATGACATTGTTACCCACTGTAGATGAGAAATTTGGCCAGTGCAGTACAGCTGCTATAGACCTGCCCGCACGCCGGTACGATGCTCATCCACATCGAGACGGGCAGGGGTGGAAATTGAAGCCAGGGTCCATTGGGCTCTGCAGCGTGAGCTTTCACTCCAGGTGCTCCGAGTTGGCGTGCGCTGGCCCACTCGGCCACCACCGATCTTCCCCTCTCGGTTGTGTGCCTCGTTGATTTATGTTAAAAAAAAAGGAAACGAGAAGCGATGCATTGCGCGATTTCCTGTTTATTGTCGGTTTGAGGTAACGAGCCTCAAGCCGCGGGTTCTTACTTCTTATCCAGCCGCCGTCACGGCTATTTTTGGGGTCTTTTCAGAAGATCGTAGTAGTATTCTTGGTGAACAACCATCTCGGGACGGAGTTCATCGACGGAAGAACACCCTGCAAGGCACGATAACTTGTTAGTGAAAAGACTAAATTCACAGTCGAGCTGGTGGTAGCTAATCTTGTCGTATAACACCTGAGACTGTGGTGCACAAAAGAAAAGAAACTTTTAGTCGAAAGAACAGACACTGAAAGGAACGTTTCCAGACGTTCCCATCTGAGAAAGTCCCTTCGATTGAAAGTTTTTTTTTTCTGCACCACAGTTACAGGTGTTAAACTACATCACAATAACTTGCTTCGTATAGAAGCGCAATATCATTTCCCGCCTTCTTTCTGATCATACACATCGACGCACTGTTATACACAGGTGCATTGGCTACACCACTGCGTATACGCCGCCAGCAGACCTTTCCGAGATTCGCACAGCCGGCACCCCGAGATCGGCATGACGTCACGAGCTGGCATTGTACAGTGCTCAACGAAACGAAATGAACCAGCGGAGCGCGAGGGCGTATAGCTTATACCTGTGACACCATCTGCCAGGGGAAGCCGTGCTATCTGGTGTCGCGAGTCGTGCATGCGGACAGCTGAGCCAAGTACTCAGTGACTGTTCATGTTCCATGCGCAACCCATGATAACCGACATCAGAAAGATTTTTTTTATTATTATACGTGCGCATATTTATATTGTCCTAGAGGTTCAAGTTGTGAAAAACAAAAAGGAACAACACCCTTGCAGTGAGCTAGTCGTTTATAATATATAAATGCGTAGTGACAAGGCACGCGTTTTTTTTTTCTTCTTTTAAATGACTAAAACAAAATGGTTTTTTTTTCGCGTTTTTCTTATAATGGAGGCAACATATCTTTACATCTCGAAGGACGGATAAAAAATTATAAAAGGACGCTTAGCCTTCGCCTTTAATAGTTGAAAGCCCCCTCCCCCCGATACCGAAATATATAAACATAACAACTCCCGCTCGTTCCCAAGCAGTGCGAGCGTGCCTTGTGCGGCTTAATGAGTAGCGTGTCTAGATCACAAACGATTGGTCTTGGCTTCAAATTCCGCCTAAAATTTTGAAAATATATCTTTAGGGTAAATGAAATACTTTATAAAGTGAAACCATTGGAGACCTGCGGCGACATTTAATTCGCATTACATGTCACGTGACGTCAAGTTTCACGTAAGCGTTGTGGTTTTCTTTTTTTTTACATTTCCGCGCGAGAGCATGCGGCCGTGACGTCATGAGCCCACGGACCAATTCCAGATTTCCACCAGACGCAACCGACATCGGATTTTTTGTGACACGAGCCCCTTAACGCTCTCGCGTTAATAAATCGCGAGTTTCATGCGACGATTAAAGAAGTGGACAACCTTCAGTAACATGCTTTGTAGCAATCGCCTTCCGGAAGTAAATCGGGGGTCGCGCCCCGGACGCAAACAGCCACTGGCTGCTTGGCTCAGCTACGCGCATGCGCGACTAGCGACACAATATCGCACGGCTTCTCCCGGGAGATGTCGCAACATGTACGAGAGAGCCCCACGTGCTCCACTAATCCTTTTTTTTTTTTTTTTTGAGGTTGTGGGGGGATTGTGTTTCGTTTTACGTCAGGTCCGACTGCGGCCGGTGAGATCCGATGAAGCCAATCACTCAGCGGCAAAATTCTATCATCAAGGCTCTCGTCATCTTTGTACGTTTAATGCCTCCGTGTAATCCAGCCACGCAGTGAATGCCCCGTGATACTGCGCCATGTTCTGTACGCGATTGGCTTAGTCGGCGGTTGAAAACGCACGAAGACGACGGGCGTCGTGACGATGTACTTTTTGGCGCTACTTGATCGGCTCTGTCGGATCAGGCATCGGCTGCGGGCAGACCTAACGTGAAACGGAGAAGACTTTGTGTGTTGCTGCAACGTGACTTTGTTTTAGCGCGGCGGAAGTGGCGAGAGTGCCCGTTAAAGGAAAACCGAAATGTAATGTGAAGTTGCAAAAATAATGCCCGAGCGAGATCCCCGGTTGGTAACAGCATCCAAGTACGCCATTCGCACAGATGGATGACGATCAGAATATTGTATTTCTCTGAACTAAGTTTTACGATCGCGCCGATCGAGCGAACCGTCAGCTGGAAGCAGACGGTGCGAGCGAGGCCTTCTGCAGTATAGCCATGGCGCAGCTGACGTATGCTTACTTGCTCTCGCTTTCGTTCGTCGTTGTCCTGTATATACGTTTTTTTCATTCTATAGGGTGCCTTCATGTGCGTTTTGCTTAGGCTCATGACATCTGACCATTTTGTTCCCGACGCCTTCTTTTCTTTTTCTTTTTTTTTTTTTTGAGCGCGAGAAGGCGCGTTTCCGGCATGAGCTCCTGGCATTGTCGGTGCTACGGCGTCATTTTGTGACCTATGACCTCGAAATGACCTCAAGAAAGCGTGCTGTCGGTATTGGGTACTACAAAGATTGTTATCACCTCAAGCAAAGCGCACATGAAGGCACCCTAGTTTGTACTAGGGTGACTCAACGTCCTTCTGCTTGAGTGATGCCATCCCTTGTAATAACCGATGCTTACAGCACGTCCTCGCAGGGAAAATACAAAGAAATCGCTGAAAACAAAATGTCGCCGTAACTCAGTCAGCCCCCCCCCCCCCCCCCCCCCCCCCCCGTGGGCACGGCAAAGACGGCTCGTGCCGCCTCATGCTCCACACGCGCAGAGCTCCTGCGAGGTTGTCGCTCGTGCAGAAAGACCACGGTGTACCGGGGTGTCATGGCAACGATATACTTTTTTTCACTCTCGCACAGTTTCGCCGTTTGGCCGCCGGAAACACTGTCAGCCGCGGGCATGATGGCCGCGGAATAATGCAGCCTTTCGGATGCCCGTCGAGCGAACACTATCTGATTTCTCAGCTGCGAGTTCATCCCCGCCGTGTCCTCACCTAAAGAGTGTATCTCACACCGTGACCTGGAGCCTCGTACTGAGCATGCAATCCGACGACGACGACAACGTGGCCGGGTCGCAGCTTTCTGCCCTTGCTAACACAAGTCTGAATGGGCAGGCACGCGCAGCCAAAGCACTGTGGAGGCCAGCGAGCTCGTGCTGGAGACGGAGCTTCCAGTCTCAGCAAGGGTGAAAGGAGTATCATACGGCAGAACTTTATGCCTCTACCTTAGTATATGCTCGCGCTTCTAATCAGACGGCACTTCGCTGCCCCTGCCGCAGCTGCTGTTGCCTTACGTCGCCATAACATAGCCGAAGCAGCTCGACGTATGAGCAGGTACGAGCACGCTTGACGAGCACGAAACTAAAGCCTCTTTATGTTTCAAAAGTTGCACAAGGTTCGTCGATGCACGAGGCACGTGCAACGTGCAGCCCTTGGGGAAATCATGGCGGCACAGCGCAGCACTGATACAGTGTACTAGTCTAGTACACTGTAGCACTGAGCTAGATTTCAGACGCCACTAATTTCCCAGAAGTGGCACGCGGCACGTGCCTCGAGCAATTTTACAACAATGAATGGCGCCTTTTTTCCTACAAAACGGGCCGAGGGTGCCAAACACCGGTTGGATGGGTGACTAGTAGCTATGCCGTGTGTAAAGGGCGGGAGTTTACGATACCTAGCCGAGACCGCACAGAGCGCCCCCCCCCAAGCTATCCTGGATAGTCGGACAATTAACGTGGTCAAGAAGCAAGCTTCTAGAAACGCGCACCAGGGTGCAATATTTATATTTTTATTTAATGAATTTTGGACACAATCTCGCTCAAGACAATGTGCTATAAATGCCATTACAATTAAGAATCTTCACCCAAGATATCGGTTCAGTATCCCTCTAAGTTCCATCTCAAAATATCGTGCAGCGCTGACAAACGAGATGGTTTTGAGACTTGTTCTGTGCCTGAGCCTTCGATTCGCTGCACATAAGCAGAAATTAGCAAGAACGGCGATGAAGGCGAGGTTCTTCCATCATCTTCATCTAAGCGGAACTTAGCAAAAGAACAAAGATGAAGACAGGCTGGACGGATTAAATGGATTTACCCGATTAATCACCACCCTTTAATCGATTAATCGGTCTCGTTTATTTCTTCACATAATATTTCAAAAGTCAAAATTGATTCATTTTGTTTTTGCCTTCGCTGAATATGTAATAAACGGTGCAATCTACAATTTTTATACTAAATCAACCTTGATGTGTAGTTAACAACAGTTCAAAGACGCCCACACTCACAGATTATTACTTCAGCTGCAGGAGGCAAAGAGGTTCTTTCATACTCTCCGGCACGAGCGACCTCATCCGCTGCGCTAAACGGGAACTTGAACGGCGTTGAAGTGGCTGGGATGCGTGTAACCTTCTGCACTTCTCAGAAGTTAAGAATCTTGCCCTAACTTACTTTAGGCTAGTATTTGACTTAAAGTTTGCCCTTCGTAAAGGTGTACTCGCTCGCGTCTGCGTGCTGAAAGCGTGCAATTTTTACTTTCTTTTTGATCGTCCAAAATATTACCGAATAAACGATACAAACTATTAATCACGATCAAAGTATTATTTGATTAGTCGGAAGGTTAATTGTTCAATTTTCCAGCCATAATTACGTGAATCAGGTGAAAAATACGGCTTTTTTAAAACCACAAGGTGATAGAGTTTGTTAATGCTTTGAAACCGGTAATTTTATAGGCTTATTTTCTCTTTCCATAACCAGCTTCAGTTAATACTCATTGAGACAAACAATCTGTCGATATATTGAAAAGTATGAGTTCTGGTATGTCCTTCGCATCGAGGTTCCGTATCATTTTCACTCATTGATTAATAATTATGTGAGCTAAGCCCACATCTATTCATTTATTACATTAAACACTGAGCGAACCTGAATTGAGCCTCACTATATTGAAAGCAGTTATAGACTATAAAGCATTCTTTATTAATACCAAACTAGAAGCAAAAAAAAAAGGAAATAATTTATACAACTTGTGTTTAACTCTTTAAAGGGGCTTTTAATAAATACATTTTCTAAATTGAAAAAAAAAACTGTAATGAAGATTTTAGTGACACGAAATAAGCGAACATATTTTTAAATTTATTTATTACAATAGCAAGGCAAAGTCCTTATTTTTGAGGACGTAAACGTAAAATGCGGTGTTCAATGCTCAGTAGATCGCAGAGCGTAACTGCTTTGGTCCACTACATTTAACAACAGCGTTACAATCCACGCTCGAGGTGTCGGTTGTAAAACTGAAGTAGGAACTTGAATAAACACACAAAGCAGCCCCTGAATTATGCTTAAAATCTTGATCTATATTTTTAGTCAATTTTTTCTTCCGACCTTTTGTATTCCGGAACAATTACGTTTTTAATTTTACCGGTATATACTCCTGCATCGGGGTGTAAAAATACAGTTGACTGAACGGCGCCTCCTCGCCATGAAGCAAGTGCGTCGAAGGTTCGCTCACATTTTTGACAAACCCCGTGAGAGGGCGCACCATTAGAGGAGCTCCAGGAATCGCTTTTATTCGCCCACACGTTTTCAAGGCCGCGCGGATCCCCAACCCGTCAGTGCCCCTGGCGGGAGATGCGCGAAGCCCGATTGGAATTTCAGCCCCCTTTTCTGACCTAGTTGCGACACCTGTCCCTTCCTCCACCGTCCTTCTGCTTACGCAACTTGTGAGATACCAGGTGCACACTCACCCATCAGTGCGAGTGCCCGGTCCAGCTCTTCCCTGAGTATCTCGAGCATCCTACTCACGCCGGCTTGACCCTGGAAGGTGCGTTAGGAAAAGATTGACATTCCAAGCAGGCCCTACATACGTCTGCAGGACAGAATCGCGCCTACAATTGACTGCAGCTTTACTCCTAATCCCCTCAAGAACGGTTTACTAAGAAACGATCCGACTTCTCGCCGGAGCACTTCTAATTTACTCCTTTATGTGGTGAATTAAGATCTGTCTGAGCGAATTCGAGACTCGCTTGCCGTTATATTTTATCAAGACACACACGTTTCAATTGCAGGGAGCAAAGCTTCCTCTTCCGACAACAAAGTCTTGCAAGAAGTTGTGCAGTGCATAAACATTGCGTCAACTTCCTTGTTTTCTGACGTAACAACGAGTATAGATGCAAGGCATTTCCACGTGGTCACCCTTTCTACACACACTAAACGTAACACTATGTGTAAGGACACCTCTGCTTATTGGTCACGCAAATATGATAACGTGTGAAAAAGGAAGAGAATCACCGTCCGTTATCCCACCCTTAGTGTGACGTCATGGGAAAGAGCAAGCAGGCCTTTTGAGTATCTGGGTCGTGGGGGTAAAATCGCGACGGAGCTAAATGAAATGCGCGCACCCTTATTCACAATGGGGGTAGTTCTTCTCTGCCACCGCAGCTCGGCGGGGTCGCTGCAATCTCAACCCTCCTGAGCGTTTTAACTCGTCCTAGCAAGACCCCATAATCTCACCATGTTGACCACTTGGCTCCGAGGTTGAATTGGAGGAATTTCAAGGTTATAGATTGAGCTTCAGGCCTCGATGCCGCCGGCCGGCAGGGACTTCAAATGATGATGAACCAAACATTTCAGTGTCTATAATAAGTGGCGCACGATCTTTCTACGAGGCAGCAGCCGCGGATGTGCGCGAGCACATGCAATGAAATGGACATCGTATCCCCCATTGACGCTTGATGTGACAGTGAAATGAATGAGCTTCAGGAAAACGGAGTATTAAGAGAAGCTTTTCATCTCTACATTGGGATCTCGTGTAAAAGGTAAGTAATTAATTAATCTAACAAACCCGTAGCTTTCACTTGTGGAGATAAAAAGCCTGTTTTTATTCAGCATTGGACCGAATCCCACACATTTCACGTTTACTTTAAGCGCGAATGGGGGACTATATGACGTCAATTTCGTTGCGTGTACTCGCGTGCACCGGCGGCTGCTGGCTCGTGGAAAGAACGTGCGCCACTTATTATAGACGATAAATTGTTTTGTTCAGTATTCATTTAAGACGGGGTCCCATACACCATACAAAAGACAGTCTGCATGCATACAGATTCGAAAGCTCGTCACAACGAAATCCGTGCTTCAAATGCCCCGTGGCAATGAGTTGAAGGGAAAACTTCGGCACGCGGCATTCAAGCTACGAATATTCTGGTGACAAATTCTCATAACCAAGCGTCTGCTTATTGTAAGCCGGAAATTATTTCAATCAGCGCGCTACAATTGTTTCATTCGAGTACATTGGCACATAGTTTCAACCAAGGGGGTCAGAGCAGTTGTTCAGGTTGGTTCAGGCAGTATGCGGAGGGGTGGCGTTATCGTGCCCTTACGCATTAGAAAAAAAACTCTCACTGCTCGTAAATCGAAAGTAAAGGCCGTAAGGAATGCGGCTGTCTAGCCCGGCGGTGGTAAGACAAGTCTCGCATGTCTGTGGCTGAGCGCAGAAGCGCGCACGCAGTAAATTTTAAGAGTCAGTTCGTGCAAAACCTAAAGGAGTAGACAGGACGCCTCGAGCCGCGGTCAAAAATAGATCACACAAAAGCCAGCTTGCAGATAAGTCTGAATCGTGTTTATTTCTCGTACGATGTGACATAGATTATGCAACTGTGACATAGGTTATGCAAAAACAAATAAGGCGCGAATGCTACTTTATACGTTCTTAAAGCGATCGACGTCCATCTGTCCTTGAGATATGGCTACGACGATACAACACTGTTGGGAGCATACCATACAACGTGGTAGTACACCTGCTCAAAACATACGTTAGACTGTGGTCGCGCGCGGGCAGTCAGGAAACCGCCTTTCCTCTCAGTAGGACTTCGAAAAAGTCTCCGCGCGTGTACATAGGAAACGGACCACTGGGGTGGGTCACGCTAGACGTCTGGTTTAACACGCTGATTCAGTCCGACTCAGAATTTTCATTGTTGCATTTCTCTACCGGTTATATATATTTTATTATTCTTCAAACAAGTGAAGTGGGCTCCTGTTCATGTTCGCTGACCGGAGCGGCAGAAAGGGAAGTTTTACACAAAGTAGAGAAAATGTCCTCTGACGTGAGGCCCAAACGATGTCTGCTGATTTTCAGCGAGCATAATACAAGTAACTCAATTTAAAAAATATATATTTAAACACAGAGCTATAAATATATCTGCCAACGTTTTACTGACATTAACAACTGGAAGTCAAATGGAACGCTTCAACCCGAAGTAAACGAAAACACATCTGCACACTTTCTTTTGATGCTGTCAACAAAACCTGGGGGTCTAGACAGAAAAAAAAGAGAAAAACAATCTAGGATTAAGAAAAGAAATATGTAACTGAAAGTACGAAATCACTTTGTTAAGGAGGTCGACCGCAATGATCGATGACCGTTCGACGTGCGCGAGCATGTAGCTTACGTTGTACGCCAGTCCCCAGATGTTGGGTCGTGCGACGAAGACCGCTCTGGCTCCCAGGGCAAGCGCCTTGATGATGTCTGTGCCCCGACGCACGCCTCCGTCCATGTAGACCTCGACGCGACCCCGGACCGCCCTCACGACCTCGGGGAGGGCCTCGATCTACGCACCAAACGGGGCACAGAGAGCAGTCCCTTATTCTCTTAGAATTCGCAGGAACGCCCTCAAAGGCATATAATGGAGTTTTAGTAGATCGTTCCGGTGACTCGGATAGTGATACCCAATACCCCGCCGACGTCCTCGCGCGTGCTCCATCTCGTCATCGGGTACTGTTACCCGAGGCATCGGAACGACCTATTAAAGTTGCCTAATAGGGAGTTTCCGTACACCACCTTTCTTCCTCCGTTACCCGTTCCGCAGCGAAGGCAAGGATACTGCGCATGCGCGCCGCTAGATTTGTCTCGGGGGTTCAGGATCTCGTAACGGATTGCAGAAGGAAACAGGATGAATGAATAAATGAATGAATGAATGAATGCCGGCTGTTCTCTTTGAATCGGGCGGAGACTGGCGCCACCTAGCCATAAAGACGACATATTTTTCCCATAAAGACGACACCGAGCGGCGGAAGCTCGACGTTTGATTTGTGTTCGCAAGGGTATTTGCGCTACTTCTACGGCGATCCTCCGCCACACAG
The DNA here is from genome assembly GCF_016920785.2 of Ixodes scapularis. Lineage (NCBI taxonomy): Eukaryota > Metazoa > Arthropoda > Arachnida > Ixodida > Ixodidae > Ixodes > Ixodes scapularis. The sequence goes on along the minus strand of NW_024609883.1, from coordinate 47,095,092 downwards.
TCGTGGAGGAGGCCCGAGAAGTTGTGCAGCACCCCTTTCGAACACCAATCGCACTTGGGGTTTTCGCCGCTGCGTGAGGTGGAAATAAATTTTGACCTCTCAAGCTCTCCTTAACGCACACATACCCATACGGGAATACACATACCCCCCCCCCCCCCCAACTTTAATTGAAAAAAAAAGGTCCATTCCGCTCGCTTCACGCATTCATTGCTCCCTGACGCACGTACCGACGCGGCTAAAATGATTCAAGCAAATACGTCCATAGGTAAACGCTCTAAGAAAATGCCTGGACGTATCGTTTTCCCCGGGGCACGTGACAGGTCAATCATAGCAATGTTATAGAGCGCTTCCAACAAATGACAACTCACAAAAATGGTTAGACTCGAAAACCTAATCAGCTCCGGATAGGGACCACATGACATATTTTTATGTTGTCCCTCGGAAATCTATTTATATATTTATTGTTCAGTTCAGAGTAGGGCAGGCCCAGACATCTGGCCCAAGTCTGAAAGGCTAGTTTAAAGGGATACTGAACCGAAATTTTGAGCTCACCAAACAAGGCCGGGCGGATAGGCGGGAAGCTTCAAAACCAAAAAATATCCTTCATAAGGCGATATATGTAAGGGATCGCCGTATTTTTTGGAAAAGAAGTGCGCAATTGAACCCAGCCGACGAGGCCAACGCGACAAGTGACGTCACGATTTCCATTCTCTCTCCTCCTCGCTACGTCCCGTCAAGCTGGTGAACCGAAGCGAGGAGGAGAGAAGCGAGGCCGCTTCTCCTCATTCTCAAATTCTCCCGGAGGACAGTTACGTCATAGAACTCGCTTGATCGCGCCCTTCTTTTCCAAAAGTAGCGTCTGGTTCAACACTTCTGCAGCTTTACTTTGCAAAATCCAAATTTCGGTTCAGTGTCCTTACTTAAAAGCAGATGCCATTGGAAATCACTTTTTTCGGTACCAGGAGAGTTGTTTAGAGTCTTCGTCAAACTGATTGCTGCCTGACACAGATAAGTTGATATGACGTGACTTGCATATAAGCAAGTCACGTCATATCAACTTTTATAGCAGCTTTTATAACAACCAGCTTTTATAACAATATATCTGGCTAATTAGGAATGTTCCTACTTTATTGCATACATGGGACGAAGGACACAACAGTTTTTTTCTTGTTAATGTTGCGGTGTAAGCTAAGAAAAGTTTTATTTGACGATAAATCTCCGTGCCTTGAATTAGAAGATATGTGGCAAGATTCCAGGTAATTTTTTCTGCAAAAAAAATTAAACTCCCCTTCAAAAAAAAAAGAATTCTTGTTTAAATTTTTTGCGCAAACAACACCAATTCCAGTCCAAGGGGAACATAACACCACTAGTTTTTGCCTTCAAATCCACTGTTGTGTCAGTTTCAAGCAAGAATGCAGTGATTACATGCGTTCGCTACGTCAACCGTGATTGTACAGTGATGTGTAATGACGTTTTCAATCAATCTTTATCATGCGCTTTAAGCATTCTTCAAAAATAATCTATTTTGTTGGGATAATTACATCATTTTCAATTTTTTTTTCCTTTTTAGTAAACAAATAGAGTCATAACACGAATAGTGTGCGCAGTTGGCATTTAAGAAAATAAATACGCTTGCAGAAATAATAAATCGTTACTAGGACGGTAAATTCACCCGTGCTGCCTTCTCTTCTACGCCCTAGCTCGGCCCTTATGGCCTTTTATTTCGTCTATGCGGAAAGACCGCTGAGTACTTCCTGGTCTAGGAGGTGTAGGTAGTAGTCGCCAGGGGGAGAATACGACAAAAGCGACTGCTTCTTAAGCCTCTCTTTGTCCTATATGTGGAGTTCTTGATAAATGAGGTGCGCCCCTCTCCCCCCTTCCCCACCCTGCTCCCGACCCGTCGTTTGCGGGTGCCGAAAGTTGAAAGTATTAAAGGGATGGTGAACCGAAATTTGGATTTCAAAAAAACAATGCTGGAGATGTAGGCGGGACGCTTCAATCCCTACAACGCTACTAGTAAGGCGATACCTCAAATGGACGGCCGTATTTCTGGAAAAAGAAGTCGAGATTGAACCAGGCCGACGAGGCGCGTGACCGTCAAGATACCTAGTTTCCTCCTCTCTTCGTTTCGCTCCCTCAAGGCCGCGAGGCGGAGAAGACGCGAGGCCGTTCCCTCTCCTTCTCGGAGAAACATGACGTCAAGATTCCTACCAAATGCGGGCCTTTTTTTGAAAAATACGGTCATTCGTTCGAGATATCGCTGTATGAGTGACGTTTTGGTGTTTGTAGCATCCCGCTGTACGCTTTTGCCGTGTATTTTTGGGAAATCCAGATTTTGGTTCAGCATCCTTTAAACGTTTTTTTTGGATCTGGACGCACCCGGATTCCGCAGTAGCCAATCAAGGGATTGGCTACTGCCCTTCTCGCAAACCATGTCCGGGAGTGGAGTAGGAGAGAGGGTAGGTTTATCGCTTCTCGGATCCCGACAGAAGAAAAAGAAACGCTTAAGAAGCAGTTGCTTTTGTTGTATTCTCCCTCTCAAAGTAGCTCAAAAATTCTATAGATTTCTGCCTTTCCTGCCCCATCCACTACTCCGCTTTTTTCCCTTTTCTCATTGCGGCTAATGCAACATAGGAGGGTATGCACTTGCGCTAGTTGGTGATCCATGTCTTTTTTTAGGGTCAAAGCGCTAAAAACGGACAAGTGAAAGAGACGAACAACACAGAGCGCTACTTGCACCTGAAGTTTATTCGTGAATAAACTTCAGTTTCAAGTAGCGCTCTGTGTCGTTCGTTTTTTTTTTACTTGTCCGTTGTTTTTAGCGCTTTTACCCTCAAAACCAACGCAACAGCCAACCCACTCGAACCCGCCTTCGCCCGTTGCCAGTGGGCAAGCTGCGTCGTCCAAACAGTGCCACACAATTTTGTGCGGCAACAAGCTACGAAAATCATAAAAAAAGAGAACACACAGAACGGGTTCCGGGTTTTAGACTGGTTTTGCGGTTCGGATTGCATCGCCCATTACCAAGTGAATTAAGCAACAGCAACGGTACTTACACTTGACGGGACACCGTCCAGTTGTCGACCGCCGTGGTTGGAAACTAAAATGGCTGAGACTCCGTGCTTGATCGCTTCCTCCGCATCTTCGGCTGTAAGAGTTGGAACATTGAACCCACGTTCAAGGCACATTGCGTTCGACTGTGATCGACTGTTCATTAGCACACTGGTGCAATCAGTAAGATAGCAACGAAACCCTTTCAATTGCATCACGTGCTTGGTATCCTTCCGCCTGACTTTTGCTGCGCGTGTGACGAAGTGTAATCACAGACAGAAAGCTCGCACTCGGGAAGCAAAATATACGTTCTTATCATGTCGCCGACTCCAAAATGAAGGTTTTGCAGTATCTGCGAAATCCCATCTGCGCGCTCTCTAGCAGATACGCGAAACGCAAGTTCGTCTGCTTTTCGCGCAGGGATTGCACAGACATCAGAACGCCGAGCCCTGATTCGCTCTGATGAGGGGATAGTGGATAGACCTCAATCCTAGCTGCCTTGAGGTCAACCCACTGGCCTTCCAATCGGAACCAATCAAAGCTCGGCGTTCTGACGTCACCGCAACTCCTTTTCAAGCAGCAGACGAACTTGCTCTCCGTATAGGCCTTTCCAATAATCACCTCCTGGGCGCTGCCATATTTTTTCCCTCTGACCTGTGGAAGGCTTTCTGAGCGTGCTCAGAAGCCCTCTTCGACAAAATATAAGCCGCCTCGTATGCGTCCAGAGCCCAGTGACTCGTCATTTTTCGCCTGGGTGGTAAGCGCTGGAAAGGTCTATACAATTGCTAGAACTATATCGAGTTCATCGCGAAATAATAGCGCGTAAAATGTACGCAGATGTTAAGCGTTCCAGGACTTTCTCGCTGGAGCGAGAGCGTGCTTTGTCGTCGTGAGCCGTCACAGCCGTCACGACGACCAGCGTGCTATGTCGTCGTGAGCCGTCACAAGCGGTCGTAGCACAATCGATCCCGGTCAAGCGCAAATCTCTGACACAGCCTTTAGCAGAACGTCACCGCGACGTGACCACCGATACTGCTTGAAGTCGGGGGGGCCTCGGGAGATACCCTTACGGATTTCGGCGGAGGGTCTGAGACCCCTTTGGGGAGTCGATACAACCGTCGCGCCACGAGCGGCGAAGTTGAGAATCATTTGGGCGCTTTTGTGACGCAGCCAAACAATGACACAGCCTAACTGCATGTGCATACTATTACTTTAAAGGCAAGCTGTTGTCAAAATACGTCCCGCTCCCCCCCCCCCTCCCCGCCCCGTAAGTCATCACAACAGAGATCCCCTGACACAACCGAAGAACGCTTTGCCGTATTACACGTGTTGTGCGCGTCTAGGACGACAAAACAAAGGAAGCCTTTTTTATTTTATTTTCATCCAGAGTGAGCGAGTTGTCTGCAATGCTGAATCGTAAAATCACCGATAATAGAAGTAGCCCACGTGTGCGGCGTAAGTAGAACCGACGTCATCTACAGAAACAGAATCACATTTCTGCGAGATGGCAGTTTCATTGAATCGCGTTATCATTTTCTAACCGACTAATTTCTAGTTACTAGGGACGACCAGAAGCTAGAGAAATCGTAATTGGGAAAAGATAATTTTTTAACATATGTTGCTGAAAAGGAAACAAATCTTTAAAAGAAACGCGAGAGTGAGTGCAACAAAATCTTCATATCTCTCTCCTTTCAGCTTAGCGCAAGAGTGACTGCTGCAATGATTCAATAGGACGGCACAAGCGGATCTTCCGCCGTAAACGAGCAGAAAATATTGGCGCTTTACATGGACAGCTCAAAATTTCACAGTCAGCATTTCAGTTTTTCCGTGTGAATATTCAAGGCCTAGTTCTCCTGTAAAAAAGAATTAAAGCAAAACAGCTTGCCAGAGTCAAGGTTGGGCGTGTTCGGAGACGACAGAGTTAGCGAGGCTTCACTTGTGGCGCTATCTCCCGATAGGCGCAGCGAGCAGGCGAAGCACGTAGTTGTCTGCTCTCTGCGCCTATCGGGAGATGGTGCCACAAATAAATAGCGCCGCTAACTTTGTCGTCTCCAAACGCACCCAACCTTGACTTTGGCAAGTTCTTTTTTGCTCTAATTTTTTACAAGCAAAGAACCACGCCTTGAAATTTCACACGGTAAAATAGACCTGCTCAGTGTGAAAGCTAGAGCTTTCCGCTTCGGCCACTTTATTTATAGGGTGCCTGCAATGGCGAAGCTCGATTTAAAATGGGCAGTAAAAATCGACGCCTGCCCGTAGCAATATAAACTTTTTCGTCAAAGCGGCATTTCACCGGTGAGTTTTACCTCGTAAAATTACAAGGCGTGGCTGCTTTTCTGTATAAGATAGGGTAAAAAAAACTTGTCAGGGTCAACGGCGGACGGCGACACAAATGACCGAGTCGAGTGGCGGGGCGCGTTTGGCGCACGTATTGACACGTGGCGTCGGGAGCAGCGTCGGAAGGTGTAGCCGACCAGCGAAAGAAAGCAGACAAGACGAATACGAAATCCGTCGGCAGCAAGAGCACCGTCTTGATGCAGATGCGCGTTCCGTTTTGTTTTTGTTGCTTCAAGTTTTGCTAATATTGTCCTCAATCATTCTAAGCCAGATGTGCATTACAAATATGTTATGTTCATTTTAATGCGGAGGGCAAGTTCGTCTGCTCCTTGCGCAGGGGGTAGCGGTGACGTCAGAACGCCGAGCCCTGATTGGCTGATCGAGCCCCCCTATCTGAGCGTCGTCTGCTTCTTTGCAACGTCGTCTGCTCGCAACGTCGTCTGCGTCTGTCTTACGTTTCCTGCGACTTTCGGAAGTGCAGAGGCCAGATTCACGAAACGATCTTACGCCAAAAATGTGCGTAAGACAAAACTTAAGAACAAATTCGTATTCACGAAACGAAATTTTCGTAAGTTTTGCGCAGGTTACGGCGAAATCCTACGACAGCTCCGAAGCTGTTACGCACTTCTTACGATCAAGTCAGCATGGCCGACAGCGTCGCGGTCGCGACGACCCACGGACGTTTATTTTTCTACGTGAGCTTCTCACGCGTCCTGACTTCAAGCAGCAAAAAAAGTAAAAATTACTTGAAACAGAGCACGACGAACAAGAACGCTGGATCCACAGACACCGGGGAAAAGCTCCAACGGCAAAGATTCCACCGAACGCGACCAAACGAGCTGGGCAGTTAGGCCTAGGAGGCACTCCGCGACTCGGCGACCGTCTGCCCACGACCGGCTGACGTGCTGAATGGAATATGCCCCCGCGCGACCCTTGTGAACCCTTCCCGTGTTATACTTTGATCGCTGACCTCAATTTTAGATTAAGAGGTCAATTTCTTCCTATTGTTATCTCCTTGTTTCCCGAGGCAACGGTGACTCTCGCCGGTGAAAAAGCGGCGAATCTCCGACAGACGCAGGAAAGGTAAAGCAGCCATCGCTTTGACTAGCAGACGTAAAGCAGACGACTATAACTGCGCCAACCCGCCGGCGCCGTTAAAGAGTGAGGGGTCTCGCCGCACACGAATGGAGGTAAAAAGTATTTGGGAGGGAACTTGCGGACACTAAGCAAACAAACCTCGGCGCCCCGGGACACCTCGCCAGTGAGTCCTTTGACTTCCCTCCTTGATGCGCGTCTGCTAGTTGTTAGACGAAAACAACGTACCGCTCGAGTTATTTCGTCTGCCCTCCCTTAAAGGCCAAGTCGAGTTCGCTCCGAAAGTCGCAGGAAAGGTAAGACGGACGCAGACGATGTTGCGAGCAGACGACGTTGCAAAGGAGCAAACGACGCTGAGATAGGGGGTCGCGATCAGCCAATCAGGGTTCGGCGTTCTGACGTCACCGCTACTTCCTTTCTCATGCGCAGAAGATGAAAATGAGCCCACTTGCGAGGCGTATAGACAACGGCCGTCGCAAGCAGTCTCGATATTAAAAAAAAAAGCCAGAACAAGGAGGTAGTACCATGTATCAATACCTGCGCCAAACGCGCCCCGCCATTTGACTCGGTCGTCTGCGTTGCCGTCCGCCGTTGACCCTGGCAAGTTTTTTAAGCCCTATTTTGTACACAAGGAGAGCTACGCCTTGCAACTTTACAGTTTAAAACCGACCGGTCAAGTACGCCTTTGACAAAAAGTTTAGATTGCTACGCGCAGGCGCCGGTTTGTACGGTCACTTTTAGATGGAGACTTGATATTTCAAACACCCTATATGTTTAAGAGACGCAGGTCGTGGAAAGACCCGGGCAACATATTATTGTTCCGCAGCCAACAATATTGTGGCATTGAAGGATAACACCCAAGAGCGGATCTCAAAGCAAGAAATACGAACATAATAAGCCCCGCCCTGCGTTTTTTAAAAGTTGTCGGTGATTACAGTAGCGAAATAATCTAGGAGGGGCATTGCCAGCCTATCGGGTGAGGGTAAGTCAACTTTACTATTTTTTTCCTCGTTAATTGTTTTCCCACTCATATAGTCAAATTAGTTCTCGAACCTACAGAACCGTAGCCTCTTTAAAAAAAAAATAAAAAAATGGTGAATGGACTTTTTCGTGTCTTTACAACACGGATTTGCCAGCAAGGCAGTCCTCTTTCTCGGGCATTCCTAGCACACGTGTGGGGTGTTTTTGTTTCGCGTGTTTCTTTTGCTTCGTCACTGTGGTGAGCTCTTTTCGTCCACACACAGCTTTGTCGACCCCTCTGCGAAGGTATACCGTCTAAAGAAAACTGCACATTTCGTCCGGTGTTGCTTCGTAGATGGTAGTACCGGCAAATACTCTACTATACTTCGTTTTACGTTGGCCCTATAAACACCGTCTGACGCTGCATTGGTCCTATGAACCACCTGTCCTATGGACACTGCATGATGCATGAGCGGGGGGGGGGGGGGGGGGGGGGTGCGGCTTTAGAGTGACTGCGTAGCTCAAGCACACGCAGGCCTGCACTTATTTACGACGCAAAAACGGCATGTGCGCCTAGCGGTACTTTGTACAGCCATGTGCGTATTAGATCGTAATTCAGCGAAATTCGCATTTAGGTTTTGGAACAGATGTAGAAAACTCAACCGGGAATTGTACGACATTCCTAGCATGCGGCAATTGTTCAAAACTGCTATCGAAAAAAAAGAAAAAAAGAAAAAAAAAGAAAACAGGGCATGTACTACATGTAACTAGACTTTTGTTAAAAGATTATTTCAACTAGTGTAAATTACCACGCTTGGTCCGTTTTGCAAGTAATGGTGAGGAACTATTTTTAATTCCAATGCTGCAACTTAACCCGAGACTTGGAGTAAGTTCCGAATTTCGTGCAATTTCCGTTTCTTTTTTTTTTTTCTTTTTTTCTTTTCATTATATTTCGTCTTTTATACGCCAAATCGTACAAGCGGACCCAGTTTTTTTTTTTTTGCTTGATTGACTGTCACACGCTACACCGCCACAGCAACCTGATGTTTACATCACCCTTGAATCGAAGTAAAAAGAAAACAAATAGCTCAGGAAAGTCAACATATGAAGTTGTCTTTGCTATTTTAGTTTCAGCCCATACATAATTACATTGCGAGAGCACAACAAGCAGCAGATGTCAAAAGACTCGGCAAGTGCACGAACATCATTGTAGGCTTCTTACCCGTTCGACCTATGACGTGTGCGGTACAGTAAATAAGTGAAATAAGCGAAACCTCGCGGGAAAAAGTAATACAAGAAGAAATGCGAACGGTCGTTTAGGAAAACGGTTTGTTTTCCCCGTTTCCACGTCCGGAAGCAGGTGCACGCGCGCCGGCCGCATTCCGACACAGACGCAAAAACAACCCACGCCCGTTCTCGCGAACACGTACAGCACACGTATTCGCGAGCATGATCGAACATATCTGCGCACAGTGTTTGTATGACCACCAACGTGAACGGACCTTCGCACAGGGAATAAAGCATGCCTTCGACCTTGTTTGCAGGGTGTATTTCTCACGGTGTATTAACGACTCGACTGCGGCTGTTTTCGCGCTTCGACAGCCCGCTTCTTACAGCAGCCACTTCTCGAGATGATTGCAAAAGAATTGCACCTGTCAGAATCCCCTTCGCGACCACGGGCAACTTGCTGATGCTCTTGAGCCAGGTGACGTCGGCCCAGGTCACGGAGGCGTCGATCATGTCGCTGTAACCGCCACCTGCCCCTTCTGTGTAGTGGTGCATCGAAGTGCCTAGCAGATTGGCCATTCTGGGAAACGAATGAGGAAACACGGTTGATATAGCTCACGTGAAGGCGAAGGGGATTTATACACCAATGTGTTGTTTACAAACAACAAATTGGTGTACATGGCGTCAGAAAGCGTAGTTCGTGTACATAAAACATCTTAAAGGAATAACAGTTACCCGTGTGTACTCGGTAAAAGCTGCGGCGAAAAGTGCAGTGAAACATTGCCTTTGATATCGAGGAATAATCCTTGCCTAGCCGCGGCTAGGGAAGGATTATTCATCGCCCTGTTCATGTCGAAAATGCTATAGGTGCTACAGTGTGTTTCAATCCGCCCCATCGCCCCACCGACGACACGAGTGTCCAGTATTTTAACCACCATACGTGGTGTTTCGATTAATGCATCCTGACCTTCGCCCGGGAAGGTCAGCTGTCCAAAAATCCTCTCAAATGCTGTAAGCCGAGCCACCTGTCAACCTACTTTGGCGGATCGCTCGAGAGTGTGGACGCTGCGCCGAGCTTGTCTTTCCAGCATCCGGGAACGGCCATGTCCACGGTCAGAAGCACCGCCTTAAAACCCGCTCGTTCGGCGCGCTGCACGAGATGTCTGGTAAAATCTCGATCCTTGTAGATGCCCGTCTGGAACCAGAAGAGCCCATCCGGGACCGCTCTCCGGACGTCTTCAATAGAAGTGTGGCTGAAGGTATTTAAAACCATGACGGTCTTCGCATCCCGGGCAGCTGGTAACGGAACCATAGAGAATCAGTAAGGTGACGCATTTAGCAATAATACGTAGGCTTGAGCCGCCCTCACACTGCGCGTGCGTTAGACAAAAATGCAATATACGCGGTGTTCGCTGCACATGCGATGACATAATTATCTGCGAACACACCACAAGAATGTTAAAAGCATGGTTTCTTCATATATACATGCTTCGAAGAAGTCTGCAGACAGTTGTTTTATGAGCAACGTGAAGGGAACGTCATACCAGGAAGAAACACGCCACAGATACAGACTGTTTTTTTGCATGATGCATGAGCAGTACAACTGCGTCTTTACAGGATGCCAAGAGACAAGAGCAAGACACGTTTTCGCTCAATGGGGAATAAAAGCTACGAATGGCCTAAGCTTTGACGATTGTGGTCTTAGGGGCTCGTACATAAGATAAGAAAGTTTCAGAACAGCGGCGCTAGTAAGTTCGAAAGCAAGGAACCATTTTTTTTTTTAATTGTGTGCGTTCGGGCGAAATAGCCGAAAGTTTTTCGTCATAGAGTTATTACAAAAAACGCTAGAGGCTGAGCTGGCGCAAGTGTCTACGGAATTTCCGGTTGCAAATTGAAGCAGATCGCAAGCAGTCTACTTTTGCAGTCCTCTTGTTCCTATGGGAAACCGCACGTGATGTTTTTCTCTTCACCCGCAAATAAAAGACATCAGCGTAGTTTCTTTAGTCGTAACGGGTACTATGTAGCTTAATTCACATTATAAAAGTGTAATTTATTTAGTTAATGTTTTTTTTTTACTACTGAGTGATGTTTAAGTTAGCGAAAATTAAGGCGTAGGTCTATGTTGTACAACATTGATATGTCAATATAAGCTATCAATTCAAGCAAAAAACATGAAAGCCGTTTACAATTCTCAGTAACGACGAATTAGAGCTCAGCTCTTGAGGAGAAGGGAGGGTACGGGGGGAAGGGTTTGTGGCCTCCTCCTTCCCCGCTAAATTAGCGGAAATATTGACAATGTTAGATTCGCTGATGTCATACGTAACGTGACGTCCCGTGTTTTCCATAATGACGACACATGTGGCGTCACGAGGGTAGCGTTTTGACGTTACCCTCGTGACCCTCGGGTGAATAACCATCACAAGGGTTACCCTCACGGCGGTAACGAGGGTTAGCCTCGTAAGGGTAATCTTCGTGAGGGTTACCCCCGTTAGGGTAACCTTTACGGGGGTAACTCTCACGGGGGTTATCCTCGCGGGAGTAAGCTTCACGATGATTACCCTACCCTCACTTCCATGAGGGTAACGTGACCCCCGTGAGTGTAACCCTCACGGGGCTAGCCCTCACGAAGGTAACCCTCATGAGGGTCATCCTCACGAGGGTAACCCACGTTAGGGTTACTCTTGTGAAGATAACCCTCTTGAGGGTCTTCCTCGTAAGGGCACCCTCTTACGGATAACCCTCGTGAGCGTTTCCCTCGTAAGGGTAACCCTCGTGACGTAACGTGTGACGTCACACGTCCCCAAATGCAACGCACGGTTACGCCGACGCCGGCACTGAAAGCGACGCCGCTCAACCCGGAAGCGGGTGCCTATGAGTTGCGCTCTAAAAGAACAATTAAAAAGTGCATAGGGTTTATTCAAGAGCTTTATATTAGCATTCAGGTGGCGGAAACACAGTTTGTTACAAATGCAGAGTTTGTTACTAATACAGAACGTGTTCTTCGTTCCATAACTTCATGCTTCGTTCTTGATGCCAGTTTTGATTGCTTGATTTAACATATATTAGCATCCTTTTTTTTCATGCTGATTCGCCCTGCACGCTTCATAGTATTGACTATATGCGTAAATTCGTGCCCTATAATAGCAGTCTGTAACGTCAACGCGTAATGTACTTGTGCATTGGGCTACTTCAGCGCCGATTTCAACGCCACGAATTTCAAAGAAAAACGCTTTAACTGTAACATATTTTTGTACATCCGATTGTAAAACGTTCCAAACTTCCTATTCTGCTACAACACTAAGCAGAATTTGCTCTTATAATCGAGCGCCAAGAGAAAAAACATTTGTGTTTTCTCATAGGAATGCATTACCGGAAGTCAAATTTAGACTGCTTGCTGTCTGCTTTAAAATGCAACAGCACACTAGCGCCACCTGAACCTCTAGCGTTGATCGTAATAACTATGTGCTCCTCGTAACCCACTGTATAATAAAAAACGACAAAATCCTAATGCAGGCACGACATATTTCGTGTTTCTCGCGTTTACCCGAATGATGAGTCGACAAAAAAGTGTGAGGAGTTAGATTTTAAGAAAAAGAATTCTCACGCGTTCTGTTTTGTTTTTGTTATGCTGTCTTCAAGGAGTTACCTACAAGTCTATTGGCGTCGAGATATTTCGGTGGCGCCCTCTAATGTTTTCCGTCCGTGACGTCACGACTGGGCTTTGCCTCACCATGACGTCACCAGTTGTAACCCTGGCGACTTACCACCAGGTGCGACGACGAGCGCGATGGTGTGTTTTGAAAGCACAGTGGAAGCTAGGAACCATCGCAAACGGAACTAACACCGTCAAAGTTGACAATCTGACAATGCTCATATGCCCAATGTCTGGCCAATCGTGGAAAGCTGACCGTGTAGCGACGCTTTTGGTCGCGCACATCGCTAATAGAACGAGATTAGAGGCCAGCTGAAGTCGAGTGGGATAGTCTGGAGATAGCTGGGCGGTGTCTTCGTGATGCTCACACGGTGACGTCGTTGGACTCACCCTTTGCGGTGGCCACTTCCCCATCCGTGTGCACCGCCTTGTGGGCTGCGGTGGGCGAGATGCCCACGGGAAACGAGAGCCTCTGGTCTCCGAGCAGCGTCACCTCCGTGCTCCTCTGCGCCACGCCCCGTAGCACCCGTGGACGCAGGCGCAACCTGCGGACGCAAGTCCACGTCGACGGCGAACCGGGAAAAATTTCTAATTCAAGGCAAGGCAAAAAGATAAAATATTCGACACACACACACACACGCACACATGCGCGCGCACACACACACACACACACACATACACACACGGTCTCAAAATAGACCCCTGTCAAAAGTTAATCAAGCAGGATTGACGGCCGCCATTTCTTGGTCACAAGGCGTCTGATTGGATCCGAATCCTGGTCGAACGCTGACGCAACCTTTTCTCGACCGCCATATTGTCCTCTTTTTTTTTTTATCACGGCTAAGTCATTTTGTTTTTCCTGGCGAAATGTCGGGGCTTTTCCTGTATAAAAAAATCCGGCACTCCTAACAAAAAAAAAGAAAAAGGTATTTATATTTTTTCACTAAGTGAGGAACGATCTTGTCCCCTATGTTCCTTTAGAAACAGAGCAACGTTCGTCCCTGGAAACGGGGGAGCAAAGTCCCTCCCTCGTGTCGAGCTCCGTAAGGCTTAATGAGAATGTTAGGACGCTACGCATAGTGTTAGTCTTTACGCGCAACGCTGCCACGAGTCAACCGAGAAGAGCCAGCATAGTTTTCGGACAGGCAATTACCTCGCACCATTGGTGCCCCCCCCCCCCCCCCCCTTCCCCCGGGCCTGCTATGCAGCTATAGGAAGTATTCACTGGACGCCATATTCGTGAGTGCTGTTTAGGGCGCATGCCAGAACGAGCTCACATCAATAGGCTGCTAAGACCGGCAGTCTTGATGGTGCGGAATGCACGTTGCAATAGAACTGTGGAAGCTCGCCGTGAGCATACGCTCAGCATTCGCGCACACAGCTATGGCCACCAGTGAATACTCCCTATTGCAAGAAACGCAGTCAACCGCTTCGCGCACATCCAAGCAAGTCTTTCCTTTCGAAGCGGGATCTGTACAAAATGAAAACGTAACACAAGCGTTTCACGAACTATTGGTGACGTGAGCGATCGAAAGCGTCGCTGTGGTCGGCCCACACACAATTGGTGGAATACTGACTATGACGTCGGCAAAGGGTGTCTCATCAACGGAAATAAGAGGAATGTAAGAACTTGAATTTCGACGGTGTTGGCATGCGTTGCTTTGATAGCGCTATGATTTCAGGTTTCCGCCATGCCCATTACAAACACCATCGAACTTTCTGTTCACAAGGTAATGACGTCACGAAAGGTAATCGAACGAGGGCGCCACCGAAACTTCTCGCCGCTAATACTGGGTGATTCACGGAGCGGCCAGGCTCTTTAAATCATCCGCAAAATTCAGTTTCTTAACCTATCTCGCTACGACTTTGTGCAACGTTGCCCACAAATGGTGCATTATTTTTTTTTTTTTTTTTAATTTACAACGAGCGAGGAAAAATTAAAGAAAGAAAAAGGCTTAGCTCCTGGAAAACGCAGCGAAGCCGCCGGTATTTAAACCATAGGGCGCCGTCTTGTTTGAAGACCGGTGGCTTCGCTGCGTTTCCATAGGAGCTAAGCCTTTTTCTTTCTTTACTTTTTCCTCAGGTAAATTCGCTCTTTGCAAATTTTACAAAAAAGAAAAAAAAATGCACCATCTGTGCGCAACGCTGCACAATGTCGTAGCGCGTTCGGTTAAGAAACCGAATTTTGCGGTCGATTTAAAGAGCCCGGCGTCTCCTTGTATCACCCTGTATATCTATACTACCGGCGCGGGCTCCCCGTGCTCATAAGGAAAGGCGTTTCGAACGCTGCGACTCAGTCTTCCCGTTTTCAACACTGCGATGCTAAACGAAGAAACTGAAACCGGCCACTGCGCACACATCAGGTCTCACCTAGCTCTGCAATTACACGAGGAACATTTTCTTCGTTAGTAACGCACATCAGAGAGGAATGGTAAACCATTCGCGAAACCAACGATTGTTCCCGAAAGAGCGAACTGAAAGCAGCACTTGGCTTATTGCACGGTTCAAGAAATATCGCGAAGCAGGAAAGAAGGTTAAATCGCGAGCCACGAGACAGCAGTCACAGGCAGAATAATTGCAAATGTCTACGCTAGGTGGCGCTAAGTTCCGTCCAATTCTTCCGAAACAAATTTTTTCTCAACTATTACGATTTGCACATTATGTTCTACATAACAAGTCATGCAGTTTGGCTAGTTGATGGTACATACTGTTTGGTGGCAACAGCGCAAAAAAAAAATGTCGGACCAGGACAGAGAAACACATCGACCCTTGTGGGAATGTTTAGAGACTACAATAGCCCTAGGGGAAAAAAAAAAAAAAAAGGCCATTCACTAGACCCGTTGTACTCTCGTATATCGATGCCTTGTCCCACCGAATCAAGCACGTTGCCATATACCCAGCGAGGGTATATGAAAAGAAAGACCCCGGTGGCCCCAGAGGCACAGGAAACTTGAAACTTTGAGAAGCTCTCTCCATCAGCGAGACATTGGCAGGCACTTAGAGGTTAACTTTCGCACGATTCGGGAGGATCGTTGTAATGTTCTTGCTACCAGTTTCCACAACCTCCGTATTTGGCTTAAACTTCCCCATCCTTGGGTGAAAAATGACAATTAAAAATTATTGTCCAAAAACCTGAGGAAGGACAGAAAATAAGGGGGAGGGTAGTTTTTGAAACATACTTTTTTTTTTGGTAAAGGTTTTTTGGCACTGTATCTTAATGTGCCCCCCCCCCCCCCCCCCTAAAAAAATAAAATAAAACAAAAACAGGGTTCTTTTCCGAGCTAGAGGTCAAAGTTTGAGAACTAACCGTTACCTTAAATAAAGGTTATAAGTGATTTTCTGAAATTTTGAATGGTGAAATGGCGGCAACGGAGCCGTATTTTCCCACTGAAAGTTTCAGAAGATCAAATAACTTTTGAACAAGGAAACCGTTAGTTGTGAAACTTTGGCATCTTGTTCGCACCGCTAGAGCTACAAATGGGCAGACGATGAGTGTTCGTTGATGCGTAATTTATTTTTCAGGTAGAAAATGATGCTGTAAATAGTTTTGAGATAGATACAACAGAAACAGGAGAGCGTGGCCACTGAAACAATTTTTCGCAACAAGCATTCGTGCCAGAAATCGCGTTTTTATGTTGCCGCGCGCTCTCTCCGTTCATCCCAACGCCGCACCAATCAAAACTATTTAGTTTCTCTTGAATACATGCCTCGCACTGACCACATCAGTTGCAATTTAAAGGGGTGGTGCAACGATATTCAATTGGAATGTTTTTCACTTTACACGAGCTTACTGGCACTGGTGGGACTCGAGGATACTCTCACGCAACGCCACTGGTCAAGAAACTCCTTTGTTGCGGTGTAATTTCGAGGACAAAACCGAGTGTTTTCGTTCAATCTCTCCTTCGCAAAACCTGATGACGTAGCTGGTCGGTAGCAGTACCGCCCAGTGACGATATTTGAATGCGGCTCATAGATTGGACCCGAGCACGGCGTGGGCACTCGATTTGGGCTCGTGATAATCTATAGCTCGAGAAGCATTCGGATAGTGTCCTGTGTCCAATCGCTGCAATGACGACAACAGCCGAACCCTAACAATGTCTGGAACTCAGCGCGTGTCCTGTGCCTTGCCAACCCAAGCGCATGGCTATGATCAAAATTGGCGGCATATAATCGACTGCAGATCACGTGGCCGCTTGTTCTGGCTGCAAGTTGAGGGGGTGAACTCTGCTCGTTTTTCTTTATTTTTTTCTGCGACTTCGATTGCGTGTGGTGAAAAACGAACGGGTATTTCACAGGTTATTAACGTCAGGGATCCGTTCTAAGCGATATTTGCGCAAAATACAAAATCGTTGCATCGCCCCTTTAAGTGGCCTTGCTGCTGATCGCGTGCCTTCTTCAGCCACGGCCGGACTGGAAGCGCGAGAGAGCGCGCGCTTCCAGTCCGGCCGCGCTTCAGCATAGATTTCCCACCACCAAATTTGTTTTACTTTGCGAGAAAAATTGGCAGTGACCAGCTACATGTTGCCAGAACGTCACGCGCTAGCCATTTATAAAAGAAAGTCAAGTTTCCTGTTGAAATGCAGTAGCCACAACACATCAGTCAAGCAGACACCGTCCAAGTTATGGAGTTTTCCAGTATGGAGCAGTCCAATACCACCTAGAAGACAAGGCCTGCGTATGACGTTTCGTTAGTAGATCCCCGACCCGCCCCAAGCGGCAAACACCCCGAAGCTTGACGAGAGTAGGGGCCGCTTCGCATCTACGTCGCATTCCCTTGCGGCCGCAGCTGTGTGCGTGACTGCTGAGCGCGAGGTGATAGCGAGCTTCCAGTGCATTTGCGACGTGCACGTGAACGCTCCCTCGGCCAGGAGAGCGAGCTAGCACGCGCTCCTGGTTTTGAGACGCGCATTTCTAGCGCGCGCGCTCGTTCTGCGGTAGAGCGTTTCGAAGCAGCTACCCGGGGTATAAACAGCGCCCTCGAAAATGGCGTTCAGTGTCAGCGTCCAGCGTCCAACGAAGGGCTTTTCAGCCCTTTGCGCAGCAGCAAGGCAATTTCACTCATGCATTTGACGCTCCACGTGAACGTCTAACTTCATCGTATGCTATTTCCAAGAGACACTCTTCGTGAGCATCTGTTTCATTATCTCTTACACAAACCACCGAAGCAGGCGGTGGAGCAGACGATGTAGCAGACGATGTTGCTCATCCGGGCTAGCTAGGGGGCGCTGAGGGGATCTACTAGTGATGACGTTTAGAGGAGGAAACGCGCAGGCCTTGTGTTCTAGGTGGTATTGAGCAGTCTCGCTGGTACGGTGACTAAGAAAGCGCTGTAGGGCGTGACTGACGAAGCTCACCTGTAAGTGAGGACTGAAATCCACGTGCACGTGCATGCTCACGCGAGCGCGTGAGCATGCGTCTGCTCCCATTCAGCGCTGCGCTCTGAATGGGAGCAGACGCATGCTCACGCGATCGCTTGCTATCATGGCCCAGCAGCTGAAAGATGTTTCCGTGGGTTTGTCTGATAAGGAGCCACACAAAGATTTGTGTGGCTCGTGCTCCAACCGCTTCTACGCAAAACAGCAATACCTAAAATGCTCGGCCGGCTGTAACCGCCGTTTTCATTGTAAATGCATCGACGTGCGTGCCGAAGACTACAACGTACTTATGGAGACTGGTTTCAGCACCTACAAGTGTACATCCTGCATTCGACGGTCATCAAAGCCTAATGATTCCGGAGACGAGGAGGACTCGGCAAGCGTTGAAAAGACACCGGCAGTTCCGTCGATTGTGAACGGTGAGTCGCTCTCTTCGGAGGCGGTCCACATGTTCACAACTATTCTGAACAAGCTGGACTTGCTCGTGACTGAAGTGAAGTGCCTGAAGGCAGAAAACAACAGCCTTCGGTCTGAGCTGTCACAAATCCGCAAATGCCTCCCGAGCTCGAGACCGATGCAGGCTGGGCCACGAGTGCCTTACGCTGCTGTCATGTCGGCGAACGCGAGTGCTGCTCCACCTACCACGAATGCGTCTGGGACCCTCGATCGACAGTCTTCGTCAGCTTGGACTGCCCCTGACATCGGCAGTCACAAGACGGATTTGAACTACGATACCGCTACATCGGCTGCGTGTGCTTCGACGGTCGCGGGCCGTGCGGGCCAACCTGTTCCGGGGGTCAACTCCCCAACGAACGTTACCGAGGACGGTTTTGTGCCGTGGAAGTCTCGACGCCAAGCAAAGGCCTCCAGTGGAACGTCCAAGAACTGCAAGGTAAAATCTGTACCGCGCAAGGCGCTGTCGAAGGCCCTGTTTGTGTCTAGGCTAGATCCGGACACATCGGTTACAGAGGTGCTCGATATTATCAAGCCTGTTCTGAAGGCAAAGATCGCCTCTTGTAACAGGTTTCTAGAGCTCTTCACATCAGTATATAATGAATGTTTTCCCACTGTAGAAATAAAACCATGCAAAAGTGCGCGTAAACCATGGATGACTAGACGTTTAATTAGACTCGTTAAAAAGAAATACAAATTATTTGCAATATTTATTAAAAACAAAAATCCTACCGTGCTCGCAGAATATAAGTCCTTACGCAACCGACTAAACAGGGAAATTAAATTGGCGAGAAACATGTATTATAATAATTTCTTTGGTCGCCAGACTTCTAGCAATCTTAAGGAAAAATGGAGGCGTCTAAATTTGCTCCTGAATAGACATACTAATACCCAAGCGATCACAAGCTTAACGGTTAATGGAACTGAGCTATCGGGTTCAGATCTCGCTGCATCATTCAATTACTTTTTTTCGACTGTAGGTGACAGTCACT
This sequence comes from Ixodes scapularis, assembly GCF_016920785.2. Classification (NCBI taxonomy): domain Eukaryota; kingdom Metazoa; phylum Arthropoda; class Arachnida; order Ixodida; family Ixodidae; genus Ixodes; species Ixodes scapularis. Next base: position 47,075,950 of record NW_024609883.1, on the reverse strand, counting down.
ATAATTCCGGCATTTTTGATTTTCTAAGTGATAGGTTAACAGAATCAATATTTTTTGAACCGACTGACGAGCTTGAGGTTTTTTCAATTTTCAAAAGTCTGAAAGATACGAATAGCCTCGACTCTCATAATATACAAAGTCGCCCAGTAAAATATGTTTTACAAATAATTACACCATGTCTAACACATATTTATAATGTAGCGCTTATGACGGGACACTTTCCAACAGCTATGCAGCTAGCCAGAGTAGCCGTAATTTATAAAAAAGGAAATAAGAACGACTTCGGTAACTATAGACCAATATCTATACTTCCGTTTTTTTCTAAAGGGTTAGAACGAATAATTCATCGCCGCCTCAATCATTTCTTCTTAAAGCATTCTGTAATATCCGATTGCCAATATGGGTTTACTAAAAATAGATCAACGGAACACGCCTTGCTTGCCCAAAAAGAATATATTTTGAACAATTTTGAATCACAACGTCTTACTCTTGGCATTTTTATTGACTTTAGTAAGGCATTCGATACTGTAAATCATAAAATACTTATCGCTAAGCTCGAGCATTACGGCGTACGAGGACACGCCCTCAACCTTATAAAATCATATTTAAGCTCACGATTACAATATGTTGTAATAAACCACTCTCGCTCCGATTCCCTTCAAATTTTTAATGGTGTCCCTCAAGGTAGCATCCTTGGACCACTCTTGTTTAATATATATATAAATGACATTTCCAATATTAGTACCCTTGCAAAGTACGTTATTTACGCTGATGATACGAGCCTTTTCTTTTCCTCCTCTGACGTTGAACAACTAACTGGCACTGCTAACCGAGTATTGGCATTATTATCACGGTGGTCATTAGTCAACTCATTGAAAATCAACAAAGAAAAAACTAAAGCTGTAATATTTCGTCCTAAAGGAAAGCTTGTAATGCACCCACCGCCTTTAGTTTTGAGTGACACCATTATCGAGTATGTAGAAACGTTTAGATCCCTCGGTGTAAGTTTTACCGCAACGATGACATGGGACGCCCACATAAACGAGGTTTGTCTTGCCCTTTCTAAGGTTGTAGGAATAACCTCGCGTAATAAGTACGTTCTACCTGAAAAAACTAAACTTACTTTGTATTACGCTTTCTTTTATTCATATTTAAGCTATTGTTTTCTTGTCTGGGGTAATACCACAGCATCCAATATTCAGAAGCTTCTGATCTTGCAAAAGAAAATGCTACGTGCTATTACAAAAGCTCCATATAATTCCCCAACCGGGCAGGCTTACTCGCAGTTTAAAATTGTGCCTGTATATAATTTATTTGAATATAGATTCGCTTGTTTTTACAAAAATAGTATAGCTAAAAACGATAATTTTCTTTCACGTATTGTTTCTACTGTGCCCCACAATACGCCTTATGCAACCAGGGAAAAAGACAGCTTTGTTTTACCTAGATGTAGAACGAACTATGGCTTTACAATGTTGCGATATATCTTGCCTAAGTTTTTGAATACTCCTCTATGTGATCACTTGAATGGTATGTCTTCTTCTGTCCTTAGGAACGCTTTTCTATAATTTGTCTGTACTTCTCATTTTTGTCTGTATTGTTCATTTTGTATATATATATTATTTTTTACCGCGTTTACACTGCTGACTTGTAAGGGTGGCGAGGCCCGTCAAGCAGTGGACGACACTGCTTTTTTCTTGCCACCCTCAGTTTGTATTTCAAGCTGAAATAAACGCTGATTGATTGACTTAGGACAAAATACACCTCGTATTCTTCTTTTCATATATCTGTGGAAGACGAGACGTTCGAGGCCTTAAATAACCCTGAAGTCTGGCCGGAAGGGTGCCTGTTTCATCAGTTTTTCGGGAAACTGGACGCGTCCCGGGTGTCTGAATCAATATACCAAAATGGCAGCGTCGAAGAACACTATTAAGGTATACTATCAAAACGTCCGCGGATTACGAACGAAGGCAGATGAATTTTCGTCCAACCTAGCGCTTTCCTCTTTTGACATAATCTGTCTTACTGAAACTTGGTTATGTGCCGAAATACATGATTCACAATATTTTGCGAATGACTACACTGTGTTTCGCCGCGATCGTGATTATAGCGCCACTGGTCAACGTTTCGGCGGTGGGGTGTTGATTGCAGTCTCGAGCAAGTTAAAATCGTGCCGTAGACAAGACCTTGAGACTTGTGACGAGTGCGTATGGCTCGAAATTTTATGGCGTGACCGTAGTAAATACCTCATCGGAAACTATTACTTCCCACCTAAATTTGAATGCTCAACTTTTATTTCACACTTCGACACTTTAACAAGTCTAATCAATTTTAGCGAATACAAAGTGCAAATTTTTGGAGATTTTAACCTTCCAGGCGTAGACTGGGCCCTTGGCAGACTTGATTGTTGTGATTACCTGACAGAGAGCAAAGCTTCTTGGTTTTTGCCACTTATCAACTTTTATGGTCTTTCACAGCACAATAATCTAACGAATGCTTCTAACAATACACTTGACTTGCTTTTATCAAACTTCCCTGTTGGCGCGATAGCGTCTTCGTCACACCCCTTGGGGAGGGTCGATGCTTATCATCCGCCCTTTGAAGCCGATTTTTACTTGCCATGTTTATCGCGAGAACTATCGAAATTCATTTACTGTTACGAAAAGGGAGATTACTTCAGCATTTACAGTCATGTAGAATCACACGCGTGGTCTGAGCTATATGATTCCAATGACTCAGATTTTGCAGCACAAAAATTGACTTCGGTAATGAAGGAAGCTATCGAAGAGTATGTGCCTAAAAGGCTCGTTAAACCGAGGAAATTTCCGAGCTGGTTTTCGAGGGAATTGAAGACTGCTCTGCGTAAAAAGACTCGTTTTCATGGTCTATACAAGAGAACGTGTAAACAAGTATGGTACCAAAAGTTTTCCAACTTTCGTTCCTTAGCTAAAATATTGCTTGCACGTGACAAATACGTCCACGAAAGACATGTTGAAAATAGTCTATATTCTGATCCCAAATCTTTCTGGAAACACGTAATCACCAAACCGCATTCGTTTTCACAACATTCATCTCTGCGCTCTTCTAGTAACGGTGATACTCATTATGTTACATCGCCAAAAGACATCGCTGATGAGTTTGCCTCGTTTTTTAGCAGCTGCTACTTACCGCCCATACATTCGGTGAAGTCAGATCTAATCAATGATCCCAGTGATGGGGACTCGCTCTCCCTGTTCAGTGTTGCTACACGGGACGTTGAAAAGGCGATTAAAAAGCTCAAGCCGAAATCGTCAGTGGGCACTGATGACATTCCACCGTTTATTATTAAAGGATGCTGTGGGCTTCTAGCGCCAATTTTAGCCCATATTTTTAATGTATCTTTGCGTACCAGTATGTTTCCATCAATATGGAAGGAAGCCATAGTTGTGCCCATTCATAAAGCTGGTGATGCTGGTATTGTATCAAATTACCGTCCTGTGTCACTACTGTGTGGTTTTGCTAAAGTATTTGAAACCATTATGCAAGAATGTCTTTTCTCTCATTTATCTAAGTATCTGACGCTGCAACAACATGGTTTTATTAAAGGGCGCTCTGTCGAAACTAACCTTTGTACTTTTCTACACAACGCAGCCCCGGTCGTTTCAAACCGAGGGCAGGTTGACTCGGTATATTTCGATCTTACAAAGGCTTTCGACAAGGTTGACCATGCTTTGCTTGTACATAAATTGAAACAATATGGTTTCGCCCCTAAACTTTGTGAACGGGTTTACAGTTACTTGTCATCGAGGAAAAATTTTGTTCGAGTTGATACTGTTTTATCTAATCCGTTTTTCCCAACTTCAGGCGTACCCCAGGGGTCAGTGTTGGGGCCACTGTTGTTCCTGGTATTTATAAATGATATTTTAAAGTGTGTAAAGTTTGCTAAAGTGCTTTTATTTGCCGATGACATTAAGTTATTCTCAAGTATTTGTTCTGAAAAAGATTGTGATGCGTTACAGTCTGATGTTTCGAGTATTTTGCAATGGTGCTCATCCAACCGTTTGCCTTTGAATATAAACAAAACTAAAGTCATCTCGCTAACTAGACGTAAAAATCCCTTACATTTTAAGTACACGTTGGGAAACTGTATTATTACTCGAACTGATATGATCAGGGACCTCGGGGTGTTAGTCGATTGCAAACTGACGTTCAGTTCTCATGTAGCTACTGTTTGTGGTACCGGGTTCAAAATGCTTGGTATGATCTCCCGTTTGACTCGGCACTTCCAAGCACCTGAGGCCATATTACGTTTATTTTGTGCTCTGGTCAGGCCCAGGCTCGAATTCGCTTCTGTCGTGTGGAACCATTTAACGGAGACTGAATCTAGACGTATTGAAGCGGTGCAAAGGCGTTTGGTTCGCATAGTCTATGATCGATACTTCCACAGGAGACTTTACTTCGACCACCATTCTCTGCTTAAGATTTTGCATCTCAGCACTTTGGATGACCGAAGGCATTGCCGAGATGCGGCTTTTCTACAAAAGCTTATCCAGGGTGTAATTGACGTACCTGACCTTTTGGACAGCATAAAGTTACGTGTGCCAACGAAATTCACGCGACAGTGCGACATGTTCTACCCCGACATGCGATTAAAGGAGTCACCAATCTATCGTATTCAGACATCATGCAACCTCCTTGTCCAGCACGATTTTTTTTTCATGCCTTATTTTACCTTTAACACCTGATGTGTATTTTATGTACTTTGTTACGACTGTTTTATTATGCTGACTGTTCTAATATGACTATTGTGGTTTCCATATGTTTGCATGTTTCATAGGAATCTGACTTCTGTGCACCAATGTCAAAACCATTATGGTGTTTTTGGGCACGCAATAAATAAATATCAATCAATCAAATCATGAACCTCTCAACGGCAGTATTTTAAAATATTTCTTGCTCATGTTGATGCCCAAGTGTGATCTATGTTAGGAATATAATTGCATCTCCATGTGAATTTGTTTTGTACTAAGGCATCGGTGTATCGGATCCTTTGGAAGAGTGATACGTTTTGCGTATTTACCTTCAGATTTATCATGTGAGCGCATAATTCATCTCTTCATACCCTGTTACCGGGTGTTTCACAGTATCAAATATTAAAAAAAAAAAGAAACACGTTTCCGCAGACCGGCCAAACAGTTGCTATGTTTTCGTGTAGCGTACTTCCGTGTACGTAGCTTGCCGTGATGTGAACTTCGTATAGTCAAGTTTTTCAAGAGGGAAAAATGTATTAAAATACTGGCCGAAAATTTTACGACTTAAAAAAAAGGAGCTATCACGTTGTAGATATATACATTGTAAATTATTGCAATATATATCGCTGAAAATTGTTCTGCAAATTATATACAGGGTGTTTCACGCAAGAGAGACAAAAATTCCTAAAATTAGTGCATTTGAGGTGAGAGGATAAGTTTCTCGAGACCGATTACTGGTTGTGGCGGACGTTAGAAAATACGCGATACTAACTAATTAGTTCGCTAATTAATTCAAAAGGACTAATTAACTGTTTAATTTGGGAAAATAGACATATGGTACCAATAAGATACTTGCTGAGCGTCATCGAAAACCACTAAATCAGTAATATTCAGGGACACTTTGAGCGCGTGAGAAGCGTAGCAGTGCGCTAAAGTTACCTCTCGTGGAGTAGGTACAAGACTCCGGCTTTTATAAGAGATAAGAAAATCACTCGGGTGCCTTACCGCAACCGCTAGCCTTGTACCTGCTCCACGAGTGGTAAATTTAGTGCAGACCTACGCTTCCCAGGCGCTGAAAGTATTTATGAAGATGACTGATTTAGTGTTTTTCGATGACACTCAGCAAGCTTCCAACTGGAACCAATGTCTATTTTCACTAATTCAAAAGTTTATTCGCCATTTATCGGGCAGTGATATAGGGATTGAGCGATATTTGTTGGAAAACTAACCACCCGGTTTTTTTTTATTTTTTTTTTTAGGAGTAAAACAAGAGCGAAGTAGACACCTAGTGCGGACTGTATGCATCCGGTGGTGACTTGACTTTATAAAATAAAAAAAAAAAACATTTTTTTCAATGAGAATTTTTTGTGCTTGGTGAAAATTTTCAGTGCCTTCAGCTCAATCTAATGACCCTGATCGACCGCCTGTCGCACCGCAAAGTTCATATTTGTTGCCCACAAAAAAAAAAAAAAAAAATAAGAAAGCGGCGAGCATTCTAATAAACGGGCACCCACGCACGTACCTCATGAAAGCCGACATGTTCTCCCGAAGCGTCTGCTCCTGCCCCGAACCACAGTTGTAGTAGTCAAAGTACCCGGTCTTCTGGCTGGAGTTTGCGAGGCGTTCAATGTCGTCCAGCGTGACCACGACGTCGTCACCCGCAGCAGCGAAGGTGCCATTCGTGGCGGTGGGCAGACCATTACTTGCGCTCATGCTTCTAGGATTCGTCAAATCAGTTCAAAGTGGTAGGTACGCTATTCGCGGCCCTCTGGTATTACTGCAGGTGCCTGTGGGTGTGATTTCGAGTGCACAGTGTGAGCTTGGACGTCTGAGTACGTCAGGACACAGATGTATGTGTGTTCGTGCGTATGGTTATTGGAGACAAAGAGAGTGCGTGTATGCGCTATACACGTGTATGCGAACACATATATGACATCATGATCTGTCTGCGCGTTTTTGTGTTAGTACGCGGGAAGCGCGCATCCACCTGCTCACCAACGGCAAAATGAGAGAGCCAATTTTCTGAGAACCGTTTTTTATTTATTTATTTATTTAAAAAAATATATTGCCAGCCGTCAGGGGAAAGCAGGAGGGTACACCATAGACTATAATAACACCCTCGCTCTTACCATCGCACAGACTGGCATAGGATCGCACACGCAATAAAACGAATCCATAAAATCAGACCCTTCTTTAGTTATTTTTTTACATACTACTGCCAGCCGTCAGGCGAAAGCAGGGGGGTAAACCACAGAGTATAATAGCACCCTCGCACTAATAATCGCAATGCAATACGTTTTTCTTAATATTACTGATATCGTGTTTTTCGATGACGCGCTCAGGCAAGTTCCTCATTGGAGCCATATGTCTATTTTCACGAATAAAAAAGTTAATGAGTCATTTCCAATGAATTGGGGAACTAACTAGTAAGTATTGCGCATATTCTGACGTCCACCACCACGAGTAATACGGTCCTCTAGAAAATTTTCTTTTTACCTGGAATACACTAATTGTAGAAATTTCGGTCACTCTTACGAGATAAACAACCTGTATATATATATATATATATATATATATATATATATATATATATATATATATATATATATATATATATATATACGTATGAGTGCTATTTTCAATCTGGATGAGCACCGTACCGGCGTGCGGTCGTGTATCACTACTGCGTGATGCACGTCAAAGACCCTGGGCTAGCGGTTGTACTGCACTGGCTAAATTCTTTTTTTTTCCTCATCTACAGCTATGAGACTCGTCGCCCGTTGAGGCAGACCAAGTCCTAGTATGTATAAACATGCACACAACCCAATATTTTTTTTAGGTGTACTATTTATCGGGAAACTAACGACCCGATTGTTTTTTTTTTAAGGAGTAAGACGAGACCGAAGTAGACGCATAGTGCGGAGTGGGGTGCATCCGGGGGCGTCATTAAAAGAAAAAAAAAACTTTTTTTACAGTGAGAATGTTTTGTGCCTAGTTAGAATGCTGAGTGTCTACAGCTCAATTTAATAGCGCTGATCGACCAGTTCAATATCAATCGCCTACAAACAAAAAATAAGAAAGCGGGGAGCATCCTAATAAACGGGCACCCACGCACGTACCTCATGAAAGCTGGCATGTTCTCCCGATGCGTCTGCTCCTGCTTTGAACCATAGTCGTAGTAGTCGAAGTACCCCGTCTTCTGACTGGAGTTTGTGAGACGTTCAATGTCGTCCAGTGTCACCACGACGTCGTCACACGTAGCAGCGAAGCTGCCATTCGTGGCGGTGGCAGACCATTTCTTGCACTGCTGCTTCTAGGATTTGTCAAATCAGTTCAAAGCGGCAGGTACACTTTTCTTGGCGCCCTGGTATTACTGCAGGTGCCTGTAGGTACACTTTCGAGTGCACAGTGTGAACTTGGACGTCTGAGCCCATACAAAAATGGTCTATAGTCGTTTATGAAAAATTCTTTGGCAGGCTATCACCCCTAAGGCCTTCTATGGTCGGCCATAGAAATATATATATAGCTACAGACAGCTATCGAAAAATCTATGGTCCTGTGTCTAAAGACTAGGAATTTTTACACGCGTATAAAAAATTCTACGGCCACGAGTCTAAAGACTGGCGATTAATAAATTGTCTTTACCCGCCTATAGAAAATTTCATGGCCCCGAGTCTAAGGACTGGGAACCAATAAATCTTCTTTACCCGTCCATTGAAAATTTTATGGCAGTGAGTCTTAAAATCTCTCCTCCATGCTCACGGCGGCAGCGGCGGTCTGCTAAACGATGTACTACAACTCTCAACATGGTCTTTTGAACTTTATGGCTTGGGCGAATTGATGTTTTCAAGCGGTCGCATTATATCACCGAAGACGGTCTCGTTTTAGTCGTCTGCTGTGACACCCAAGTCATGGTACGTGGGTCTTTATCACTCCCAGCACCCACTTTTTGTAGGAAAAACGCTCCAGGTTAGAAAATTAAAGCAATGCTAAATTTCTGTAATACAGGTGGCAAAGCCTGACCCAATATATGCTCTCTGCTGTTGCAACGAGTCTTGAAAACCAGTAATATTGTTTGCTTCAAAAATCCATTGAAATACTTGTGCAACAATTAAAATTAATTATTACCCCACCAAAACTGAAAAAAGATTACACTGCAATCAAGTAATGTTCACCACCAGTGTACTGCATTTCAACACTTCATTGTCAAGACGATTCATCAAACCTATTAGAAAGATAAATAATACAGTTTAGTTAATTAGCCTAATGATCTACATTTCATTTGCTCAGGCTGTTGAATTATAAGATGGGGGCTATTTCAAGAGAAAATTTAAATAATGTATTAAGTACGAGTAATATTTGCTCCGCCTCTCCGTGTTTCTGCGACAAATGATGGGTCACCGGCGAAGTCGGATTCAAAAATTAGACTGCCATATATAACTAGTGCGAACACAGCATATGAAGAGAGGGGTGGGAGTGCGGTTTCGCTGCGTTGTTGGCGTTGCCGTTTTGTGGGGTAGTGTTCTACTTTTATTCTGTGTGTTCAGAGATGTATGTATATCTACCATGTAGCGGTCACAAGTGGGGGAACTTGAAGTATTTTTTTGTTTAGAGTTTGCTGGCTAAAGAGAGGCATAGGGTAAGCCATAGAGAAGTCTTTAGCCAACCATTAAAAAAGCTAAAAAGCGCTAGGCTGGACAGCGATAGGGCCATAGACAAAGCTAAAGAGCCTCATAAATGCGACTATAAAAATGCTAAAGACAGCCATACAAAATTATTTAGCTAACTGGGCCAAATAGCTAAAGCCAACTATACAAAGAATTTTCTATGGCCGACCATAGGACATTTTTGTATGGGAGTGCGTCAGAATACAGATGTATGTGTGTTTGTGCGTATGTTTATTGGAGACAAAGAGAGTGTGTGTATGCGCTGCACATGTGTGCGGGCACATACATGCCCTCGTGATGTGCCTGTGCGTTTGTGTTAATATGCATTGAGCCCGCATCCACCTGCTCACCAACGTCAAAACGGAAAGACCAATTTTCTGTGAACGGTTGCTCTACTTATGTATTTATTTATTTATAAAAAAATAATGCCAGCCGTGAAGTTAAAGCAGGAGGATAAACTGTAGAGTATAATAGCACCCTCCCACTTACAATCACACAGGCCGGCATAGCATCACACATAAAATAACAAATAATCCATAAGACACACTATTTAAAACGTACATTGACAGGCAGTTCCAGTTATCGGTGGATTTAACATAATTCTTAAAATAGTCTGTTTTAAAGCGATAACCAGTAACTCTTTGGTCTGCTTGGTTCTAGTCGCACAGCCAGGGCTTTGGTAGGTCACGTGTTTGAAAGTTCATAACATGTCGACCCCGAAGGAAGTTTAAGAATTATTTCATCCGGCTCAACATCATTTTAGTTCTAATAGGAAGGAGGTTTGCAGCGGATACCAGTTGGGAGACGGACAATGTAGATATGTAGCGATTAAAAACTAAACGGACAGCTTTATTTTTGATATTTTCGAGTTTATGAATGTTTTTTTGTGTGTAAATGGCTCCCGGACTGCGCTTACATATTTAAGCGTTGCTTAGTGGTTTATATACAGTTTATTCTAACTCTGGAGTAGCGGACGTTAATTTACGTCTGAGTGTCAAACATTGTGATAATGCATTATTGCAAACAGTTTCTGCGTGCGAATTCTAGTTTAAGTTCGAGTTTAAATGGACACGCAAGGATTTAAATAACTGGAGGCTTTCTAAGGACATACCTTCTATACTGCAGTTTAATTGTGGTGGTATTGTTTTCCGCGTTACAATCATGTAAACAGTTTTCTTTTTCTTGATTTCCATTTGCCAATCATTGCTCCAGCTGGTCCCTCTATTTGAATGCTCATTTAATTTCGTCTGATCATCGTACGTTCGTGCTTTGGATATATAATTGTTTCGTAGGCAAAATTATTAATTTTTACTTAAGTTTCAAATTCCCGACATATGCTATGATGCACAAAATTAACACTAGTGGCATTAGGACAGATCCTTGAGGTACTCCTGAACTTACTGATAGGTCGTCTGAAGTTACATTACTTAATTGGACAAACTGCATTCTGCCAATAAGATTAGCTTCAAGCAATGTTAAAGTTTGATAATTGTTTAGTACGTACTTGGGTTTATGAAGCTGCTTTGGATATGACACGCGGTCGAAGGCCTTAGCAAAACCTAAGAACACAACATCACAACAGTAGAGCATCCTCGTCTAAATTCATATTGGTGACTTCTTTTGAGGTTGTTATTATTGACATATGTTATAATGTGTTTAGCAGGGACGTGTTCAAGCATATTACAACTTGTACTTGTGAATGAAACTGGATGATAATCTTGTATATTTGTTATTAATGCGAAAGCATAAACTTTGTCATGAAACGAGCCGACGTCATCACCTTTCAAACCACGCCAAACAGTTCTTTTACACCGCTGCGATCTCATTGGCTAGCGCGCGTCGACTAAGCTCCCATTCGCCGGACACGCAGCGCCATGGGGTGGCCGGTCGTTAAAACTGACGCTGCGGTTTATAGGTTAAAAGCGCTAAAAACGACGGACGAGTAGGAGAGGCACACACCTCAGCGCTCTGTGGTGTGTGTCTCTCCTAGCGCTCTGTGATGTGTGTCTCTCCTACTCGTCCGTCGTTTTTAGAGCTTTTAACCCCTAAACATGTTCAACTAACTAGCCCAAATGCAAACCCTTCTGACGCTGCGTGTCGGTTTCAACGACCGGCCACCTTATGGCGCTGCGTGTCCGTCAGCGCCAGTCAGCGCGCCAACACGCGTAGAGCAAGATTGATGTACATGCTTTCGCATTGACAACTCATAAGAAGTGCTTAGGTGTTCTTCGATCTTTTGACTTTGGTATTGGAATTACTTTTCCAGACCTCCAGTTTCGTAGAAGGCGTCCATAATGCAGTGATTTTTTACATAGGGCCGCCATGTGAAGAGAGCACAATTCAGGGTATTTGTTTAAAAATATGTTTGGCACTCCATCAGGTCCGAGTGATGTTTTGACATTCAAGTTTAAAATCAGATCAAATATACCTCTTGGACCGATGCGTATGTCCTTCACACCAGAAAGAGCTGATTTATGAAGTTCACAGTGGTGAATAATTTCGTTATCACGCGCCAAACCCGACTGGAAATAATTGTTAAGCAAAGTACACATTTTTCTTGCATCGGTGACAATTTCTTCTTCAACAATCAAGCTGAAGATACCAATCTTTCTTGGCGACAAGTATCTCCAAAACCTTTTAGAGGATGACTTAACAAAATTTTAAAATGTTATCTAGAGTAGTCTTCTTTTTTTGCGTTTAGCACGTCGTTTTTAAGCTGCTACGACAGCGCCCTCATTTCAGCGTGCCGATCGGGAGTTCAATTTGTTTTCCTTCTCCTAGCATTTGTACGGCGTGTCGCCCCAAAATAATCTACAGTGTTTATTTTCATTAAAAAAAAATGAGCCTCGCCGAAAGTCCAATTTCTGCTCAAAGGTAGTGATCGCTAGCGGTTTGAATGAAGTTTCATAACTAGCCGTTAATTTATTTTAAAGTTATAAATAATTTATGAATATTTAAATGGGAAAACTGGGCCCATTTTCTGTAGCTGGAGACGTTCTGTTCGAAGACTCCGTCGGACGCCATTTTCGTGTTGAAATTTTGAAGAAATCACTGATAACTTATGAATATGGAGAACTATAGCTCTTGACATCTAGTTTGGACCGATTCGCCTCGAGATCTAACTAAAGGTGGCACTTCTGTCGCGCGATCATCGTCATCAATGTCGATAGGAAGATGGCTGCCTCTCAGGCTACCTGCGGTCGCGGCCAAGAACCTGCGGAGTATCGCGTTTCGTGCCTCGTACAGTATCACTGTGAAAGCAATTTCATGAAAAAATGGTCCCATACGGTTCATCGTCTTAATTCAATACCTATTGCAACGAGGTGGTGGTCAGTTTTCACCGATATCCAGCGGCCGGCGCGCTGAGGAAAGAGTGTCTCTCGAAGTTGAGATGTGATTCACGCGATAATTTGCTTTAAACACTTCACCGCCGAAGTCTTCAAAACCAAACATGCTTGACAACCAACATAACAACGAAAAGAAAACTTTACATAAATATCACGAACGGCCTAAGGTACAGTACGCGTAAAGCAGGCGCGTCGATACTCTTTCGCTGCTGGGCAGTGTGAACGTCCCTAAGGCGCGTTGACACCGGCGATGCGATCTAGTCGCGCGATAACTTTCACCGCAAAAGCGACCATCGCGGAAAAAAAGCCACGCGATTTGAGCAGTCGCTAGCTGACCCGACTTTTGTCGATGCGATCTAGTCGCAGAGCGGCTGAGCAAATCAGCGGCGTTCGGAGCAATAGTTTTCGAGAAGCGACTCGCTCATCGCGCAAGCCAATGTGACCATCTGTTTTTTTTTTTTTTTTTTTTTTTTTGCGATGAGATTTAGTTGCATTGCGCGATGCTTTGTATCGCCGGTGTGAACGCGACTTTAGTGTGGGTTCTCCAGCTGCGGTGTTTTTGGAGAGGATGCAAATGCCACGAAATTAATACTGCATAAGAATTTGACTTTTGAAACATTGTAGAATCATCACTCCTACGAGCCATCCTACACAATGCCACTCTAATGGACGCATCGACTGCAGCAAAGGTGACTTGCTCAGTGCCTGCGTGTCAACGTTACTAGATAACCTCAGTTGTGGAACTCCCGCGGAAGAGGGAACCTCCCCCCCCCCCTCATTTACTTCAGTTCGCCTCCCGTCGTTCGAAGCGCCATCTAGAGTTTCGTTTACGCACTGTGTGTTCCATAGAGTAACCATAGAGTACGCTGGAACGCCATTTAGACGCTGCCCTTCGAAACGTACGTATTCCATAGCATACACTGCAGGTACCAAAGCAGCCGTCCGGCGCGTCGACCGACGGGAGGCGAGTCGTGGTGAGTGAAGGGAGGGGGGAAGGTACTGCTCGTGCATGCAGCGTGTATAAACAGTTTCGTAACTCAGCTAGTCTAATAACGTTGCCGCGTGTGCGTCGGACTCACCTGATCAATTTTCTTGAAGTTCGGTCGGTAGTACGCGGTAACTATATGGCTGATGGCAACTGGCCAATCTACCGAAGGAGCAACAGGGACCATTGAGCCTAATCAATAACTTGCTTATACTCCATGAATTTTGCTTACCCTCCGCATGACGAAGGTTTCGTGCCACTTCACTTGAAAAACAAATAATTTTCAACGGCAAATCGCGCTACATGAAAATAGCATGATTACATCTAAGGTCAGCAGCTCACTAAAGGACATGGGTGCCACATACGAAGCTCGAGCCATTCTTTTTCTAAAGTGACTGCACCGCCTCCTACAAAACACTTCACGGGTCCCAAATGTTCGAGAATCACAAAATTAGCGAAAAATAAAGGCACGCGAATTCTTCTCTTGCTTTGAGGCCAAAATTCAAGCCTTCAGAATTTGCAAGAGTTAGCGGCCGCGAATAGGTTCCTATGCCCAATTTGCGAATAATTGGGATCGCAAAAATGAAGGGTTTTACGTATGCAGCGTTTAAAACGATCCGGAGGACGAATCGTGCGCAAGCGTGTGGCGTAGGTAGGAGGGGGGGGGGGGGCAATTTAAAGTTTCCGAAACCCTCTAAAAGTTTCACACGTCCCCCACTGCAACAAAAGTGCGCGAAGCAGACATACACGTCGTGAGTGAGGTAGAGTAACTGCGGGATTAGCACTGAAGACTGGCGTTTCTTCGTGTCCCGAAGTTCAGGAAGACTTGACGCATTTGAAAAAGGGACTAGTCCCCGCTTCTCCGCAAAGTAGAAACTCTGGCCCACTACAGGAGGTGCACACACTGCAGCCTCACTCAAAGGAGGCAACAAAATGCAGAACCCGCTCTGAAGCTCATCTGGTGCTCCCGTATTTCGTGCTGCACTTGAAGGATCACGTGCTAAAGTGTAAAGCAACGGTGACCTCTTTGCGTTGCCTTTCCTCCCAAAACTCAGAATATGCGGGTCTTCCAAGATTCGAAGATCGTTCGAGAAACTTTAGTAATTCCCCCCAACGTATTTACATTAAACAATAATAATAAACTTAAAGTACATTCCTTGAGCATGCACTTGTAAGTTGTAATTTACAAAAATATCTTCGCTGGTACTTTTTAAGAAAAGTACGACTTCAAAATATATTTTCCAAATTTGAAAAACAATAAATGGCGTATCGTCATGCGAAAACTCGCTATTGTCTGTGAAAAGTCATCTGGTCATTTCTCTGGGTGAAGTAATGGCGGCTATAAAACCGATACAAATAAGTGCATTATAAGTTTATGTTGTTAAATAGTTCGTCAGCGAAATAAAACAACTTCACTATGGCGACTAAACTTTACCCAGTACCTGCATTAAAAAAACAGTGTTGCACCTCCGATTACATACTCTATAGCTGATGCAAAGGCATCATGAAAGTTGGTTTTAAAAAGTACTTGTACTTAACTTTGAAAGTACATTGTATTTATGGTACTTTACTTTGTCAAGTACATTGCACCCGGTGTACTTCCTACTTTACTTCATGTATACGACCTCCCATTTACTGTGTACTTTACCTCAAGTACTTTTAGACGTACTTTACCCAACACTGTAAACAAGCAAACACTATCTGCAAAATCAAGCTCAGGCAGTGCTAAACCTCAAAGTAGAAATGGTACGTCAGCTGTACATCATTTTCCGAAAAAAAAAAAAAATTAAGCACGCAGCAGCAGAAACAGGTATTAAAGCATTTCTGTGAAAACACATTTTTCGCTAACGGATTTTTTGCTAAACAGAAACAGGTATTAAAGCATTTCTGTGAAAACACAAATTTCGCTAACGGATAAAAACCTATGTGCTTTTTGTTATCGTAAAAAATTATAAAAGTAACTTTAAAATAATTTGATTATCGATACTTCTTACGGTAGTGAGTAATTTACTGAATTACTTTTTATTTGAGTAATTTCTACACTACCTTAATTACTTCTTAAGTCACGCAGCAACTTAACTTAATTATATTTTTTGTAACTTGTACATATATGAGGTGCTCCCGACGAACGTCCTCGCTCAATCCTCCCACGTCAAGCACGCCATACCGCTAAGCAGGTCAACACCTTGCTCGTGCGCTCACCGGAAGTTCTCCCACCTGGTGCCTGCCGTGATATCGCATTAACCAAACTATGTCAGGTCAACATTTCAAATCGTAAAAGCTTCACTGGTTGGCCTTCCTGCGTCGCAGTGTTTTTCCCCCATTTCAAGGCTGCTTTAAATATGAGTTTGCTATAGCACTGCAGCGCGTGACAGTTGTTTATAAAAAATAGGAATAAAATTAGGTCCATGCCATATTTTCAGTGGGCCCGAGAACGCTGGCCCAGGATCAAAAAGTGACACGACCAGCCCCGTCCGAATCCAAGCACGATCTCCTTTAATCACGAGCCCATCGTGCGGTATCACGCCGGCACGTTAGAACGTGCAGCACGGCGGCGCCGGTTTTGGCGCCGCTTTGAGTTCGCGTGCTAAAACCACTGCAGTCCACTTGTAACAAAATCTCCTATTCAATAAAATAAAAAAAAAACAGGAGCTTGGGCTATAACACACGTAAAAAGAACCAATCGAAAGACGGAGGAAATTAAGAGCTTAAGAAGATGATTTCGCACTAGCACATGAAAGGTGAACCATTTGAATGTTAGCATGTTTGACAGAAATCTGTCTGGTTGGGGAAAGATTAGGTTTAGACGGAAGAGCTCCAGCCAAAAACCAAAAAACGGTTCAGCCCGACGTTTCAAAAACTGCTTAGTAGAAGAAGATGAAAACTGCTGCTGCTCCTCGCGATTGAATCACCCCTGATGAAGAAACCGAGCAGGGTTTGAAACGTCGGGCTGAACCGATTCTTTTTTTTTTGGTTTTGGTCTAAACCTAAAGTGAACTGTGTGTTATTGTGTATAAATAGCAAATATGCTTTTAAAGAACCTATATTCCCATTCGTTTCCTGATGATAGCATGTAACAATATGTTCGAAACTTTTTAAAGTTGCCAACTGAACTTTTCCGAAGCCCATTCCAACCTTAAATGGGAATGCCGCCAAAACATGATGGTTTAAAAAACACTCTAAAAAAGGGGTGTAGTGGGGTGCAACCCCCCCCCCCCCCCCAGGGGGTGTAAGTGTTTGTCACATATACTACACCCTTTGGGGGAATAGTTGTAGATCCCTAAGATGTGTACACCTGTTTACTGGTGCACATGTACACATTTTTCTACACAAATCTCACTCGAAGGGAACACAGGTGCACCCCATCCAATGGTGTACACCGCCTTAATAGTGTACCACTACTCCCCTTTCTAATCCTACTGCCCTCAAAGGGAACACGGGAGCAACCCGTTCAATGGTGTACTGCTGCACCTCTTTCTACACTCACTGAACTCGAAGGAAACAAAGATGCACCCGATTCAAAGGTCCCTCGTCATACCACTTTATGCATCCGCTTCATAACTAACTTCATAAACCTATTTAAGACATGAAGGAAACCCTTAAAAATCATATGCGCTTCGATGATTGCAAAAAGGCAGGTGAACGGAAAGACGGCATTGTTTTCAAATCTCCTAGAAGTTTATTAGACAGCCTACTCCGTAAACAAGTACAAACTTGCAAGCAATCCGAGATATGTGAAGAGGTACAAAGAAGCTGTTACACAACTGAGAAGATTACCAAGCCAACAAGAACCGGGGTCATTCTTACCGTCGAATTCAGAAACCTCACTCAAACTACACTCAAACTGAAGGGGCCCTCCACTTCCTCGAGGAAGGCGCGAGGGCCGGCGCTGGCCAATCGCGACGGCGGATCCGTCCTCACGATTGGCCAGCGCCGGCCCGCGCGCCTTCCTCGAAGAAGTGGAGGAACCCTTCAGTTTGAGTGTAGTTTGAGTGAGGTTTCTGGAGTTCGGCGGTTAGGTTGTGTCTATTTTCCCAGCAGCTGGCAGATTTATTTCCCCAAAATTCCACCGGCAGTCGCCACTCACTGGCGGTACAATAATTTCATCGACACGCGATGTTTCATAGACAGCTCAGATAAACTTCCCGGTATTACTTTTTTTTTTTTTGTAATGAGCCGTTTTATACTGTATTTTCTTTTTTCATTTTTGTTGTGGTGTATTACTGAAACGAAAGAAGTACAGACGAGTAAACACCCCCCCCCCCCCCCCAAAGAAAAAAGAAAGAAGAAATATGGGACAAAAAGAAAACAAAAAAACGCTAAGCTATTTGCCCTTTTGTCGTCCGGTTTTCTCCTCGTTTAGGGTTCCTAAGGTCAGAGTACTGGTATTTTGGAATATTTTTGCGCTGCCCTGAAATTGTCGTCGAGTCCTTGAGACTCAAAAAGTAGGAGAACTTCATTCAAGCCGCCAGCATTCTCCTAGGCGAGGCCAGGCCAGCGTCTTTCGAGCTCTGGATTTCGCCGCTTTTGTGACGTCGGGGCGGGACGGGGGAAACGCCAGCTGCGTCGATAGCGGCCGATCTCCCGCAGACGGGAGGACGGATGGGAGTATTTCCAACTCCCATTTCGTCGTGCGGAGTGTTGTCATGCAAGAACTCCAATTTAAAATGGGGGTGCAATCAGGTGATGTCGCTTTTAGAGACCAGAGTAAAGTGGTGGTTTCTAGTTTATATACCCCTATGTGGCGGGAGTGAATGCGTGATGCTTGGGAGTTTAATCGGCATTTTACTCTTTAATGCTCCCATCCGGGTTACTTTTCGTTTACAGTGTAGAGTAAACGCTATGCTTGTTCTAGGCCATTCGGGTCTTCAAGTAAGATCACGTGACTACAGTCTCCAAGCTAGAAATAAGGCAGAGCACGGCACCTGCCTGAAGGCCAAAGCCACGGGTAGCATCCACTGCATTATTAACTTTGGCTCGAACTTTCAAGAGGATACAAGGGACAAATCTTCTCGTGTTCAATGTGTGGAGAATCCTGAAGATACACTCTTAGAAAAAAGGGTATGGATAGTCCTCCCTTAGGGGAGAAACGGTCTTGTAACCTATGTTTCTTTAGAAAGAGAGAAACTTTCGTCCCTGAAGCAGGGGAGCAAAGTTCCTCCGTCACCTGCATCTCATTATGGCGGCCCTGAATCGGCAAGTCGAGCTCAATAAGGCTTAACGAGGACGGTACGTCTCGTGTACGGGACGAGAGGAGCAGCAAATAAAAGCGTAACACGAGCACGAGCTTTCCGTGAACCGTGTTTATTTCCGAAGCCAGATTCCCCCCACAGGTACAGAAACTTGCGTTTCGAAAGCAGTTACTCGGTCTTCTCGTCGGCAGCACTCCGATGTCAAACGGAGACAACCGATACACAGTTACTTCGCGCACTTTGCGTCTTACCTTTGGTGTTCCTCGAGTCACAATTCTTTCGCCAACCGCACATCACGGAGAAATGGCAAACCAATCCTCGAAACCAAAAGCCGCTCTCAAAAGAACAAACTCGAAGCCGCTGTTTATTGCGTAGCGTGAAAGAAGGTTAAATCGCTTGCCACCAGATGGCAGGGTCAAGCGGAGTAATTGCAAGTCGCTAGGCTAAGTGGCGCTAGGTACCGCCCAATTCATGTTCTACAAAAAAATAATTTTATTTCCTCACGCCACTATTGCGCATGGGGATCCTCTACTATACAAACATTACGCAGAGTACAATCATCAGGTGAACATACATCGAGCACATACACATGCATGGCACGTACAAGCATCAATACAGCGGCACACCGCACTAGCCCGAACGCTACACCCGGCTCTGCGTTTCCGTCTTTTATACTGGTCGTTTTGAACGTACAGAATTTTTCGGTGACTGAATAAGCAATAAAAAATATTACCAATATGTTGATTTTTTTCCAGCAATGTCATACCTCTGAGACTATTTGGAATGGCTCAGGGGATGAATCTCTTATTAAAGAGAGAGAGGAAGACGAAGTCGACCTATCCAAATCTTTCCACAGTCAGCTCCGACAAATCACCCGATTTGCACAATTTTTCCATTCAACAGAGGAATAACGACTTTATAATCGGAGAGAGGTTCACTCACGGCGTCAACGGATACCTGATGTTTTGTGAGTTCATTATCTGTATTTTACTCCCACCTTTCGAATGATCACGCCATGGCGGTAGCTAAGCTTCGCGAGAAAACTTAGACCCGAATATGGAAGGTCTCACCGCTCCTCTCGACGGCGGCCACACACTGTCGGAGACGCATCCCTCACTAATAACGGGCAAGCCACCCACCTTCTCCTCACCTGCGCAAACCATTATGGCGCCAGACATCCAACGTTACGAGACAGCTACCGAAGAAGACAACTACACACTTGTTCAATACGGAAAGAAGGCCCGTACTACCCCCCTACGCTCAACGGAGCTTAAAACAGTCATAATCCGACCACAAAGTGCCATGAACCTTTTTCAATACAAACAACATCACATTGCAATCGCCGTAAGGCAAAACGCCCTCCTCAACCCACACAAAGCCCAGGATCTCTCCGTGCACATCAAGCAACAAAACAATATAATAGTGATCAAGACCCCAAGCCCGATGGCGGCGGAGAAAATTGCGACCCTGTCTCAACTCCCACTTGGACAAACCGTATACAGAGTCCAGGCGTGTATCACCGCACCGGCCAACTCCTGCAAAGGTGTCATTCACGGAGTGGATCCCGGTACAACCTCTGAACACCTCATGCAGCACTTGGCCACTTTCGGACCCACCATACTTGCCGCCCGCATTATGGGCAAGACAGAAACAGCCATTATCACCTTTGAAGGAAACACCGTACCCTGGAAAGTTCTTTATCACCGAGCTATATTCCGGTGCTGGCCCCATCATCCGAAGGCACAGTTCTGCTCCCTATGCTTGATGTATGATCATCGCGCAGACAACTGCTCCACCAGATCAACCACAATCAGATGTGCTGATTGCACAAAACAACTTAAGCAACAAGGAGAACACCACCAACGCTTCCTTCTCTGCATCCACTGCGGAGGGGAGCATAGGACCAACGACCCCGATTGCCCAATCAAGAAGCAAAAGGATCAGAGACGGACCAAAGAATCCTATCTTCAACGTATCAGGCTGCGCAACAACACCATGATGCCGCAACATCAACAGCCTGCACGCGCATGGGGAGCACACAACCAAGCCCCGCCGCCACATCAGGGCCCCAATTATGAGCACGCATTCCCCGCACTGGCACCAGGAGATCAGCCATCGCAGCCGTGGCAAGGGCAGCTACCACGACAGGACAAGCACATCACTTCCGCCACCATGAACAACGCACCTCCGCCACCACCGCCCGCATCGGCAGATGCGACAAACCGAAACCAATGCACGACCCCCATCAAGAACCATTTATCCTGCCTGGGCGATGGGGAAACCGCTCCACCCGGAAAGACAGGTGAACCAAGCACTCCAGCTCCACCCCAACAACCCGAAACCCCCAACTTCAACACATCACCCGCACATCCTCCTCCCATTTACGCAGCACTTCCATACCAACAGCACACAAAACAAGCCAATCCCTCCTGGTCAACACACACGATAGTATCCCGTCTGGACAAACGAGATGCTATCGTAGCATGTTTTGACAAACTGGAACAGAAGCTAGACCGCCTAACCAACAGTGTCGATAAACTCGCATCGACCTATGAACGCCACGAACTGCGACTAACCCTGCTAGAACAACGCGTAGACCGCATGCTTAAACGTCTTCTCCCCGACGAAGATTGGAGTTCCGACACCATGGACTACAGGCTCCAATCACAAAAGAGACATATTCCTCAAGACCAAGAGTACACCGCGAGCACCCACTCAAAAAACGCAAGGGTAGATAGTTCATGCCTCAAATAAGTTCTGAGAACCTTCATGTTTGGCAGTGGAATTGCCGCGGAATCACCCACAAAAAAGCATTAATCACGCAATACCTCCTCAAATCAGAAACTCCTCCCCACGTCATACTTTTACAGGAAACTTACAAAGCGCAAAACCTCCCCAAATACAAAGCAACACACTCGGCACACAACGAGCATGACCAACCATTATTATCAACTTACGTGAAACGTGGCATTAAACACTACACAGAAACAGTACCGGACAACATAAAAAAATTCACCTTAATAACGACAATATACCCAGACAACTCACAACGCCCCATAAAGCTTTACAACGTCTACAATCCACCCAAATCTAAGCATGACCTGAAACTCATATTTAAGCACGCCAAAGACGATGAAGGGACACACGACATCTATGTCATGGGAGACTTCAATGCACCCAACACGTCATGGGGATACAAGGCAAACACCAAAACGGGCAGGCTACTAGAAGAAAACATGCATGGCTTTCAGTACACTGTCCTCAACACGCCGGGGGTAACAACCCGCACGGGGACACGCGCACAGGTTTCCACATCACCGGACCTCGCACTGCACAAAGGGCGATACGCCACTACGTGGGAGAACAGTCACGAGAACCTAACTAGCGATCACGACATACTACACATCACGATCCAAATCACGCTAAGAAAGCGCCGCACAAAGGTCGCTTTCACAGACTGGAACAAATTTCGCAAGCTGAGGTAGAGCACAACAGACAGCGAACACGACACCTTAAACACGTGGACCAAAAGCCTAATGGACACTAAAGAACAAGCCACCAGCCCGCAAACAACTTCGGCGCCTGCAGACAGGCCAGACCCACATCTCCTACGTCTTTGGAAAAAACGAAAAAGGCTTCTTAGAATCTTAGCTAAGCAACCACACAATGATCACCTACGCAAAAAAATAGAAAACATAAGCATAGAGGCGATTATTCAAGCCCAGACGCTAGAAATGACAGAGTGGAACGACACTTGTGACAGAATTCAAAATACTCTACACAGCAAACAAACCTGGCACCTTCTGCGCGCCCTGCTCGGCACGAAGAAAGACGTGATCCCCACCATAGAGAAACACGTGAGCACAAAAGGCATCAACAAAACCTTCGAGGAACTACAAAATCTCTACATTCCAACGACACACCAGTCACTTTACAAAAACTACACGGGCCCCGCTAACGAATACATCGAGAAGGATTTCACCCTGGCCGAGCTCAACGGTGCACTAACCCAAAACAATCGCAAGACCACGCCGGGCCCCGACGGCATCACCTACACCCTACTGCGCAACCTTCCTGACAGAGACAAGGAGACACTTCTAGACCATATCAACCAACATTGGAACGCAGGCACACTTCCGGACGAATGGAAAACATCGCACATTACCATGATTCCGAAACCGGGAAAAACAGCCACACTCAGCAATCTCAGACCAATATCCTTAACATCTTGCGTGGGAAAAACTATGGAACGGCTTGTACTAAACAGATTAGAAGAACACCTAGAGGACACTAAACACTTCCCGCATCAGCTCATAGGGTATCGTAAGTACATATCCACGCAGGACCTCTTTCTAATACTACAAAATACACTTCTAATACCCAAGACAGCACAGACACAAGCACTCCTCGCACTTGACGTGAAAAAAGCTTTTGATAACATTACCCATGATCACATACTCGAATCAGTTCCCGACACCGGCAGCGGCACCAACATGTAAAACTACATACGCAGTTTCCTTCAAGGCCGGATAGCGCACTTTAGAGCCGCAGGTGCACTCTCCTCGCCCGTTGACATAAACCGAGGCACACCCCTGGGATCAATTCTATCCCCCACTCTCTTTGATCTCTGCATGACCACACTATCCGGGCAGCTGTCCACAATACCAAACCTTCACCACACATTATACGCCGACAATATTACCCTTTGGTGCGAAACCGGATCTCCAGGAGAAGTCGAAACTAGCCTTCAACAAGGCGTAAATACCATCATACCTACATGATGCTGGGCTACAACTCTCGGCCGAAAAATCGGAATTACTCCTCATGAATCGAACACAGTACCAAACGAACGCCAATGAACTACTGCAAATTAACATATCAGGCAAGCTCATACCGAAGGTGACATCCTGCAGAATACTTGGATTCACCATACACCACAACAACAATGCTAACCCAAACACTTTACAGTTTCAAAAAGACTGCCGAAATCTCACGCACCTAATCAGACGCATCATCAACAAAAAACACGGTCTCAGAGAAGAACAGGCGAAGCAACTCGTAACCGCACTCGTACACAGCAAGCTCCTCTACACTGCACCATACCCTAACCTCACGCGAACACAAACCCGAAAACTTGAATCCGCACTCAACACCCTATACAAAGCGGCCCTGGGACTCCCTATATACACCTAAAACCAACGGCTTGTAGACACGGGCCTCTTTCACAGCCTTGCCGAACTGACACAACAGCACAGAGATAGGCAGATAGCGCGCCTCTCCCATACGGCGCAGGGACGCGACATCCTCCAACGATCAGGAATCACCCCTATCTGGCTTACATCAATCAGCCAAGGCCTTCCCCTCCCCCGTAACATCGCATTTCCCAACATACCCAAAAATATGACGCGACACCTCCATGAAGGGCGACGCCAAGCACAAGCTGCTAAACACCGCAGAGACGAAACATGTATAACAATATACACGGACGCAACACGTTCCCACACTGGATCATTCGCCTGCGCAATCTATACACCTGGACAGACAACACCCATCACACACATGGAAGGACCCTTAGACAACCCCCAAAACATCCCCATGCTGGAAACATACGCGATTATATATGCCATACACGAAGCTTCTCTGCTCACTGAACACAATAACGCCAACATTAATCTCTACACCGACTCAGCCCAAGCACTTCGCAAACATGCAACACAGGTTATTGGAGCCACATTTACATGATATCCTAATGGACACCTACACCCGCAACAACAACATCAGAGTCACCCTGGGCTGGATACCTGGCCACGCGGGTATTGAGGGAAATGAGCTTACACAGCAACTCGCCCGCGAGATAAACTTCCGGGCTCCCTCGATCCCCTGGCCAAACCCAACGTCAGCGGACGACGCCGCAACTTACAAAAAGCAAATAGCTGAACACTACAAAAACATTAAGGAAAACCGTACCACCCTTCCCAAACCACACCCCTCACTTAGCACCGAACAAGCACACATTCTCCGCAAAGTACAAACCAACACTCTCCTCACCCCGCTAATGCTCTACAACTTCAGGTGGCAGAAGACAGCTCACTGTCCCAACTGCCCCGAGGTCAGGGCTGACACAGAGCACATACTCTACGCCTGTAACACTGCGCTCAACTCTCCCTACTTCCTGTACCCATCCCCTCCCTCCTGAAATGCTTGGCTCAGCTCAGATTCGGCGGACCTCCAATGGGCCCTGGCGGAGCAAGCACTCCTTTTCACAAGGCCGTAGTTTTTGGCTTTTAATAAAGTTGTTCTCCTCCTCTTATTAAAAAGCAAACACTCGATCACGCCGTAATTATTTGAAAGCAATAAATCAAGCCGCTCCAATGCGGTTCGAAGCCATGAGTTTGTCTCCCCGCACGGCACGTCGTAGCCTGCATGTATTTCTATTGTAGTATTTGTTTTTCTATTTGTGCTGTTCGCACAAAGCTGCAATTGCCGTGTTGAATTAATCTCGGTAGAGCGGATGTTGACTCAGTTGGAAGTGATGCTTCACGGGCTGAGAAATCGCTTTTCGATCAACTTGAATGCAGTCAAAGCCGCGACTTGCGGCAGGTGTTAAGTGTACGGCGCTACGCCGTGGTGAGCTCGAAAACTTCTAGCGCTCATCCCAGCGCGCCACTTGGAGGGCAGTTTCTCCAGGAACCGTAGTATATTTAAACAGCAAAATAAAGGTTAGCTTTTTTTTTTTGTTCGATTTTACCTACTATTGATTTTTAATGCTAAAATTTCACAGTAAATATACGTACTTTCCGTCACGAGTTCGTACTGTTGTCCTTTCCCCAGAGCGCAATCGCTCTCGGGGACAAGAAAACTAGTCACATTGGCCACTGTACGATAGGAGCTTACTGTTCAGACCAGCGTTCCAACATGACTATCCGCACGTCGATCGATTGCACCTAATCCCTCAAGTGGTATTAAACTTTTTAATGCAAAGCGGAATGTCAACCTGCGACACCCCGTCCGCTCCTATCACGGCCCGACCAGCGGCACCAATGCCCGACGGTTTACGATCTCATCTTGCTGTTACACTACTGATACGCGAACTCACGGTCACATCGGCGATAATATTCCCCTCTTCTGTTCACAACCCACAACACTGCCATTGCGATGTTGCTGCTATGTTGCTGACACGCACAAATACAGAACCACGTTGAACGCCGGTTGCGCTCAGCATCGGAAAACAGAACCGAACTGAGCACGGAAGGCACCCAGGCAGCCGGCAGCAAAACCTGCCTGTCTTGGACGCAGTTCCTGCGATTTCCATAACGTCGAAAACGTCGACACAGTTCGGCGTGGTTTCGCTACTGTAGTTCCGTGCACAGTTTATCATACACAGTTTGCCCACTGTAGAATAAGCCTGTGGTAATCGCAAACCACGTGATCGAGGGCCTTGTATGAATAAAAGTATACTGTAGAACTAAACTCATTACATATTACTCACAAAATATAAATTATATTGATAATCAAATAATTCAAAAAGAGCGAAAGTTCCTTAAACAAATATTTAAACTCGTAAAAGCGCCTTCTCACCACGGATGGGGTAACTAACCACATTTCATATTTCGTTTTTTATCGTTTTGCTTTTCAAGATGGCGGCCCCCATGGTATTTTGTGTACCCGCTTCTCGCGTCCGCTTGCGTTGCGTTTTCGCTTTATTGTGACGTGCGCACCACTGGACGACGATCACAGGTAATTTATTCACACAAGAGTTATTTCAAGCAGGCAAATGTTTATTTTCGCTCTACATAATACAAGTTACACGAAAACGTTACAAACAGCACATGCAATGATGTGGTTGCTGACGGGTATTATCGAACAAACACGGTAGTACAAACAGTTTGAATGTTAGCCTTCAAGCTATGAGCATAAAAAATGATAAACCTAAGATCAACAAACATAGTCTAAGCAGGTAGAAATAAAGCCGCGGTAAAAGTATTTCAAAACAGCTATTCATAAACCATGCAAAAAAACAAACAAAAAAAACTGCACAGGCGCGACATTGTTTTACATAACGGGTGCGATTACAAACCATATGCTTTAACAGTAACTACAGGCTAATGTGGTAAAGAATAAAGCTGTGTTTGGAGGTGCATTTGACCTGCCCGTCTTTTTACCCCCCAAGATGAATGTTCAACACACCTGGGAGGCTATGTTCGACAAATGTTTCGTTTCTCCTAAAAAGGAACGTAAGTGATGGAAGTTACGATATTGCAACTGATTGGTTAGAGGCTCAAATGATGAAAGTTCCCTCTTTCGTCATTGGAGCCTCTAACGAATCAGATGCAATATCGTCACTTCCATCACTTCCCTTACTTCTTAGGAGAAACAAGACATTTGTCGAACACTGCCGGCCTGGTCAGTTTTCTATGAGATATGTTGGATCTAGCCAGTCAATTTCTTTAGCACAATGTTTAGCTGTTAGGTTCAATGACAGCGCGCCTTTACAACTCTCAGTCTCCTGATCTGCCTAACGGGGCTACTGGTCCTTCGACAGAAATATCATCTATCATTGACAAACCGTAAGCACCTAGAATGCCACTTTCTGACTGCAGCATCACCATCGAACATTGTCGTCCATGGAAGCAACCTCCTGGCTGAGCATTCTTCGCTCGTCGCCCTCGCCAACAACCTAGCCCTAATCCCGTTATTGCTGATCACTGGTGATGCACACCCGCCGGCAATATGAAGGTGAACACATACCTGTATTCGTGCCTGTTTTACGGCTTCCTAAAGCTATATTAACTCTCAAAGTCTCAAATGGTACGTGGCTTGGGGTCTAAACTTTGCGTTCTAGCCCTCTTCTGGAACAGAGATTGTTCCAAAACTTGCAGGAACGTCAAAAACAAGAAGAGGGCTGTTCACCTTCATATCGCTCATGGGTGTACCTTCAAACTCCGGCTTACGTCTCACCTGCCCCTGCTGTTCCCCGTCTGTGTTAGACAATGTCGCCACTCTCCATTGCGACGTTTGTGATTTCTGGTTCCACCAGAAATGTGAAGATGTACTCTCGCCTTGTATAGACGCCTCTCCTCATTATCAACTGAGTAGCTCTGTGCGGCGTGCCAGCTCCCACTCCTGGCCGATGACGTCTTTCCATCCCCTAAGCAGCACGGAGCCCCTGCGTACCCCACCATCATCACCAGCTCTACCAAGTAGTTCTCCAACCCGTCTCCGGCGAGCAACATCGGCAGCGTTCACCGTTCGCACAACTTCGCGTTTGGCATAGTTGTCATGTGAAAAGTGAGTGATCGGAGTCTACAGACTCCAATCACATTTGGTTTTCCAACGTTTGCTTCCTAAAGAACTACCTGCCTGACTTTAAAGCGCTGAAGTAATCTTTCCCGAGTACAATATTCGCTGTTCGAGACATGGCTGGACGCCTGTCTTCGGTGGGTAATTAATGTGGAATTAATCAATCTCCCATAATTCTCTTTATTCCAGCAAGACTGTCCCTCCTTGGGGCGAAGGCGTCCTACCTCGCCATGCCAAAACACCCGCCCTGCCAACGTCTCGACTACCTCACCCCTCCGGGTATAGAAGCCATCTTTGTCAAAGTATTTTGCAAACATGGAAAGCTTCTTCTGGTGTCTACCTACTGCCCACCCTCCCTCTGTGAACAATCGTACGCCCTCCTCCAAGAGAGCCTACAGCGCGTCGACCCCAGCAAGTTCTCTACACTGTTCATCAGATCCACTTGATGACATGCTGTTAGACGTATTGGAAACTGCTGGCCTCACCCAACTTCATCACGCCTCATTCTACATTTCTCAAAACAGCAACGCTACATTCCTCGACCTCGTCCGCACCAATAATCCCACCTTATCCTATCATTGCTCAGCCCCTAAGCGAGGTCATCAAGCCAAGAAGTTCCAGCAGTTCTAAAAAATCGATTCCCTTCATCTCAATCAGCTCATCCACCTCGCTCCCAGGTTCATCGTGTTTGATCACCCATCGGCTGACGAGGCCGACGACCTCTCACTCAAAATATCAGCAATTCAGCACAAATATGTTTACCCTAAGGATCAACAGGAGGCACGACAGCCTTCCATAGATGACAAAGGAGATAGCAGTCTTAATCAGACGTAAACACTGACTATTCAAAAAGTGCCTCTAAATCCCACTTATCTTAACCAAGCCCACCAGGCACGTACCGAAGTCAAGCATCTCATCCATATCTCCCATAATGATTACCTACAGCAACTAGGAGCAAAAGCAACCTGCATCCCAAACTCTTGGCCATGTTTTCACTATAAACAAAATGTTCCACGCGCCGGTGTTCACACATCCACGGCAGGCCCTATTCTAATCTTGACGACATAGCAGAGCTCTTCTCTTACCACTTTTCTCAGGCTGCAGCATTACTTGACCCTACTGCACCTAACCTTTGTCCCACCCAACACACAACTCTGATAGTCAAGGTCACACCAGTCAAACCACACTCTCTTCCATAGTCATTCTTCAAAGTGAAACCTACGAAGCCCTTGCCTGTGTCAACTCCTCTCAACACCCTGGACCAGACAGCCTCCACCCTGCATTGCTTAAATCCTGTGCTTGCGGTATCTTTCCCGTCCTCACTTGCCTCTTCAACGATTTTCTCTCCCACAGCTCTGTTCCTAAATCCTGAAAATTTGCGTCAGTAACGCCTCTCAAAAAGGGACACAGTGCCCCCTCAAGTCTAACATCCACACATACTGACCAATCTCCATAACATTCCATCGTATGCCAAACAATGGAGCCCCCACCAATATGGTTTCCGCCCAGCAGGAGCTACGAATCGGCCCTTGCAGCTTTCACCCATGCACTCAGCACCAGCCTCGACAACCGAACTCCGTGCGAGATCGTCCAGTTAGACTTCAGAAAGGCTTTTAATAGCGCAGACCACAGCTTGCTCCTATCCAAACTCCAACAAATGGGAATCTCCGGAATGAGGAATTAAACATTTTCTTTTTCACAGCACTAGCTTAATCTTCAAGGGCTCTTTTCGTGATTTAGCACAAACTGGAAACACTACTAACAGGTAGGGTGTCCACTGAGCTAGGTTATTTGTGCCTTTGCTTGTCAAAGGGGCTTAGAGAAAATTATTTGAACAACACTTTGTCCAAGCTTAAGAGAAAAAAATCTTGTTCTTGACCACTTACTAACACAACATGATGGCAGCAACTGGTTATTATTGTTTTATTCCGGTGACTTCAGAACGAGGTCTACTGGCACGACAACCAGCTGTGGTTGTCGTGCTGATGGGAATAGTTCCAGTATTCAGGAGCTCGAAGTTACAATTGCCAGAACTGCTCCACAGCTTGCATGCCAAATGCTGAGACCACTCGTACAAAGCAGGACTTGATCTAAGTCGTCCTCACAGTTTGCAACCTGGTTCGCAGCTTGCACTCCATAAGGTTTTACTTCTCAAGTGTCTCATACATGCCAGAAACTAATATGCGTCGGTGGTATCCCAGAAACTCCCTTTCAGACTAATGACTTGAAAGGGGTTTTCAAGACAGCCCTCCCTAATACAGATCGTGATGAGGAAGAGCTAGAGCCCTCCCAGCCACTGTTTTTTCCCCCGATACGCAGAACTGCCGTTACTGCGCTTACCCAACCATTTACGCAGTTTGTCATATGACGAGTTGCAGATTATTGTCAAGTGATCACTTGTGGCTGCGACATTCATAACTGCATAAGAGATCATAGGACAGATGCCAGAGCCCTCATGAGGAATTTTATGCCGCAATGTCAATTTCGGTGGCCACACTAGAGCTATAATCTGTTTCAGCCTAATTTTACAAAGAAAAAAAACACTGCCGCCCTTTGGAGCTAATCAGAGCAACGAAGCAAGTTTTGTGAGAGCTCTCTGTAGGAGGAGTATACTCCCAGAATATGTTGTCCCGTCCCTCAGCCAAATGCTCCAGTTGTCTCGTTGGTGCCGTATCTTTGGTAACGCCCTGTAAGCTGCAGAAGGATGAGTCAACCTAGTTCCAGTAACAGTTCACCTCACGTACGAATATGACCAGAAAATGCTCATGCCACCCAAGGATGAGGGTCGACAAATTTCCCAGCGTACGGTCTTAGATTTTCTTCTTGTGGCCCAGATGATGAGCTGCCTCTTGAGTTTTCTCATTTCATTCCCCTGGTTACTGATGGTCCTTGTCTCTGGTGTCCGGCCCTTGCACCTTGCCTCCACACGTTTGTCGCCCTCGTGGTATTCGCTGCGATTCTCCGAGGAACCATCGTACTGGAACAAGAAAGTAACAGCATACAGTGAATGGACGAAGTGAGCCACACCTTATACTCAGGGGCAGATCCAGAACTACATTTGGGGGGAGGAAGGGGAAAGGCAGAAAATTTATAAAAATACTATTCTCCCCTTCTTTCGTGTGCACCGGGGGGTCCAGCCATGTCAAATTTCCCTCCAAGGAGGGGGGGGGGGTCGACTTTGTTTGGGGGGCGGCCGCCCCCGTCGCCCCCCCCCTGGATCCGTCCCTGCTTATACTTCTAAATTAGATAAGTACTGTGGGTCTTACTGCATGACGTGCCAAGCGGAGATAAATAATGTCTGGAGCTTGATGGGGGAGGGGGGGTCTCGACGCATGCTGAACGACAGGTGCCAGAAGCTGCCGTACCCACAGGGTATCCTGAGGAGAGAGAGAAGACAGGTCTGAGTCCAGGAAATTGGCATGTTTGAGCAACACTTTTTTTAGAGGTGCTTTCCCGTTAATTCCCTTCAAGGGACATCCACCTGACTAGTTAATTCAGAATTATGTTCAATGTACCCAGTCAACTTGCTAAGCCTGTTTGCAAATATATAACAACTGGTAAATTCACTTTTTATAATGTTGCGTTTTTTTCTTTATATCTTATGTTATGATGCCAACTTCTCTTTCATGCTTTTACAGATTAGCAAATCCCAGGTTCGGTCCTGATCCGCGTCATTTGCCACGATATTTATATTTTTCCAGTAAAGTGGTGTGAAAGCTTCGATACGTGGAGGTTGCGCGTGAACAAGCAATTCATTACGTTCGACCGTTCTACAGGTCACGTCCGACGTACATACGACTAAGAAATTAACCGAGCCGCATACACTGCGTGGGAGAAAAGACGATCGTGCCATGGCCTGACGCGAAGGACAACACGAGCACTTTAAAATGTTTGCACTCACCAGCAACGAACTTGAAGCGGAATCCCAGAATCTCGAACGGCGAAGTGAGTCCCCGGCTTTTTGGCTTCTTGCCTGAGCAGGCCCATTTAGAACACATTCCTAGCGTGATTCGGTAACTGACGTGACATTAAAACGCCAAGCGAGGATCCAATCGAAAGGGAAATGTACTAGGAAAGAGAAATTCGCAGAACAGGCACACTGACGACGCGACCGGCGACGAACATGGCTTCGGTTAGGGCAATGAACTTTTTCAAGGTTTTAAAGCTAACGGTAACTGCTCGATTTTTTCTTTCCATATTGGTTTATCATTATTACCTAGCTTATTATATTTTCTAAGAATATTAACATTAACGCACTCCATTAAGTTAATTGCGATTATTTTTGACGCTGTTTTTTTGTTTGTTTTTGTTTTACACCTTCAGTTGTCGCCAACGAGGTAGAGGGGCTTAGAGTGATAAACCGGAAGTTCGGAAGTGGCACCCCCCCGGTTGCCGCCATATTTTACGCAAATGTGACCACTCGTCACGTGACCTCCCAAGAGCCGTGACGTCACAGGTAAGATGGCAGCGCCCAGAGCTGGCGGATGCGAGTTTGTTCGGTGCGCGATAGCCGTGATGTGCAGCTGCTTTCCGACGACTTCGGGCTTCTTCGTGCTCGCTGACGCAGGTATAATGTGAAAATATGAAGGAATGAGACTTTATACCGTTTTTGCGCAAGATCGCTCTGGATCATCTGGATATTAACGCCTGTGAGACAGCATCAGCTCTGTATCGCCGTACCGGTGCTTGGATTCCGGGATGTGTCCGAGGATCGATAGAACTTTGAGTGCTTTTAACATGCAATTTTCGCATTCTCTTAGCTTTGTTTGAACGTTGAAATATCTGAGAATCTACGCGAAATGTATACGTCGCGTTAGGGCCTAAGGGAAGTTGTTTCAGCCCTCCGTCACCTAACAACCATAGCAACTTTTAGCGAGGAAGCTCCTGCGATTTTAACCTTTTGTGCTAATCCACGATTCTACATTCGATCGCTTTTCTTCCTTTTTTTTGTGTGTGTGTGTGAGTGCGAAGTGCACCCTTATTTTCAGCTACGTGGTTGGCGTTTTATTGAGTATGGGGAAGAATAAATCGTTGCAGGCACCTGCTTCAAAGCTATTCGACTTGCTATAAGAACAACTATTTTGGTGCATGCATAGGTTAACTGCGCATTTTTTCTGTTTTGTAGGATTTATTGCAGCTATACTCTTTTCCATCAAGAGTGCGTTGTATTAGTCGGTCAATTATTTAATTGTTCTAATTACCTGGATAAGATGATTCATATTTGTGTTCATCCCTTGCCTGGAGAGCAGTCTTGCTGAAAAATGTTGACTACCATTCCTTTCGGTCTCTTCAAAAGACTTTTTTTAAAAGTGTGGGCTGTCTATACTTCGCATCACCGTAACTTGGAAAAGGCCAACCGCCACAGCCCCCTCGAGCCAATCATAGAGACGGAGCGAAGGCCAACCGCCACAGCCCCCTCGAGCCAATCAGAGAGACGGAGCGAAGGTGTGTGACAAATCTGTGCAGACGAGCACTCTGGTGATATGCTGTCATGTGCCTCTCTCCAATGTGTGTATTGACTCACCGAGACCGTAGCCTTTGCCGTCTGCCAAATTCTGATGAAACAAATTACAGTAGCTACTTCTGTAATTACCCCAGGCTTTCATACTTTGGGTATTTGTTCGACAAGGATGTTATGTCCGCCATCCCTGTGAATTCGGCTCAGCACCTATTGGACTCGAATGCTGCATTGGCGTTCGGCGTAAACTGGGGCCCATTCGTGTGCTTAGCGCCGAAAAAAATGGTGACGGTTGTGTTGCTTGATAAGGTTCTGCAAAGGGTCTATTGTGTCATACATATAGGAAGTGTCATGCTATATAACAATGCATCAACACATACTATTAAACTATATGCTCAGATGTGTGTTTGTTTTTCCAATTAACAAGTTACAGCAGTGTGCTTTAATGCTATTATCATGTGTGTAGCTTTAAGTATCCTCTCTGCAATGCTTACGAAGGCCCCTGGAAGGAATAAATTAATAAATAACATTTTCACATCACTGGAGTTGGTTTTTGGATGCACCACATGTTCAGGAAAGGTTGAACGAGTGCAGCCCCTTGCAAGAAGTCTGCCAGTCTGGTATGACCCCTTAATTAATATTGAAGGGTCAGAGAAGCGAGTGTCCTCGTAAGGTCCAGAGCGTGCAATGGACACAATTCTCGGTGTGTAGACTCTCAAGGCATGAAGGCAAGCGGAAATATGTTTATCTGGTTAGTGTATCAAATATGTTTATTTCCACTTGATTACATAATTATTGATTCTTAGTAAATAGTTCCATAACGAGTTCTTTCTGCGACAGTCTCGTGTCAGGCGTTCAGTCGTAGTACCTGTGGACCTTGTTGTCGGATGACGCTCCTGGCACGTCGGTGTTCAGTTTGGTCGAGCGGCAACTTTGAGCGACTGATGCTGTCTTGTAATCATATGTCATGTGCACTGAAGCTGCAGGGCTTGCTTCTAATCCAAAAATTTTCCTGGTAGTTTTCGGCATCAATGTAGCAAGCTCGGGCATGTATTGCTTACGTGACTGTGCCTTTTGCTGCACCGTTGACTTGAAAGCTGGCAAAAATTTTTGTTTGCTATCCAAGTCTGGTGATTCTTGCAGTTCACTTTTGAGAGCAACCAACCATTCTATTCCTTCAAGTCACTCAGGGGCATTCTCCCTCAAAGTTGGAAATTGTGTGCTTCGTGGAGTGGACACAGAAAATTGGTGTCAGCAAATTTTTAGGTATAGTCCTTGGACTACAACCGACACCAAATCCACTGTCACTGCATCGCCGCTCACCTGCTTTGTCGTGCTTACCTCTTGTTGATGTGATGGACATCAGGAGCTTTGGGGTAATCAGGGATTCAGAATCTTCGATTCAGCACCTTCGGCATCAGGGACAAAGGTCGCCGAAGGTAATCCTTAATCTCCCGTGGTCGCTCCTCGAGACGTAATCGAAGGTCGTTTGGCACGAACCCTCGCCGACCAATTCATTGGTACGGGCTGCTTTGGTAGATATAGTCGGCTTCATGCAGTGGTAGCAAAGTGGTTTTCGGTCGCACATTCGCATCACCTACGTTTTCCTCGGTGTACTTTGTTGAGCGCAGTCCTACACACGATGTCGGGAATGCTTCGGCGTTAGAGTGTCTCATTGAATTGGCATTGAATACTAAGGGGCAGCCGGTGGCGGTCATCGTGCCATTGTGGCGTAAGTTGCCCTTGGTTTGCCAGATGCCGCTTCGCTCGCAGAAGTCTTGGTTGAAATACCTGTCAAACTTGTTCCGAAACAATCTCGGCAATCAAAATAAAAGCCGGACAACTGATGGCAGGAAGTAGCTTCCTGATCTCCTCCCAGACAACGTCGTGGGTGATGTCGTGGATGCCTGGGAGGCTGGCGTCGAAGTAGTAGCTGGACAACTCGAGTGTCGAGACGCCGGGAAGTTGTTCATAGTGGCAGGCTCGGGCATGCAGTGCACATTCCATGTTGGAAGCCTCAGTGATATGAACACTTCGACTGTTGCTGGGGGGTTGCGGACAAGGCTGCCGAAGGTGTTGTCCCTCACGTGAGGCGCATGGGATTCTTAGCTTCTTGTCTTCTGTAGCATCAAGGTCGGCGTGGGCGTGGGCGCTCGATCAAGCGAAAAACATCCTCCACGAGTTCGGTGGCGCTCTCATTGGGGCAGTGTCCTGGGCAGAATCAAGAATGCGGCTCTCTTTCGTTGATGTTGGCTGACGGATGCGCGCTTCCGCTTGATCTTGCAAACTTCCCATGGAGGATCCATGGTTCTCAGACCAGCGCCGGCAGTTGCTTCCATGAGAAGTATAGGTTCTGCAGGAGCTGGTTGTCTGTCCACCCAATGTGGCGGGCGACACTGTCATATTGTTCAATCCAGTCCTTGACGTCTTCATAGAGCTTGCGTGAAAAAGCGTCGGAGTGTGATTTGCGACGGGCATGCAAACAATGGTGGGAGGGGACACGGTTTGCTGCTACAGGTTTGTCATTGTTGGCTTAGTCAGGTTCGGATTTTCTGACAGGAGACCGAATTCCGTTGGTTTTTCCTGGTAGCAGCCAACTGGCTCGGATTTCAGGTGCTTCGTGGTGTATTTCCGAGGTTACTCCTTGTGGTACTCGGTCGTCTTGCGGTTGTTCTGCCAGGCTCGAATCAGGACTTTGCCTACGGCTCGACAGGGGTATAAGACGCAGAATAGTCCGCCAGCCGTGTCCCATTATCGGGTAACTCGGCTGAAGAGCCGCCGGGTTCACACAGAGTGAAGGGCTACGGGTAAAGTGCCCAGCACCTCCACCTGAACATACGATTACAGCTGAGCATGACCTGCAGTGTCCCAGAATAGTGAATATTGATAGAAGATAGGACTGGAACAAGGATCCGTGACAGTATAGCAAAACTAGCAGAAGAGAATCTATCCTGACCACTGAAGAAGCTGCATTGCTTTAGTGGCATTCTGTCCGAATAAATCCTCTCCTTCGGGGTTTGGCGACTGCCGTGGACGAACTGAACTGAAATAGATGTGGGACCACTTTTCTGGTAATGAGCCACTGCAGACTGTTGCTACAAAGCGGCGTGAGCTGGGTACGTAACACGCTCGGTGAAATGTCCGGACAGCTTGCAATTCGCGTAACGAGTGTGGATGAAACGTTTGTGTTGACGAAACGTGCGACTGACCAGCGGGATCAATACTAACTGCAACACCTGTACTCCGTGAAAGTGCACATCTACGCCGGAACAATTTCGGAAGCAGCACAGCATCACCTAAAGCATGGCACAGGAACTACCAGCTTGAAGGCAGCTCTTTGGTGCGCTGCACACCTGTGCTCTGTGAAAGTGCACTTCTACGCCGGAACAATTTGTAAGCAGCACAGCATCATTCAGCACGGCACGGGAACTACCAGCTTCAAGGCAGCCTTCCGGTGCGCCGCACAACCGAAGTGAGCCCTCGGTCATTTGATCGAATCTGCACCGCGATTGCACACCGCCAGGCACGACTCACGCAATTTCCGTCGCTAAACTGTGTATCCAAATATATTGCACACGCTTCACTGCAAACCTCGAAGATTCCGATGGTCAACGAGAGCAGAGAAACGTCGCGTTAAATTTTATCCTAGCGGTATCCGAATCAATCCGAGGTCCGAGCAACGTAGGTCAGATTGTCTCTTCCGTGGCAATATCCCGGTCGGTCACCAGCGAAATGCACACCGTTTCTCCGTATTTTCACGTTATACCTACGTCAAACACCACGCTGAACTCTGAACTCGCTTTCGACCGGCCTCATATGACGGCTTCCGCGTCTGAAATCAACTCGCCGAGACGAACGACAACCAACAAAGCATCCGACAAGCTCCGGCCCAGCTGGGGCCAGCCGCTGCATGGGCGCTGCCATCTTTCCTGTGACGTCACGTATTTGGTTTGGTCATGTGACGTGTGGTCAAATTTGCGTACAATGGCAGCCTCCTTATGGGGGTCACTTTCGAGTGCAGACCGGAACCCCGGTTTATCGCTCTAAGCCCCTCTACCTCGTTGGTTGTCGCCATCCGGCTTGAGGAGCGCTGTGCATGCGCGATTACCGGAAGTGGCCTTGAGTGGGACCACTGGTTATGATTTCACTGTGGTTCCGTGTCGCGTGAGTCCCGCAATCCGGAGACGGCCATCCTACGCAGTGTATGTGGCGCTGCTGGCACTGCTCCGGAACTTCGCTGTTTCTAGCGGCTTCGTTTGCTCATTTGATAAAATTAGTGATAAAAACGTCAATGCAACCGAAATGTTCTGTACGTTTAGACTAGAAGACGGAATTACAGGCGGCCTTCGCTGCCGCTGAAGCTCAATCAACTCAACAGCTATTTATTAAACAACGTGCGCGGCCTGCTCGAAAAACGAAACCGAAAGAAGATGAGTCGGGAGGACGAAAGCTTGCTCCCGTCTTCCTGGAGAAGGAGAAAAACGTTTCGTTCTTCCCCTTTTCTGGTGTCCGCTTGGGGGCGCGCCAGTAGAAGGGAGGAAGACGCGCCGTTGCTACTTTGTTCCTCCATTTTTTCTTAGAGTGTAAGCCTTTGCGAGGGCAGCCCCTTTTGGTCTTGAAAGAGCTGCTATTTTCCTACTCCTCTTTTTCCTTTCTCTCCCTAAGCTGAAAGCGTGGAAGAAGTTGCGCAGTCGCCGGACCAATGGACCGGAGGCTTTTTCATCCCTTGACTCCGCTGTCTGAGCGCGGGTAATGGCAGGAGCGTGATCATCTGGTAAAGGTGTCACGGATGACGTAGTAGTTGTTTCTCGCGAATGTCTCCTTCCCGGCCTAGTCTCTTGTGTGCTGTGCTGTGACCAGCGGGACTGCCGTAGATCTCGTCCGCGACAACGTATTCGAGTGTACCAAGGTTACCAGTGTTTGAAAAGTCCTATGCGGACATCGGCAACAAGCGATTTCTTAAAAAAAAAAGCCCAAGGAATTCATGTGATGCGTCTAGTGTTCGATTTGGCAAATTACTGCTTCTGCCACATCATGTTGAATCTTCATAGGAACCTTTCTTTTCGTTTTTGTGTTGTGTGGTTGTTCTGCAGCGCCCGTGTCGACATATATCTCGGATTACATATTTCAAGTCCGGTATTTTGATCGTAAGTGCGCTCAGGCACGTGGCCAGGGGGCGGCCCATGGAGCCCGGCCCTCCCCCCCCCCCGAAATCTTCAATTTTGCTGAGACCTCCTTTCCCCCTCATACAGTATTTTGTCATGGGCGGCGCCCCCCCCCCCCCCCCCCCCCCCCCCCCCACGAGACAAAATCCTGGCTACGTGCCTGATTGCGCTGCTAAGTATACTCTTTTGCAGCAATTGACCGTTCCGTTCCGGATTATCGCCAAACTTAGGCAATGTCTATTTCCTAGCAGCCGGGAGAATAATTTCTCCGATATTCTATCGGCGGTCGCCTGCCATTAGCTGTCTACAATCCTGTGATAACTGCAGGTAGAATACTGACTTTCTTATTCTCCCGGCGTTTTGTGAAAACGCGTTTTATGGAGATCTTTTCGTTGATACACGTTTTGTAGACACGTTTCGTCGACACTAAAGTTTCATCATCACTCGTTACGCGAAATGCACGCTGCAGGGACATTTCGTCGCGCGTGTATCTCTGAGGCGCGTGCGCACCGACCCAGCCCACCCCGTTCACGTCACTACGCGCAAATAGTCAGCGGCTGATCACAAAAAAAAAAAAAAAAAAGCGAGAAGCTAATATAGAAAAGCTAATCTGAGCTGTCTGAAACATCGCGTGTCGATGAAACGTCATTAGATGAAGGAATTGTATCGCCAATGAGTGGCGACTGCCGGCAGAATTTCGGGTAAATAATCTGCCGGCTGCTGGGAGAATAGACACTACCTAAAATTACCCCAGTTCTTTATTGCTCAGTAATCTTCTCAGTTTTGTAACAGCTTCGTTGTACATCTTCACATATCACTGATTGCTTGCAAGTTTGTACTTCTTTACGGAATAGGCTGTCTATAAACTTCTAGTAGGTTTGAAAAGAATCCCTTGTGTATGTTTACCTACCTTTCTGCAACCCCCTGAGCGCGTATATTTTACGGGTTTCCTTTAAGTGGGTGCACAATGATGTAATGGTACACAAATGAATGAGGTGTATTTATATTCCTTATAAGCGGGGTGGGTGTAAAAACGGTGTAATAGTAAACCCTTTTCACGGGTGTATCTCTGTTCCCTATGAGCAGGGTGAGCGTAAACAACGGTGTCCTAGTTAACCCGTTTTGTAGGTGTATTTTTACTACCAAAACATTGCGTGGTTTTAGATAAGGGAATACTTGTATACCTTAGAGGGGGGTGTACCTGCACACCGAAACAACAGTGAGGGTGTAAGAAAGGAGTAGTGACACACTGCAATAGGGAGTTTATCTGCACCCCCGAATACTGAAGGTGTTTATAGGGTGCATATATGCACCCTTAAAAGGGTGTATGTATGCGCATCGTCTTGGAGGTGTACTTGTACACCTTTATGGGTGTAGCATTTGCGGCATCACTTACACCTCCTGTGAGTGTACCCACTAAACCTTTTTTTTGAGTGTGGGATATGCCCAAAACACCACAATAGTAGAAAAAAATGGAGAAGAATACTCAGCCTCCGTATGAAAATTGCGGACAAATTCTTTCAATAAAATGAGAGACTTCTTCGCGGCAAACATTTTTTTATAAAATTGTCACGAATGACAAGTGATGAGGCGATAATAACTGAAGAAACTAAACGTTTATTGAGGCGAACTTGTGCCCAAAAATAAAAAGGGAACAGAAGAAAGCAAAGCGTCGCGGGCGTCGAAGTCGGCGTGACAGCAGGGTCGAACGCTGGGGTGAAACTGCCTCCGCTCGCCTTGCGGAATCCCTTATGTACCCTCGTAGGTTTCTGGATCGTTCGGCGTAGAGCTTTCGGTGCGTAGAACATTCGGAACTCGATCAGACAAAAATGTTCTCGAACTTACTAGAAGGCCAAGTTGAAAGAATAAATAAAAGGACAGTCCGCCATCTGGAATCGAACCTACACCTACAGCGCGACAGTCAAGCGCGGTAACCA
This sequence comes from Ixodes scapularis, assembly GCF_016920785.2. Taxonomy (NCBI): domain Eukaryota; kingdom Metazoa; phylum Arthropoda; class Arachnida; order Ixodida; family Ixodidae; genus Ixodes; species Ixodes scapularis. The sequence goes on along the minus strand of NW_024609883.1, from coordinate 47,035,169 downwards.
CTCGGCCACGCACGCGCTTGCTCGCCAACGCGCGTGGCAATATGGATGGTCATTTTGGGAGTCTAGTGGCGTACAATGTATGAAATTGAAACTAGCTCAGACGTTTTATTCGTAGTCAGATAACAGTTTGAAACTCATCGAATGGCGCCTTGACCATCCGAGTATGAAGAGCTTTGTGTCCTATTCCGCCTAAATCCTAATGCTCCGTACACGATATATATGTTTATGAACAGATATTATCAATCTACAAAGTCAATCAACTTTCCTATCATTTCATTATTGTAAAGATGGAACATTTTTTTTAATCTCGCATTTGACTATATATTTTAGAATTGAGCTAAATCAAAATAAAAATCCTTCATGACCACGAGATAAATAATCCTCTGATCAATCGAAATTAAAAGGGAAATCTAAGCACTTTAACTTTTTTCCAGATAAAAAGCGTATAGTCTCCGCTTCATTGCTTCTTTTGATAGACAAGAATAGCCCCACAATTCCACGTTGTGGCATTGGCACTTTTTGTTACATCTGGCTATGGAATTGCGTATATTTGTGGAATCCCAGGCAGCACAAGCTTCTGGCAAGAGGTCAGCCGTAGCTTGGTAATGGTTTCGCACCCGCCTGGCCAGTCTGGCCACCGGCCAATTTCCGGCAACTGGAGATCTAAAGATGCCTGGCAAGCAATCCGCATCCGATCCTTCATTCTTCACACTGCCACCGGAGCTCAAAAGATGTCTGGCAAGCTATTGGCATGCGGTTCTTCATTTTTCATTTGGTCACGGGAGCTAAAAAGGTGCCTAGCAAGCATTCGGCATCCGATGCTCATTTTTCCCTTGACCACCGGAAATGAAAAGATGCCTGGGAAGATTTTGGCATCCGATGTTATATTTCTGTTCGGCCACCGGAGCTCAAAAGATGTCTTGCAAGCATTTGGCATGCGAGCCTCCATTTTACACCCGGCCACCAGAGCTTAAAAGATGTCCGACAGCATTCGGCAACCGGTCATTCATTTGTCATTTCGCCACCAGAGCTAAAAAGGGATCTGACAAGCATTTGGCATCCAATGCTTCTTTTTCATTTGACCACTCGGATATTAAAAGATGTATGGCAAGCATTTGGCGTCCAATGTTCCCTTTCTGTTCGGCTACCGGAGCTCAGAAGATGCCTGGTAAAGCTTTTGGCATCCGATGCTGATTTTTCACTTCGCCAGCGGAGAATAAAGTATGTCTGGCAAGCATTTGGCGAGCAATGTAGATTATAAAATCGAGTCAGTGTCACCACTTCAATATATCAATATTAAGATAAATTCAGTTAGAAAAAGTTGCAAGCTGAAATATCAATTATCACGAGAAAACTTGCACGCACCTTGAAAGCGTATTCATGTTCATCGACGGTACAGCGTTCAGTGCGCGTTCCATTCACAAACTGTTCCAAGCACAGTCGAGAAGATGGCTTTGGGGAAAAGTATTCGACGCTTTCTTTCGTTATTCGTGCACCCTATAACCGAGGAATGGTGATCCGATGACTGGGGGACTGTCGCCGTCCAAGCCCGTGGCTCTAATTAAGTTTGGAAGTTTAAAACAGAGAAGAACGCTCGCACTATTGTGTCCTACTGTGTTTACTTTTCACCTCTTCTTCTTTGTGTTGTCCGATCTATCGCGTTATTCTCCAATACATCCTCTTTCTTTTCCTCTTCTGTGTTCTGTCCGAACAAAGCAGTTACTCACGAGACTCTGCCCGCGATGGTCGCGCTCTGATAGCGGTCCACGAACTGCCCAACGCTACACAGACGAATTTCGGGCAATGCATACACCCAACACCGGCGAAGCCTTTCATCCGGGACTTTCGCTCTTTCTAAAGCACCAGCAAGGGGAAGAGCGCTGATACCCCTTTTCCTTCTTCTCTCTCGCCCTTTTTCAGTAAAACTGTCTAGAGACGCTTTGCAGCAGTTGTGCATGGGCGCCGCCATAACTGACCTTCAGTTTTTGTTTCTTCTTATTCCATTTTCTTCGCTTCGTCATTATCATAGCAGTCCAGGTTTTTGCCATCTTCGATTCTATTGTGTCCTTTTTCCCAGCATTGGCCTTTCTGGAAGCTCGTCAACACCTGCTTCAGTGGCTCGGTATCTCGGTAAAACAAGAACAATGGCGACTGTATTCTGGCGAGTGTGTAAAGCCTCTATAGGAGGCTTTGGCGCAGGTGAGCGAAAGCATCGTAGGCGCTTGCCGTCCCTTACAGAAATTTCATATCTGGACTTTTATTAAAAAATACAGATATGGATATATAAGGAATTGGGCAGATATGGCCAAATATGCATACTCAGGCTATATCTGGACTGATAAAGCCATATCTGCCCAATTCCTTATATACCCATATCTGCCCAATTCCTTATATACCCATATCTGCCCAATTCCTGATATACCCATATCTGCCCAATTACTTATATGCAATATATGGACTGCCTTGTATGATCCCGTGTTTGGGCCTGGCAAATAGGGTATCCACCCCATATCAAGCAATTTTCATGTGATGCTCCTAGCATCACATGAAAATTATTGCCATGGGGCAGGTACCATACTTTCCAGGTCCAGACATGGAATCATATAATGCATTTCTATATCCACATAATATACATTTTACTGCTAACCCACACTGCCAAACGTCTGTTTACGTAGATATATCTACAGAATAGGCCACTGACCAGTCCTTATTGGTCTGGTTCAGAATATGTCATTCCGACAAATATTTATGCTACAAATATAGAATGCAGGCGATCGCTAGCTCGGAAACATTGTAACGCATCATTCGACGTCGGAAAGGAAACAACCCTTTGGCGGGATTGGTTGTCGAGGGAGCAGACCGAGAATATGGTTTGCAAAAAAAGTTTTATTTATAAAAGTGCCAAAACTCTAAACAAGTACTTTCCCCATTAAAGAAAGAATGATAAGAAAGAAAACTGTAATAAAGCACGGACAAACATTAAAATGGACTAAAAATGTAATAGCACAAAGACACCTATTAAAATAAAACAAACGGAAGGCAACAATTAAGCTGTAAACTATAGAAAAGTTTCAAAGTCGTTGATTCCTACTCACAGAGTCACAGTCTTGATTCAACTCTCCGGTCGAGCACAGCAGTTTTGACAAGGGCTTGCTTGCTAGCCTCGTCCTTGAAGTCCTTCCTTCCACCGTGTGATGTTCAAAACCCCCAGTCGCTCCTCGCTGGCCTTGTTTTTCCGTTTGGTCGCCAAATTTTCCCGTGTAATTAACACGTCACACATGCACACAGACACCGTTGTTCGCCGCAGAAGCAATACAAGGTCACCACTGTTTCCCGGACTAGGAAATGACGAGGGCATCATATCTTTAACTAAAACATTATAAAAATAAAATATAAAATAATGAACACATAACAAAAACAAAAGGACTAAATCATGAGAAAAAAATGAAATTATGAACACAGAAGTAAAAAGAATAAAAACACGAAGAACTTACACAGAAAGCCACATTTGTTCAGTTAACAATGACGTTTAATTCTGATAAAAAATATTCCTGCTGCGTTAAAGATCACCAATATGGTGTGTAAACTAGGCCACATTGAGCAAAGCAGGAATATTTGTTATCATAATCAAATGTCATTGCGAACTCAAAGTGTGGCTGCCTGCGTAAGTCCTTCGTATTACTATTCTTCTGAATTCCGTGTTCATTATTGTGGCTGTTTGGGACCAGGCGGAACTTGGTGGTGCTTTTTCCATTCTGACCTTAGTTCGGACAGCTTCGTACCCATAGAAAAACGCAGTAGCTTCTCTACATAATCCCACTCCTCAAAAAAAGAAAACATTGTGTGTATGTTTATACAGTCAGAAGTTAGCTTGCCTCAGTGGGCGTCTGCTGTCTCAGCTGTAGAGTAATTTAGCCAGCGCGGTACAACCGCTAGCCTGGGGTTTTTAACGCGCACCACGCAGTAGTGATACACAACCGCACGCCGGTATGATGCTCATCCAGATAGAAACGGGCAGGGGCGGGGATCCACTCCTTCTCCTTGCTTCCCTTGAGGCACTGACGAATAAAAATCAAAGGTTGGGTCAATTATGTTAACGCAATATACTTCATACACGTTGCATGAGTGCTGGCAAGATATTTGCTGCCTTCAATCTAGATAAGCTTGTAAATTTACATGCTAAATAACAAGTAACTTAAAAGCTGAAATATATTTCGATGGAACTACAAAAACCGAAGACTATCTCTGCAAATATAGTGCTATCTAGTATACCACAATTGAGTATAATCGGATTACAGCGTCCCCCTTACAAAGACTGGAGCAAAACGAGCATAGACTCTGCCGTGCCACTACAACAGAAACAATGGTAATGTGATCTCGTGGAGATCAGAGTTCGGAAAAATTGTGACAGGCTTTGCCACGGCAAATATGCCAATGTCATTATTCATTTTTGCATATTCTACGGTGACAGTGCAAGGAAACAATCACACACCAGATACTCAGAAAGACAAGCACACGCGCTGAACGTATAACTCTTGTGTATTCGACTACTTCATTCTTCTCTTCAACGTCTAGGTGGACATTCCAGATCGTGATACGCAGAAGTACCACACGAAAAACAGGGATGGGGTGAGGTATGTCTAACACTATATACTTACACTGAACAAAATATAGATACCAAAAACTGGCGAGACACTACCTTAATTGAGGACATGCATGTACATTTCCCTAGAAGCTTGTAATTAATACTTGAAAGCCTCTAAAAAAACACCAGTAGGAAGAGAATAAATGCTTCACCATATAAAGCAGCCTGAGTGTTTCTGGAGGTGTGAAATTCGTTACACGTGCGTTGGATCATACGAAAAACGTCTACAGCAAATGATCTTAAGAGCTCGACATTTCGCGAGGAATAAATGCCAGCGTCAAAAATTATTTCGTGGGCACAAGTTCTTGCGATCGGAAGTGGTATCCTATGCATTAATCACCATGGGGTAAATTCATCGCGGTACCAATTTTTGGCAATTTTTTTCGGGGTACGAACTGCGAAAATGAAGAGGTCTGCAGACGACTGGGGCGGCGAAAGCTACGGACTTGCTCCATCATACAATCGCTGTTTTTGTCGGGTCCAGCACTCAGCACGCAAGTACCGAGAGTGGCGTCGGCAATGGAGGGGCACCGCGCTTTTCCAGACATTCTAGCTTACCAGTAAACAATACGGCGGAAAGAGGAAATCAACCCCCACCCTCCTCTTCCGCCTTTGCCCCCCCCACCCCTAATCCGTCTCCCAAAGAGTTCCCCCGCAACTGATCGACCTTAAGCGAGTAGACAGCCTCTGCATCGGGGGAAAAAGGAAAAACAGCCTCGCATAACACCATTCGCGAGCAATTAGTAAGTAATACTGGTAAAAGCAAGCGATCTACAGGCAATAACAAGCCTTTTGAACGCAGGAAATAAACTAGCCCAAACGAACAAAACACGAACTTACTTCGATCCCGTGCCATGATCTTGGCTGTTGAGCAGATTTGACGTAGTTCCACGTCCCACAGTCGCTTCCGTCTTTGTCGGACACATTTGAAACTAAGGCAAACTCCACGCATCACCGCTAATCGGGTAATTGGACCGTTAGCCGGTCGTGAACCAAGCCTTCAAACACACACGGCCGGCGAAGCGTGCGAAGCGGCCGTTGCTTCGATGAGATTGAATTCGTATCTTCAACACGTTGGAAATAAAACGATCAGCAAACCGCATTATGAAACTTATAAAAAACACAGCAATAATAAATTATTGCAGATGTCAATTTCGCCACAATACTATGAACAAGTCCTGAACATGTTGCAAAATAATAAATACGAAACCAAGTCTACAATGGTAAAAACAAATTCAGCAGACATGCAACCTTCTAGAAAGGGAGCAGGAGCCATCCTTGCGGCGGTAGCGTAGCGTGTTAACGCTCTGGTTTCCTGAGCCTGTGGTCGGTGGTTCCAATCGCGGTAAACGTTTTTTGTTTTCTTACACTTTTTTTTTTCATTTTAAATGTTTTTTCTCACCTTTTTGTATTCGTTCTTATTCTTTTAAATATTTCTTTTTCTCACCTGTTTGTATTCGTTTTGATTTTTAAATTTTTTTCTCACCTTTTTGTATTATTTTTTATTATTTTGTACTAATTTTCTCACCTCTTTGTATCAGTTTTTATTTTAAAAATTTTTCTCACCTTTTTTAAATCGTTTTTATTATATTAAAATTTTTCTCACCTTTGTGTATTAGTTTTTATTATTTTAAATATTTTCTATGTTTATGCTGTCGTCGGCACCCTTCTACGGGGTAACAATCACGCAGAAGGTGAAAATAAAAAGTGCAAGCCCACATTTGAATTGATGCAATTCAGAAAACCTGGCCCTCTTGTTTTGCCGGGATGATTCGCTCCCTCCGTGCTAATAGGTGGGTCAGTGTAGTAGGCAATCAGCGCAAGTCCTTTCAACGAAGAAATAAAATTAATAATAAGGGTACATTTAGAGCAAAATGGGAAAATGTAAGTGGTAAAACTGCCACAGTGATGAAGCCAAAGTTTGTCACGAAAGCGGTCCATCTTCACCCACTATTGAAACAAAAATACCGCCATTTTAAGGCAGTAACTTAGTTGAGCTTATAGCTCATAAGCACGTCTCTTAATTTTCTGACTTCCGGAAAGTAGTATTTAATTTTGTTCTGGTAGATCAGCGCTATCCCCCGCGTGCCGCCAGGTCTCACTTATACAGGTTGCGCTCCACAGTTTTACTTATTGTTAGGCATAAACATTTTTTTATTCCTGAGATTCAAGTACAGCGCGGATAATTAAACTAGCTCTCAGAAATGCTATCGTTCGGCATTGTGACATTTATTTTTCGTAGTGTCAAGGGGTTGGTTACATTCACAAACCCATCAGTGTTTACATCCACAACGTATTGGTGTTTCTCGCTTTTTTTAGTAACGAAAAAAAGGTTTTATATTCGTGTTCCTCTGGTACGGTATGTCGTATAACATAAGCTATTAAAGAGACAGATATCGTTTGGCTATGTGAACATTTAAAATATTTCTCTTAGATGATCGTAACTACTACATAAAACAGTCGATTCCTTCCCTAAATAGCATATTTTCACACTAGATTAAAATTACAAACAAAACGATCCCTCAGGAGATTTATGTGCCTCCCGTAGCGTCATAAGCAATAAACACATCTATTACTTTTCTAGTTTCTGAAAAGTAATGTTTATTTTTTTTGTAGCTCAAAGCACGTGCTCAATCGTGCCACGTCTTTTTTCTTTTTTCATTCGATGCTCCGCTATACCGTTTTTATTTTTTATCAGAGCCAAACACGTGTGTATAACGCCAGACCTTAAGTATAGTACATCAAATTAAACTAACTTCCCGAAAAAAGCGTCGTTCGGCGTTGTAAAATTTAATTTTCGTGGCGTAGGGGGTCAGATTCTCAAATCCTGGACTGCAAATTTTCCTCACGGCATTGTTTTTTCTTTCGCGTTTTCGCGATAAAACACGTCAGCCTTGTCATGGTGGGATCAAATACGCCAACGTCGGCGGTCATTTACGAAGGATTGATCAACGCAAACATTTCCACTCGCTACATATGAATCGCCGCAGTTCGTCGGAATCTCAATGACGTGACTGCACAGAAAAAAAGGCAAAAAAAAAAAGAGAGCGATGCCGGTCAGTAAACGGAAGTTCCCGGGGCTCGTCAGCCTGCGAACAGCAAAGCGCCGATGCGGGCCAGTCACTGAACTTCCATGTAAATACTGCCCATCAAAGACAGCAAAATACCGATGCCGGCCAGTTACTGAACTTCCATGTAAATACTGGCCATCAAAGACAGCAAAATACCGGTGCCGGCCAGTTACTGAACTTCCGTAAATACCGGCCATCAAAGACAGCAAAATACCGATGCCGGCCAGTTACTGGAACCTCCATGGAAAGACTAGCCAGCAAAGACAGCAAAAACCCGATGCCTGCCAGTCCTTGTAACTTCTACGGCTGGACTGGCCAATGAGCAAGACAAAACCCCGACGCCGGCCGGGGCCGGTAGCTCCCCGGTGCCCATGGCCAGGCGCTGCCATCCTGTTACCATGGGCTGGCCGGCGTAGTCCCGATGTCCCGATACCGGCCGACGCGGAGTGCTACCTGCATCTTCATGTTGACTGGCACCATATAGTGCCATATACAGGAGTATCAGGCATCTTATACTGCTATATATGGCAGCCACTGGCACCATATATGACTTTATCTGGCATTATATGTCGTCATATATGGTGTTGCTTTACCATATCTGCCGTGATTTCAGCCCTTATATGGCAATATATGACCGTATATGTCTACTTATATGCCCATATACGGCCCTATATTAAACATATCTGGGACATATATGACATTTCTGTAAGGGGTCATATGCCGGCGCAAATACGCCTCTGTGTCTCTTGAGACAAAACTTGCTGCGAAAGCAGAAGCAAAAAGCTAGAAACAATTGTTAATAAGGGTAAGTGATTTGCAAAGCACCATTTAGCGTTTTTATTTATCACTATCTATTGAGTGACGCTCGCCGTGTTGCAAGCGCGAGTTTAATTTTATTATCAGCTTGCATTTTTCGCAAATATCGGAAAAGCGAACTGAAACTTGCGCTGACAGAGTTCTGTGCGAAGCGCGTTAACCTGTGCCCATAGCGCGCATAGAGATTGCGCGGCCTGCCGGCATTGGTGGCGCCATCTTGAATAGACTGGGCAAACATGGCCGTCGTTCGATTTTCACACAACAGCTACCACTCACCACTTGAACGTTCAGTTTTTTAATTATCAGTTTAGTTCTATTGAGAGGAAAGAATAGTGTTTTTTCTTTATTGCCGAACAGTATTCGTCCACAGAATACGCTTTCAAAAACATATATGAAAATGGGCAAGCTGAATTACGACTGACGCAGATTGATTAACATGATCTTAAAAGTGACCAGTCCCTCAAGGATTGGCAACAAATCAGGCCCCTCTTTCAAAATCTTACATATTTCACCAATCTGACTAATGCTCTAAGCAAAATAGTGACACAATGGTGGAGCATCTACATCGGCATGCTGCATTGCCATGCGGCTCTTCCAGATACTGTGTAAGCCAATGCCCATAATGGGGCATCCACACGAAGGAGAAATCCGCCCCTTTCCTCCGCGGAGCGCGACATACGTCATTCCTTTTTGACGCCTCGCGACGCCGCTCTCCTCCGTGGCGGAGACGCGGAGGCTTCGTACTGTCAGCACAGAAGCTCCGCAGGTGCACGCGGCGGAGCCGGGGACGGAGTTTCCGGGTTGTTGACGTCACGACATCCGTCCGCGGAGTTCTCCTTCGTGTGGATACCCATTAAAGGTGTATCCACACGACGGACCACATTGCTCTTTTGGTCCGCGGGCCGCGCATCATGTGATCTTACGTCACCGGTTTTTGAGGTCCGCCGGCGGTCCGCGGCCCGCGCTTGTGAGAAATGCCAAGCGACTTTTCTCGCCCGGACCTTGGCGGCGGACCGCGGCGTTTTTAGTATAATTGAAGCGCGAAGTCTGGCAACAAGCTGACTTTTGTTGTTTGGATTCCAACTGTGGAAGACGAAGAAGACGAATCTTTTGTTGTGCGACGATGCAACATTTTACTTCATCGCGCTCATGGAGCAATTCCCCGCGACGACTACCCAAATAATCATCTAAAGATGTCCCCATGCCTTTTTCGGTTCACTTAAGTCCTCCTCGTCCTCAATATTTAACGCCAGGGCCACCGCGGCCAAACGTCTCTTTCGTTCAACCTCCATCTTGGCTCCTTACTCATAGCCTCAAAGCAGCTCTCTGCATGCGTCTGGCGGAGCTGTGAGGTCGAGGGTTAGACCGGCTCGTTCGCTCTGTCGTCTGCTCTTTTGGTCCGCCGTGTAAATGCTCATTGCAGCCGGGCGGCCCGTGGGCCGTGCGTCACGTGATCAATCGGTCCGCGGCCCGGTCCGTCGTGTGGATACACCTTAAGTAAATCATATATGGCACAGAGTCGGTTGGGGCAACGGGCGGAAACGTATCCCGTGTGCGCTTAACGGAAGTTCCCTTTTTATAGTTCCCTGTAGAACATCCCAGTACAACATAGGCCACGCAAGGCACGCTTGCGCGGTTTGGACACGAGCGGGAGTTTATATGTTTATATACGTTCCGCGATCGCGTTCCACTCTCATCCGCTAGTTACGCTAGCGCTCTCAACTGCCATTAAGCCAAGGATCGCTGACGTCTCTCAACTGCCATTGAGCTCAACTAAGTTGGCCGGTGTTACACGGTACAAAGGCCTAGCAACCCCAGTTGAGATGCAGGTCAAGGGACACAGTTGAAACCGAAACGAGACCAAAACTAGTGTCGCATTATCTTTTCAAATAGCGATGCAATAGAATTATATACACCATTTTCATTTAATATATACACTTAAAACAAAATAAAATAAACTTGTATTTGTTTTTAGAGTAAAGAAAGGACAATAAGAACGTTTTACACGAATTCAGGCAAGAGAGACACAACGATAGCCTTATTGGCACCGACATTACAATGGCCAGTGCAGGGGGGGGGGGGGGGAGGAAGGAGGGAAAGGGAACGCGGCGCAAAGCGGAGGCTGCCATATTAAAACCGCTTACGTTGCCAGCATAGGTTTTGCAGCGGAGAAGTTGCTGCCATATACGGCGGACTGAGTTTTACTTTCTTTTTCGTTTTGGAACGAGAATGTATTGTTGTGTTACATAAGTCCTCCTGCATACAGACAACGAAGTTGACTGATATTTGTCTTATTTACTTGGTTTGAAACCCTAGAGACGGGTTTTTGACGACTTTCATCATTTTAGAGTACGCAAGGCAGTTATCTCGCTGTTCTGGTTTCGGTTACGAAAGCAAGGCAAAACGCTCGTAGTTCCCGCCCTCAATACACGTTGGACACCTTCCACACTTTGACACCGGATAACTGTATGAACAAGGATTTACATTTAATTCAGAGGTAACTTTCGCCGCTTCCTCACCGTCGAGCAGCCGGATCAGCTGGCGGCAAGCCGCGGATGGAAGGCTTGAGCATCAACAGCCTAAAGCTACTACAACAGCCCAAGTGCACTCAGTGCCGATGCGGGCGACGCGGGCTTCTGTCAACCCAGCGGCGGACCCAAGAGGGGGGCGACGGAGACGGCCGCCCCCCCCCCCCCCCCCCCCTGCCCCCTTCTCGGAGGGCGATTTGATATGGGTGAATACCCCGAAATAACACCAACTACCGGCCTGCCAGGTGGTAGGAGGCTCGGTACTCAAGGACGAGGGTTCGAAATAGGGTAGGCCGCACCCTAGCAGGCACACTTGTACTCTGAACTTGGAGAACCACTCCGTCGCTTCAACCGAGACTGAAGTCCGCGGCGGCGGTTTCAAAGCACGGCTTAGAACCAAAAGTGGGCGCAGCGGCGCACATCTAGGGACCGTCTGTGCACTGTGGTTCTGCCCCCCCCCCCTCCAAAGAAAAAACAAACAAACGAAGTTCTGGATTTGCCTTTAAGTCAACCGGTAGCCCAGCACAATCCGTGGACGTTCCAGCTCTTCGATATGAAACGGGGTTGCAGAAAGCAGGGTAAAATACAACTACACGGACCACCGAATCAAATGCACTGTTATCGTAAATATTCGCTTGTGATTGCGCTTTTGTAGATCATCTTATTCGTTTTGCTGGAGACACGCAACCGACGGGCGTAACAAAATCGTTTGTGTATTCCGCATACCTCGCAAAAGCACTTAACCAGTCACCTTGCGAAAAGCGCGAAACACGGAGTCCGCACCGGCCCGGCTTAGCAGTCTTTTACCTGCTTTAGAGCAGTTTGTACCTACTAGTAGGCATGTCTACTGAAACTGCAACTTGAAACTAGGGGCAATGCCAGAGAGAAAAGAGACAAAGTTGGGAAAGCATGCTCGCTCTTTTCAATTTCTGAACTCTCAAGTGATTGTACCATAATAAATTCCCCAACACTATTTCCAAAATAAAGAAAAAAACGCTATGTTCACTACGTAAAAAACTGGTCTCAGTTCATGCATCCGCAGGCAGGCAGGAAACGTTGCCCTAATTTATTCACACCACATAACGAGCGCAACAAAGTCACACGAGATTTACAAGAAAATATCGGTGGTGACTTAAGTTTCCCTGAAATTCTGTATGACCGGTCGTTTGCAGGGCCGAATCATCTACTCGGGCGGTGTGAGTCGCTGTGCAAACGCCAACAACGCGAAGCATAAAAACGGCAGGTCTAGGACAACAATCCGGAGTCCATTTTTCAATTAAAACGACCTAATTTCGTTGAAAACGCCCGCAGCTTTTTTACTCACGGTATGCGTCGAGAATCTTCCACATTTTGAAACGGAACGAAGGAAGATTTACTTTTAAAAGCGCTCACTGGCGTCCTCCCGGACCAGCTGGACCGGATCAGCTGACGACGACGGGACTGAAACCGCTGAATTTCAACCCCACAATAACCAATTTGCGCTTCGTGTTAGTATGGGCTTCTACCTCCGAGCACCGCACCACACACCACGAACGTTTCAACTCTTTGCCGCATCGCCGTGTTGCACCAAACAGAACGAGATCGCCGAAGTCAACGGAGCGCTGTCGTGAACCTTGGCTTGTGGTTGCGCACTCGTGGAACCTGTGACTCCCTTCGCTTTCAAAGCACACACGGCGATTACGAATGATACTTTCCGTCTTCCGGGACCATCAAGGGGCACTTCTCCGGTCACGTCTTCGCTACATGTGCTCGAAAACCGCGTCAAACGTGGTCAAACCGAAGCTGCCGAAGCTGCCGAAGCAATACCGGCGCCATGTTGAACGTGCGTTGTTGCTAGATTTTCTCCGACCAAACAAAAACAACGAAAGCAAACCGGCTCCAGCTTCCAGCGTACATCGGCGTTGCGCCGTGGCCAGATTTTCTCCGTCAGCTCTAACTTAAAGATGACCTACAGATACAGCAACACTGGTATCAAGTTTTAACATGGCGGCCCCCACGGAGCGCCGCAAATTCTGAGGAGGGTGATTGGAAGCGGTGGCACCTCCCCCCCCCCCCCCCCCCCCCCCCCCCTGGGCCAGTGTGGCCGGCCGCTCCACTGGTGATCTTTATGAGAATTGCTGGGTCGCGCATCCCCGCTTCGCGAGCGCGGCCACCAGACGGCCACCTTGCATCTCGAAAAAATCGCATTTCTGGAGCGTTGCGTAGACTGGCAGCGGCGTGTCGAAGACACATTTTCTACTCGTTCGTCTTCATTCGCCGAAGAAGCTCTTTAAAAACCTTTGTAAGCCATGAGAGTTGCCGTTGAGAGCACGTGGAAATTTCTACGGAAGTTTAGTGCCGCAGAAAAAAGGCGCAACTCGTCGAAAGCAAGTTTCGCCGGTCTAGCGCCGTGATCAAACCTCGCGAACAACAAGTTCTATGGTGTTTTATCAGCACGATGGAAGCTTGAAATTATTGCGCTCTGAGACCAACACCGCCATCACCGTCAAAATTCAAGTTGCTACATCACTCTTATTTCTGTCGATCGGCAAACCTTTGCTGACGTCATAGGCATCCTTCGGCCAATCGTGGGAGGCCGACCACAGCGACGCTTTTGATCGCACACGTCGCCAATAGAGGAGCCTATGGTCTCACCTTAGCTTGGACCACGGTGTAAGATAATACTCTTCAGGTGAGGACAGCGCGCTCCTCGCGCAGTGCAGATAAAATTCGCTTTTCACTCTCTCTTTCTTTCTCTTTCTCAGTATGGTTTCAAGCGGCGCCGGCAGATGACTCGTCGACCCGTGGGCACGGCAAAGACGGCTCGTGCCGCCTCATGCTCCACACGCGCAGAGTTCCAGCGAGGTTGTCGCTCGTGCAGAAAGACCACGGTGCACCGGGGCGTCATGGCAACAAGATAATTTTCTTCGCTCTCACACAGTTTCGCCGTTTGGCCGCCGGCGACACCGTCAGCCGCGGGCACGGTGGCCGCGGAAGAATGCAGCCTTTCGGGTGCCCGTCGAACGAACGCTCTCTGGTTCCTCGCGCCCCGCGTTCAGTCCCGCCGTGTCCTTACATAAAGAGTGTATCTTACACCGTGGCTTGGACTATTGTTATACGCGGATGCTAAAGGCGCGAGCTAGTTGCTTTGGATGAAGGCTTGTCGGCTGCACGAGTGTTTGTGCAGTGATTGTTCCAGTCAAGGCAGTCAAGGCTTGCCGCTCGCGCTTGCACATCCTTCGCTTTTAATCGATGCTAATGTTGTCCATGCTAAGATGGGACGAAGTATAGCACAGTCTGGGCACGAGCGCTTCGTTCTTACCAGTGCTACCAGTGCTTTGGTCTATCGAGGAGAAGCCTTCAAATCGTCATCTTCAATTTCCCTGATCAACAACAAATACGAAAACTCTGTTTGTTGCCCACACAACTGAATCGTACTCTAGATACGTAACTGTTCGATCTGCTACCCCTAAATGCACCTCAATAAAAGGTAAAACGTAAAAACTGAGGAGGGCATTATGGAAATAGTTCACTCTTCTCAAATGTAACCCTTCGAATGAAGTCATCAGGGCTTGCGAAGAACAGTACCAATGCAAAGAAGAACGAAGACGACAAATACACAAGGCACTAAAAGAACTTGTCCCATCAGAACAAAATGCCACTGTAAGTTCCCGTTTTATTAATTTTGGCAGAAACCACGTTAGCCCCTAGTTTGCGAATGAGTGGAGGAACATACCTTACAACAGAGAATGAAGAACAACAAAAAATAATCCCGAAGTATACCGCTAACGCGATGTTTTGAAGAACGCGTCAAGCCAGTTTCGATTTTCCGACAACAACTTCAACGTCTCAAGGCACCTCAGTTGCCTTCCACGGGACTTATATATTTATATACATATATATAGTATTTATAAGGCCAGGCTTACAAGAGTATTCACTCGGCGACAGCTGAAGGTGTAGCGGGGGCCCTATGTTGCGCTTTTTAGGCTCCCACGGCGACAAGGAAGAAGGAAGTGACGTCAACAACGCAACTACGCAGATTGGATGTTGATTGGTGAAAGGCGTTGATGACGAATTTCGGCAAAAAAAAACAAAGCTCACTTTTTTTTTTTTTTTTTTTTTTTTGGGGGGGGGGGGGTTGCGGATATTTGTCATCAGCGACTCTCACCAATCAACATCCAATCTACGCTTGCTGCGTTGTGCACGTCACTTCCTTCTTCCAGACGCTGTGAAAGTCCAAAATGCGCAACATAGGGCCCCTGGTTAGTGCGCGCTGACGGCGAGATTCCGCAGTGCCTTTGCAACGTGCCTTTCACAATGTTAAGATTGCCAGTCTTGGAACCTATAAGCGAGAGCTCGTTCTGAGCATGTCCAGTCAATAGTGCTCGTTCTAAGCATGCCTAGTGAATAGTGAGTATCCCTACACACCTTTCATATGGACCGCCTAGCCTCCTTTTCAATCAGTGTCCTTTCCGCTGAAGGTTAAAGACCCTGATATCCTGTGCTTCTTAAATTATCTGTGAGCTGGAAGGGTCGTGCTGCATTCTGCAGTGGTAGACAGGCCGCCAGAAAGGGACGCTGCGGGCCTTTTACGGACAGAGAATGGGGGCCGACTGAAGGGCCTCGCGGGTTCTTTGCCCTAACGCACGTTGAAACCTCCAGCACCACCCTGGAGGATACCGCCGGACACATCCCGCGGTTTAGCCAGCCAGCCATTGAGACCACCTGGAAGGAATGCCATCCTAGGAAACAGCCCACTAAATAACATTGGGACATCCTCACCCGCAATATCATTCCCTTGCCCACAAGCTCGATTTAAAGATCGTCGGCACCTCTCTGTCATTTGTAGACCATAACATTATATCCTCATTAGATGCGGCGCCGCAGGCCTTGTCTTTTTGTGGCGTCGTGGCTCTCCTGAACCAAGATTAAAATTACTAGTGCGAGTCTGCTAAAGGAGATGGTGTCACACGGTCGGGAAAACGTTAAATATTTTCCATGACGTTGATGGCTTTGGGGTTGTCAACATCAGTAGTAAATCAACGACTTGTTTCAAGAACTAATCGTTCAAAGCAGAACTAAAAATATATCTAGATTTTAACGCAGTTTAAGTCATTCCAAGTTAGTAATGGGAAATGCATTAACAAACTAAAAATGCATGTAATTACGATAATTTATATAAAAACAGAAACATTTGCAAGAGTATTTTGTGTCATAACCAAACTTCAGCTGGTAACTGGCGGAAACCTTGGGATATGTCTGGCAACTATAACATTATATAAAATTATTGTCTCCTTAGGCAGATATAAAAAGCATAAAATATTGTAATTTTATTGCAGTTAATGCTTATATATTATCTGCATATACGTTTAATCCGTTGCCAGCAAAATCGGAATGAAGAGTGAGCGCGCAGGCGATTTGGTGATTCTCGCAGACGCCGAATGGAGAAAGGAGATGGCAACTTTAATCGAGATTGGAAACCTTTTATAGGAATAGCGCACTCAGCCATCGGCGTTTAACCACCATGGCGAGGTCAGTCCTTCAAATATATGACAGCACACCAAATGTGCACTGAGGTGGTGGGTTCTACTCAGCGAAATTTCAAGGTGTAGTCTCAATCCTGTAAGAACTGAGACCAACAAACCTGCCGAAGTCTACGGCGGTCGTACTTGCAGACTTCGCAGACGACCGGGTTAGTCACGAATGTAACTTTTGGCACAACCTCCCGATACGCGCAGCAAGCAGACGGCAGAGTGCGTCGTCTGCTCGCTGCGGCCTTTCGGCAGATGGCGCACGGAGCAGACTTCTCGTCCTAAACGAGAACAAGGACCCACTTGGTCACAACCAAACGGTGTGAACGAGCCTTAACATGCCACGAAAGCGCCACATGTAACCCAGCAGACTACTGCACCAAGCGTACGTCTAATTCTATAGGCGGAGAATTCGTCGGACGTTTCAAGTACGTCTCTTTGGTGATTCTTGCAGCCGGCGAACCTGGAAGGAGCGCCTGAGAAAATTCAAGGTATTCGACGCTCTCCGCTTTTTACAACCCCCGGGGTCTAGGCTCGTTCGCTGGCGAGTGCGGGTATCTTTTCTGGTGGCTAAAATAGCCGCAAGACTGATTTTCTTGTCACATGACCGGAATGGTGAGGACGGGGTGGTAGTATACAAGTCGAAACTCGGGTGGTAGTGGACAGTCTTGGGTAGTAACGCGTTAAGAGTAACGCGTTACTGTAACTTCGTTACTTTTTCGGTAACTTGTAACTGTAACGAGTTACTTTTTAAGAATGTAACTTGTAAATGTAGTTCTATTACTTTTTCTGAGGTAACGATGAAAGTAACGACGTTACTTTTGACGTTACTTTTCAGTTCTTCATGAATAATATATCATTGAACGAGTATAATCTAGCTATTCCTCGCACTTTCCAGATTGTCTGTTCCGACATTTCGAGTGTCAGTTGGCCTTGCACAAACTTGGTAATACGTTCTGTCTCGCGAGTCACGACCCGAATATAGACACGTGTAGATATGATGGAAAAAAAAGAAGAAAAGAAGAATCTAGTTATAATTACGCACGTGCTTGTACTTTGTGACTGAACACTTACATTTTAGTATCTTAAAGCACTATCTCTGTTGCGTTTTTTGTTTTTCTGCACACGCTTTTTAGTCGGGTTAGTCAGCCGTGAAACAACAATACACGCGGAGGGCGCTTCGTATGTTTCGTATATTGATTTGCGCCCCTACTCCGGCGTGGTGTCAACAGTGGAGGCAACATTTACTGTTGTTTGCGCGGGGTTTGTTCCTGACTTGCCGTGTACGTACTGAAATATGTCCAAGGACTTCATGAACCCAGCGCAACTGTCAACGAGCAAGAAATGTGCTAACAAAGAACTAGCATGAGCGGCGTACAGACAGTATTTTGCTGTGGTGAAGGGGGTTGCTAACAATTTGACCGCAGTATGCAAACATTGCAACAAGGAGTACTCCGACAACAGGTCTTCGTGTTCAAATTTGAAAAAAAAAATATTTAGTTGAATTTTGGACTTTATTCTTTCTATAATATGGACTAATTTTCCAGCTAAACTACAGGGTGAAACAAGGAGACGGCAGGCTCTTTAAATCGACCGGAAAATTCGGTTTCTTAACCTATCGCGCTACGACTTTGTGCAGCGTTGCCCACAGATGGTGCATTTCTTTTTTTTTTTTTTTTTTTTGTAAAATTTGCAAAGAGCAAACTTACTTGAGGAAAAAGTAAAGAAAGAAAAAGGCTTAGCTCCTATGGAAACACAGCGAAGCCACCGGTCTTCAACAACACGGCACCGTTTCGCACGGGATATAAGAGGTGGCGCAACGAACGTCGCCAACGAACGAGCATACGGCGCCGAGAGCCAGCGTCTTTAGCAGACAATCTTTTCGACTCAAGCGACGCGCGTTCCGCAAGCGGCGACAGTCGCAGAAACAAAAACAGGCACGGTAACAACGAGGAACTGCAGTTCCTTGTCTGCTAAATACGGCGGCTCTCGGCGTCGTCTGCTCGTTCGTTGGTGGCAGTTGGCGTCGCGACCGCTGGCGCCATCTCTTGTCTCCCATGCGAAACGGCGCCGTGTTGTTTGCAGACCGGTGGCTTCGCTGTGTTTCCATAGGAGCTAAGCCTTTTTCTTTCTTTACTTTTTCCTCAGGTAAGTTCGCTCTTTGCAAATTTTACAAAAAAATGCACCATCTGTGGGCAACGCTGCACAAAGTCGTAGCGCGATAGGTTAAGAAACCGAATTTTCCGGTCGATTTAAAGAGCCTGCCGTCTCCTTGTTTCACCCTGTATAAATTTCGAATTCACCGCTATGGTGGAGCCTGACTGATTCGTGTTTATAATTTTTTTTTCTCTTTCAGAAACTAGTTTTTCCTAACTTTTTTTTTGTGTTATCGAAAAGTAACTGAAAAGTAACGTCGTTACTTTTTTAAAGTAACTGTAACGGTAACGAGTTACTCTTTTGTTGCGGTAACTGTAACGGTAACTTCGCTACTTTTTTCTGAAAGTAACTAACTGTAAAGAATTACTTTTCAAAAGTAACTTACCCAAGACTGGTAGTGGAGACGATAGCGTGCTGGGACATCAGTAAACCGAGCTATGGATGGAATGACTAGTGGACAGGCGCAGAACTAGCTGTCCTTGTCTCTCCTCGCTGTTTGAACTCGATCGAACACCTAAATCAAGCGCCGGACGCCGGTATTTCAACGCGTTCGAAGAATGAGTAGGACAAAGGCCCAACTAGCTCTGTGACTACCCCTAACCGTTCCAACCAGAGCTTGCAGGTGTTCTGACGTCGCCGCGCGCTCTCGTCTCCTTCTCTCCCTCAGTTTCTAACCGTATAAAAAAAATATCACTATGTCAAATATTCTCTTTTACGCTATCAGGGCTAGCGTAGCTTTCATGGTGCCTCAGCCCAGCACTACTGCGAGAGCACGTAGCTTCCTCTTGCGTCACAATCGCACGCGCACTAGTATGAAGCAGACGCTAAACGAAGATCGACGCACTCAGCAGGTAGCTTTGATAGGGTAAAAACAGTGGCGTACCAGCTTGTTTTTGAGGGGGGGGGGGGGGGCAAACCAGTCCCCCCCCCCCTCCCCCGCCCAGCGCCGGGGGGCGGTGCCTTTGGTATCCCTTTGGTGCCGCCGGCCAGTGTTTGCCCTGCCAAGTGGCGGCTGTTTCAGGGGGGGGGGGGGGCAAAACACATGCCTTCCCCCCCCCCCCCCCACTCTGAGAACTGGGGGCAAGCGCTTTGCCCCCCCCGGTTGGTACGCCCATGGGTTAAAACACTGTGGAAGCAATGTCAGCCTTGCAATGCTGGCATAGCTTCCACTGTGTTTTAATCCTGTGGAGGTAGCACAAGACATCGAGATGACGTCGAAATAAGGCCCTAGACGTTCGGCGAAATCGAGGTCCTTCACAAACTTTTTATGGACGTCATCGGTACGTCCACATGAGAGGTTGCGACAACGTCAAACGTACGACGTAGTGACAACGTCATAAGCTTCACCTCGACGTCTGTTCGACGTCTTGTATGAGAAGTTCGTTGAACGTCGAGCACGAGACGTCACAACAATATTCTGAGCAACACCTTCACGTCCTCGTCATTAATCGACGAAGTCCTACGTTTTTTACGGGTTTCTTCGAACGTTGAGCGCGAGACGTCCCAGCAATGTCTGAGCAACACCTTGACGTCATTGACAATAATAGACGTCAGTTCTACGTTTTCTCCGGGAAGTTCTTTGAACGTGGAGCACGAGACGTACCCACAATGTCCTAAGCAACACCTTGTGTCATCGACATTATTCGACGTCAGTTCTACGTTTTGTTTTTCGGAAGGTTCTTTGAACGTTGAGCGCGAAACGTCCCAACAATGCCCGAACAAAACCTTGATCAGCCTGAACAAGTGCCTTATAGAGCCCAAGGTCCTGTCATATCACTTCGAAAATTTCTCGTCAATGTCAGCATTTTTGATACTGTGCAATGCGATCCACCTTTCAACGTGGCCTGAGCTGCAGAAATCTCTTACAATATTATCATTCTCGTAATTGTTGTTTTAGCAGGAATTGCTTAAAAAGCCGAGAATTCACAACAACTAAGACAAGGATTTAGCTCGGAGTCAGCGGGGCTGCTTATAGCATTTTTAGCGTTTTTAACTTAATATCAGCGTGTGTGAAGCTGTAAGAGAATGATAATAATGCGAGAGATTTCTGCAGCTCAGGCCACGTTGAAGGGTGAACATCATGCACAGTATCGAAAATGCAGACATTGGAGAGAAATCTTAAAAGTGATATGACAGGTTCTTTGGCACTATAGGACGCTTGTCTATTAGAACCGAGAGCGAACACAAGCGTCGCCGCGGTCGCCGCGCCCTGATTGGGTGAGGCGTACCGTGACGTCAGGGCGATGACTCCGCCCCGCGATCTCGCATCGGCTCGATTCCCATCCCAGCACCGGTTTCCTGGTTTGGTGTTGTGTGCCGCAAGCTCTTCGAGGCGCTGGACTTCGCTTACCCGGTGTACAAGACGTTGAGTTAGGCCGATATTGACGTGCTTCCGTACATTTTATAAGCCTGCTTGTCCCCTTTACCTTCAAAATTGGGTTACAAATACCGAAAGCTATTGGCGGAGGCCATTCCACCGATGAACCTCCCCGTCCGTCCACACGACACAAGGCAATTTTGCGAAGGATCGGTGAAGCGGTGGCGCAAGTGTTTCAGACGCTGGATTTCTGTTCCTTGCGTGTTCATGATTTAGGATGATATTACATCCCGCTCTCAAGGGATTTGAAGTGGCATTTATATCATGGGCCTTTGGGTGGTCGGCAAATTAGCTCGCGACTCCGAATTTGCGCCGCCGCTCTGCATATGCTGGTTCGCAGATGTTTTAAAGGCCCTGTGTCTGATTATCTTCGAAGTGCTCATGAAACAGGGTTGTTTTACATAAATGTAGCTTCTTCGTGAATTTATTATATAGTTTATACACGTATGCAGGCATATTTCTTAGAAGATGCACATTTACTGGAAATTAGTTTGTATGGTAGCAGCAAAAACGGCCGAATTGCCCGCAGTTGCCTGTATGATATGGAACTGCCCAAAATATGCACAGCAATAGTGCCGTAATTTGGAATGTTTATACTTTTTCCTGAAATTTGTATTCACGCCTTGGGTATTCGGAAAATAGACCGTTTAGTCTGAATTGTCATTTCGAATTAAAAGAGACACTGCTGCAGGTCTCCAAAAGCTTCCTCAGGCTCCAAACTCCCTACAGCTGGACTCTCTGGCAACAGAGGAAAACAGGAGTAAAAGCAAGCATTCGAACGTCTGTCTAGCTCCAGGACAATTCGATTTAAGTAAAATCTCAATTTTAGGGCCTAAGGGACTAATAACGAGCTAGACACCTTCGCTTACGTTTGCTATACATTACTTGAGGGTTGATCTCAACAAGTCCACAGATACCACCCGTGTAGTCCATTGAAATACTATTCGAATCCAGCAAAGGTCAAATGCGAGCAATGTATATAATAAATGCTCCTTGTTTTTTTACTTTGCCCGTGCACTCAGGCTGTCTTACTTGTGATGCTCTCCCCCCGGCAGAGACTGTATTTAGCATGTTGCCCGAGCAGCATGCTGCTTTTCTGCTTCGGCGATCTTGTTCAAAAACAGAGATAAAAAAAATAGTTTACATAACCTGCCGATTCATTCCGACCATCAGCAGCATTTATTGTGCGAGATGTAAATCTATAGTGATGCTCCTGCAATTGTGGCCATATTTCTTTATTTTCATATACCAGCTGCGATTCATGCGTTGCCTGCCCTGTCAACCATGCTTAAAATGTTGGTTGAAGTTTCGCCTGTAGCTACAGGCCATACCTCAATAAAGGCACATAAAAAAATTTACACTTCCTACGAAATACACGCCCAAAAAAATTAAATAGAAACGAGCGCGCCGACAGCTAGCGTCGTCACAGCCTCCACAGGGCGAGCGGGGCGAGTCGGGGAAAAATTCTCTCCTCGCCGTGACGTCACACCGGTTTGCCGTAAGGGGGCGCCACGCGAACTTCTCGGGGCTAATAGGGTGACTCTGAATTACATCCCAAACTGTGTAACCATGGAAGTGGTCGAAATTACCGATCACTAGGGAGCTGAATGAACACCGTTTAATGAGTCCTCAGTGCGGGCCAGGGCGCTTGGGGGTTGTATCAAATGGTCTCTTCCGTCCGAATATACATGCTTTCGCGGACATACCCTCCAGCAACGAAGCCAGATCCGGTTGACTCCATTGTTCCACAGTGACCTAGATTGAGACCGTTATCAATTGACATCCCGTTCAGTTTAGACGTACGCTCGACGTTTTATGGTCGTTAAATGGGACGTTATGCCAACGTTTATATAACGTCATCACAGGCGTGCGCTCATCGTTTTATCTCGTTATATGGGACGTTATGTTATCTTTAATATGACGTTATCAACTAACACCCCCTTCGATTTAGACGTATACTCGACATTTTATGGTAGTTAAATGGGACATTATGTCAACGTTGATATAACGTTATCCCTTGACTTCCCGTCCAATTCAGACGTGCACTCGACGTTTTAAGGTCGTTAGGTGGGACGTTATGTCGACTAAAATCTACCCTTTTTTCAGACATTAGCCTTTCCATATTACGTCGAAGGGACCTGACTTTCAGACTTTTGACGTTCTTTCGACATGTGGTTCCTGACGTCATCGAGATTCATTCAACGTCCTTTCAACGTGTCTGTACTGTCTGGGTTACTACGTAGCACAAAATAATTAACGCCTAGAGAGACAAATTGTTCCGCCTTTCCTTCGAATATTAAAATTCAATTCCGCAAGCAAAAAAAAAAAAAAAAAACGGGTGAGGAAAAAAGGGGGGGGGGGGTGAAGAGGGCTTGAGACTAATATGAAATAAACCACATATCTGCACTTTATCAGCTATGTGTAAAGTTATTTTTGAAGAAGGTCGTGCACTGTGATAATTCAAGAAAACGACAAGCAAGGCGTACGCCTTCAAAGCGAAATCAACTTGAACGCTAGTTCCTGCACTCTGAGCCTTCACGTGACCAGGAAATTCCCCTTGCGGCTTTTTAGCGCGCGCCAGGAGAAGTAGCCGCAATATTTAGCAAACCGGCCCTGTATACGGAGCTTTACATCCTGTCTATGGCGCTTTACCTTTGAGCTGCAAGAAATAACGTGAAGCTTCTATATCTTTCAGCACCGTTCAATCTTTCGTCTACCACAGGTCAGCCTCTCCGTTCTGCTCCTTCTGGTCATCTGTTTTGCTTACACAATCTACAACTCTGGGAAGCCGGGAAAGAAACGAAATGTTTGCCCTACCTGCGTCAATGCACCGGACAAGCAACCCGCCGCCGGATGCCAGAGGTGTCAACCTATGAGCAGCAATGCCCGTCTCTCACAATCCCCGCTGCAAGAAAACGTCGAGTCATCCTCGTTCCACGATGTATTCCCGTATAACTACATGGCGAACGCACCCAACTTGTGCGTTGGAAACACTGACTCGGTGGATTACTTAATCGCCGTTAATTCTTTGGCGAAGAACCTGGTTGACAGAAACATCCTGAGGACACAACTATGGACCTTGCGCAACTCGACTTCAACGATTAAGCTCGTTTTCTTCCTGGGCTGGCCGATAGAGCCTGCGCTTGTTGAGCACATCAGCGAAGAAATACGCACAACCGATGACTTGGTCATCGGAAACTTCGACGGGACGCCCGAGAACTCGACGCTATCCACCCTCATGATGCTCCAGTGGGTGGTCCGATTTTGCGGCAAGGCGAAGTTCTTGATAAAAATTGGCGACAGTGGCCGCGTCAGCCTGAAACTACTGAGGAAGTCCCGCGAGTTGTTCAAGGAGCTCAGCACAGACTTCGACATGTTTGGCAACTACGTGTCCCTGGACGGCGAGCCGTGCTTGGAGTCCCAGCGTGAGATGAGCATCGGTGCCTGTCCCGGACGTGGCTACTTGTCCGGCTGTGCCTACATGGTCGTCGACCGTATGGTGGGTCCGCTCTTGAAAGCGGCGCGTGGTCGTGATACAGTGCCACCCGAAGACGTGTTTGTCACCGGCGTGCTCGCGCGGGACGCCGGCGCGCGCAGGGCAGATATGGCGCACTTCGACGGCTGCTACCTGACCTTCCCGAAGAGACCGACGGTTTGGCAGCAAGGATTGCTACCGTGGTTGAGGAATCGGTTTCGGGACAGATACCGGTTGTTGTTACGCAAGCTGAATTGGGTGTAGTGCGCCCATCAGGGCTTATAGGCATGTTCACTCACTTGCTTTTGACTCTGACCGACTGCACGACCGATTTGGGAACCGCTTGTGACAGCTAGAGACCGGCTGCGCTGCTGCACAGCCGGTTCTATACGTATTCACAGGCGCCTAATAAACCGGTTGCAGTGCCGTCCGTCACCGTCAAAACCAAGTGTCTTAACCAGACTTAACTTCTATTGCACGTAACTTTTGCGGAGGCTTTTTTTTTTTCTCAAGAGCCGCCATGTTGCTTGGAAGATGTTTGATAGATATGGAGGGGCACCAATTTTGTGCACCACTTTCACTGATCATGTAAAACACGTATCCGCAGAAAGTGTCTTAAATATAGAAAGGATAGCTACGTCATAAATGGCGGTTCAGGGTGATTATTTGTGCACATGGTAACGTGATGGGCAAAGAAATAGTTTAATTTTGTAAGCGAAAGTCATATAAAAATTTTTTTTAAAGGAGCGACAGTGCTTTGTTCGTTTTAATAAAGTATCAGATGCCAAAACAAGAAAAAACAACTTGTCTCATGGACGTTTTAAATGAAAACCAGCATCTTCTGATTCTACAAATGCCATGTTAATTTCAATGTGACCATTTAATAGCTTTCTCGCTTTTTCTCAATGCTATTAACACCTATAGTTTATATCACTTTATAGGCAACCTGCCATGCTGTTTGGTTTAGCGCTATCTAGCGACTGAAGCAAGAAACATTGGGTATGCCTCGGAGTGGCGGCTCCATTGTTTAAACGTTATCTATTAGTCTGGCGGTGACGCTTAGCCTAGCGTCTGAAGCAAAAAATAGTGGGTAGGTCAAGAAGCCGTGATCGCATAACATGCCAGCACGTCGAAAGCTACGGCTCTGCCGGGCCAATCGGAACCTAACCGTACGTATCACTGAAGTGCACTTTTACTGCGAAGAGGTGTCAGGCTTTTCGCTGCGTCATGCTCCAATATTTGTGCGTTGCGCGTGTATACGTAGCGCGTATCGGAAGCCGTCAGCACGCAATGTGAGGTTTATCGTTCACCCTTTGCCAAGGTACAATGAGACAGGGTATAACCGTGGGCTCTAGCTCCGCTGGCGCCGTCTGACTGTTGCCGGCTGGCTATATGTGAGCAAAGCCAAAGCTACAAAACGAGCATGTTACGTGAATCACGCTTGCACTGCATGAACGCGTGTATTGAACATAGACTCTGAAATCCCTGAGCTCGCGCTCAAGTATAATATTTGCTGCGCTCGAATATAAATTGAAACAGAATATAGAACGAAGATCTTGTCTTGGAAGCAACACCACCTACAAAGTTGCGAAACGACACTTCGAAGTTAACAACGACTTCGCAAAACGACGAGCGGGTTAGAAACCTCATTGAAGTACAGTGCTAATCACACTTGTCTATAACGCGCGAGCGTGCGGCTTTCTCCGGGGAGCGCTAGACTGGTGACATTCGCGGAAACTAAGCTAGTCACGTGGCGCAACATAGAACGGCCCGCTGGAGGGGTGTCCGGCCCACTCTATCAGCTGGCGACGAACGCGGAAGGCTGCTCGCACGCTTTTCACAAACATCATTGCTCGAACAGTACGCAAACTAAAGCATGAATGCGTATCAACGATGTCGTCATCAAAAAACAAAGACATATCATAAATCACTTTACTTTTAACGCTTATCAAGCTGATAGAGTGGGCAGGATACCCCTCGAGCAGGCCGTTCTAAGTTGCGCCACGTGACTAGCTTCGCTTTCGGGAATGTCACCCGGAGAAAGTTGCACGCTCGCGCGTTATCGACAAGTGTGATTATGACTGTACCTAGAGCTTGATGAGGAAAAATCTAGATAGCAGTCACACTATTTAGTGCTTTGTCCTTCGGGCGAACTAACTCGATGAAACTAAGAGAGATCCCAGTTGCAATAACTGGTTTTATACCCTTGTTGCACGAGCTCTCTTAACTGTCATTGAGCCAACCTGACTCAATCCAATCAGCTGAAGTTTGCCGGCGGCGCCAACTGGCATTGAGCCGCTAACGATCATTGAGTTCAACTAAGCTAGCCTACCTCAGTAAAGTGATGAGATGACGGCGTACGTACTATAGCCGCGGATGGCCAACGCCGGCGAAGCAATTACTACTGTGAAATATTAGGGGAGGTATCTAGAAAATATTGTAGCAGCCAATAATCGGAAGCGGTGTGATTCGGGGCCACAGCTGCCGTAAAAACGGTCATGGCACAACGCGGAAGCCCACGCTCGGCGACCGTGGCCACTATGATATCCGTGCCGATGAGACTTCGGTTATGTCTCTCTTGCTTGAATTTATGGGAAAAGTTCTGCTTGTCGCGTGTTTGCTCTAAAAAAAAAAAAAGTTTCTTATATTTTTGGGTAAACTGAGCGAAAAGTGTGCATATAATTCATTTGCATGACTTCGTGTCACTTCGGTTTAAACTGCAATCGAAAGTTGAGGTTGTTAGGTTTATGTACCGTCTAACACCGGACAACTTAGTTGAGCTCAATGACAGTAAGGAAATGCCAACGATCGTTGGCTCAAGGATCATTGGAAGTGTTCGTGTAACTAGGGTACATGTCCCTTCCTTTATTAGGTCCATTTACACTCATCCCTTGTGGCACGAAGATGTGTCTCACTACAAGGAGCGCTTCAGGGACGAAGTTTACCTCTTTCAGTAATCAGTTACGACTTGCGTTCAAACAATTGAGGAGGCGTCGGTGCTTGTTTCATCCCCCCCCCCCTTTTTTTTTCGGCGGCTCTTAAATGTTTCGTGGTCCCCTTTGCGGCTCTTACGCCGGGTCAGCCTGGCGACCCCTGCACTATTAGGAGGTAATCTTCTCATTCCGTAATTTTCGACAATTTACAATTTGATAAATTGACATAACTTTTGTCACATTCAAGGATATATTTTACAGTAATGAGTGTTAAGTTTTCGTCTCTATGTGGATTAATTATAACACGATAAGGATGAAATTTACAAACAAAAAAATTGTAGAGTAGCATTCGCTCCTTCAAGGTATAAAGTTTGGTACTTGAAATGCCTAATATTTCTTTATTATTGAGTACGATATTTCGACTTTTCAGCTCAGAAAGAATGTAAGGTGTGCGTCGCATATACATGCCTGCCTCATCCAGAAAGACACATGATTTCACTTCGGTGCAGCGGCTAGTAGATGGCGCTCACTTTTGAAAAATGTATATGGAGCTTTACAATTTGTGTCTGCATCGTCTTCCCGCAGGTGTATTCCCACTACCGCAATAGAGTTATTTACTCTATAAGTATTTATTATTTTCAATACTTTTTCAGTTCGGATCTTCCTGAGAAAGTTATTCAGAGAGCGTGGTCCTAAATAAAGCCCATTGACGGGTTTCAGTTTGTCTTGCAAGTAGAATTAAATGCTTCAGTGCACAGGCCCCATGCCGAGTGCGGCCCTCGGAAGCAAATGGCGGAGCAGCAATGAAATGAGCGGTCCTAGGAAGCTAATGGCGGCGGCACCTTAGCGGTAGAGCACCCGCAGTGGGAAGCGTCTTGCACGTTTCAACAACAATGGTTAGCGGTACCTGTAAGCCTGAATTTAGGCACAGAACTACGTCTTTCTCCGCGCTTGGAAGAGTATGCAAAGTTGGGGGGTCGACGTCTCGAAAACGTGGTCACGGAAGTAATGCCTTACACATAACACCTGAGCTGCTGCCGAGCACCGCGCAGTGCGCACACACGTCCTTTATTGAGGAGTTTCAGCGAATATAGGGGGCGCTCCGATCGATCCAACATGGCGGACAAAAGGGGGATAGATTTGCGACGCCCGTAGACCGGTAGCGTATAAATTAAACAAAGCGTGTCGTTCTCTGTTTGTTGCCGTGTGCGAGACGATCATCGTTTCAACCAAGACCTACTGTGATGCTACAGATGAAGTGTTCAAGCCAATCGAAGGCAAGAAATCTTGCCATAGTCAAGATATGTGTGCAAGTGTTCGACGTGAGCTCTCACGCTGGTGCAGCTGTCATCAAGTTGAACCGAATGTACGCGGGTCCAAACAAAGGTACATATCAACAATGTTCGCGCGTTGAAACTATGACGCGTATATACTATCGGAAACAATATGAGCGCGAACGCGCCTCCGCGGCGAACAGCATACAAGGGACGATTGAGGTCTTTATCCTGCGTTCTGTGTATCGAAACATCGGTATCCTTGGTGTTATATTGCGATCAGCTGGTCGCCGATCGTCCTGTTTTTACGCATAATGTAAACAAGCAACGAAAGCGCCAATCTCATTTCGATGTGCTTGTGCACCCCTACAAGCCTCGTTTTGGCTCTTGTGGAAAGCTTTATTGTAATAGCAATAGTCTCATCGGTCATTCGAGTTATATGTGCCACGGTGATATCTGCTGACAAACATGTCTGTATTAAATGCGAGAAGGAGAACGAAGGTAAAGCTTTTTTAACTGTTTTCTTTTTACAGAACAGGGCAAAGCTTCTAAAACAAGAGCAAACTAAGCTGATATTTGAGTGTGGTCAAGAATGAATGCCAAAGGTGTTTATGCTAAGTGGTAGATGTACGCAGTTTTTCTGTTTGCCTCTGCATTGTAAATTGGAAGATATGTATCAGTGGAAGACACATGTCCTTTTGAAAATGTCTTTTATTAGGGCAAAATAGGTTTTCATACACAACCAAAGAGTTCGCAACACCATTTAATGCGAGGCCTGAACGGTTACATCATCTAAGCAACGTCAACGAAAATGTTTGTAGCCGCAGACCAATAAATTTAGGTTTAGATAAGTATGTGTTATAGTTTCAGCCTCAAACATGCAACATTCTTGATACGTACCTTTCTTGATAACTGCACCAACGTGAGAGAGCCCACGTCGTCGAACACTTGCACACATATTTTGACTATGGTATGGCAAGATTTCTTGCTTGAAGTGAAGATCACCTCGCTACGACTAGCTACGACCACCCACCGCAGCGATGCAGGCGTCGAAGGGGCGGAACGCAGTCAGTCGCCGGCACCCGACGCTGCTCGTTTGGCATTCACGGCTTTCTGCCCAGGTGCTTCGTTTGTACTTGTCACCGAGTGTTATTTTCTGTGCTTGTGTGTGCTCAGTGGCTATATATGGGCCTCAGGAGCAGTTCTTCAGGCTGAATAGCGTTCGCCGAAGAACTTCTGAAGCAATGCCACCCAGGAAAAAAAGCACGAAGACGCAACGCACCAGCTTGGCGGACTATGCACTGGGCACAGAAATCGGGCCCTGCGGATTGACTATACACCAAATGCAAACTATCTAAACAAAACAAAAGAATGTTTTTAAACTCAGTTGGCTTCTGCAGACTATACGCCTGGACACTGTGCCTGTTATTATGCATTGTATATTCAGTGCTGTCTGTTGCGGCTTGAGACAGCCTTCCTGTAATGATGCAGAGGGGTCCACTGAACCTTGAAATAAAGATATTTAAGCACATCTAGATGCAATGTCCCTTGAAGCCAGATGGTCAGGGAAAAGGTGTGCCACTACGTTATTTGCCAACAGCACACCAATGGTCACGATCAAAACTCACCGAGTCAATGGGCAGTTTTTCACCACAATATTTATTGCCGTGTAATCACCAATTTGGTCCATTAAAGATCTTGAGGCTGTAGCCTATAGCACATCCATTCTGGATCTGCAAAGCTTATGCTGTAGACATGCATCATCACATGAGCATGTTTCTTATTAATCTTAAATGTAAAACGCTAGTTATGCAACGAAATTCCCATATCATCACATTTTTAGCAAATTGAATGGTCCCACCTGTCACACTGTTAGCTTTGGAAGTAAGCCAATTCACAAAACCACCAGTGGCATACATGGTGCCAAGCATTAGTGCCGCATGTGGCACAAAAATGTCCCAACTAGGGAAGCAAACTTAATCGATCGATCGTGTTGATTAAAGCACGTAAGTACGGGAGAAATTATCAATCAGAAGGTCACTCGAAAGGGAAGTTTTCTCGCTGAACGAATATGACTTTCTATTGGGCGTTCCGCAATGTAAGGCCGAAGACATTCACTCCGTGATCGGTACAGAAGCATTTGCTTAGCAGTCGGTCGTGCGTGCTAAAAACAACAAAAACAAAGGAGGGTTAGAAACGCGATAGATTCACCTTTGCACGGAGTACTTACACTCAAAGTCGTGTCAACATAAAGCGACTATGGCCCACCTTACTAGCAGCAATCTTAAACTTTATCCGTGTAGTCGTCGCACCCATGCACCAACCGAAAGCGTTGCTGCAAGCCCTTCCGCCGTCAACTTTGAGTCGCTGTTGAGTCTGAAGAACTGCTGAGCACATACACAAGCACAGGAAATAATACTCGGTTCCAAGTACAGGCGAAGAACCCATGGCGGAAAGCCCTGAATGCCAAACGACCTGCGTCGGGCGACGGCGACTGACTGCGTAGTACACAGGTTGCGCTCCTTCGACGCCTGCATCGCTGCGGCGGGTGATCGTGGCGAGTCGTAGCAGATCGTGTCACCTCTGTTGCTCGTACCGAAACACTAGAGCCGCGTAATATTCTTGCTGCCGAAGTTTATAAGCCTACGTTCGCGGCCAACGCACGTACAGAAAGCCAACGCCCAGCGAAACTATCCCCCTCGTTCTCCTTCGGCGACCGGCCGCCAGGGCGGTGACACCGTCGCTGAAACTCCTCAATTTTCTGCTGGCTTGCTCGTTTGCTCGCTTCAACGCGACGCGCTCCTCTTTATTGGCGCATTCACACTGGAAGCGGATCCGCGTTTGCGAAGCGGTTGCGGATGCTGTTCGCGAGTGACCCCGTTCAGGTACACCGAGGGGCGGTTCGCGGTTGGCGAGAGGCGGTTGGCGGTTTCTCGGCGATGATGCGTGATCTTTTGAGACTTGCGTTAGGCAACCCTGTTTTACAATCCAAAATCCACTCTAATCCACGATCCAACATCCACTTTACAGTAGCTTTTGTCTCCAGTGCACTCATCGAACGCGTCAGAACACGGAGCACAGAGAAGGAATACAGAGACGAGTGCAGTGAAGACAAAGGCAGCCTTGGTCTTCACTGAGCTCGTCGTACGCGTTTGAACACGGATCGCCGGCGTCCGACGTTTTGCTCTCGTTTTCGATGGCGTTAGGCGAGTGCAGTGGAAACAAAGGCAGATTGCTTTAAGTCTACCCACTAATCATACAAACCAAACCTTGGTTTTCTGACGCCCCCGCGCACTCTCATTTTCTCCTCTCCCTCAGTTTCTCGAGACATTGAAGATTGGTGACTGAACAAGATTACAGTTTCGTTGCACAGCGTAAGCTCTAGTTCCAGTTGAGACACGGGACATACGCGCCGCTCAATCCTGACACGACAGGTTGAAGAAAATCTAATTAGTCATCAGATGTGCAGACAGCGTGAGCTTGGTCTGGCCGAAGCATGGCCACCTCGTTCACGCTGTAGAATAAATCATGGGCTAATTAACACTATATTTCGCTGTCGCTCAGTCTTATGCGATTTTTCTTGTGGCCCAGTCCGAGTCAACGATGAGAGTCACGACCACATCATGGACAGGGCGGAACCGGGGGTGACTGCAACTTTGACGCCAGAGTAACCCAGGACAGACGCAAGAAGTACGCAGAAAAACACATCTGTAGATCCCTTGAGAGAGGTCGCGCCGGCCAAGTATACTCGCGCGGAGCCTACGAGTGCGCCCCCGAGCTCTATGCAAGGGCAAGTATAGGTGGTGGCGTAGGCGACACCCTCGTCGAGGACAACAAGAATGGCGGGCGACGTCGACAATGTGGCCCGGAGAGAGGAAGGTAGCCAGACCATGAAATGTCGGGAAAAAATGTCCACGACGCCGGCAGACTGCGATTTTTGTGGTTGACCCGCGACGGGGAACCCTCGCAGTAAGCACTCGGCCTGTTCGGTGCGCTTAAAGGGCAACTCCGGCCCATACTTTAGATTTTGGGATTATGACTGTTTTTAGTGCAGTCAGCGTCCCTGAATTGCAAGGTGTAATTTTTTTTCTCGTTATTGTGCGTAGTTTTAAAGATATCGACGCCTCAAAGTTTTGTTTGGGGCGCGGCCAACAAAACCGAAACTAGCCGCTCGAGGCCCCGGCAACACTGGAAACCAACCGCTATGTGAACGTGACGTCAGGATAGTTCTCGTTCAACGAGTACGCAGGCCGAGCGGCACCTACCTCTGTTGCGCTAGCCGTGTAAAGATAGGAAGTAATTTGATTTTGTTTTAATTCTGTACACGTAGTTATCCAGCATATGTAGCAAGAGTTAGTGCGTATACCCAAAAGCCAGCGACCGGAAAACCCGTGAACTCGTTCGGTGCCGTACTCGGCGGCCGCCGCCGTGGGTGCGCTATGCCGTACTCGTCGCGTGTATACCCAAAAGCCAGCGACTGAAAAACGAGTGAACTCGTTCGGTGCCGTACTCGGCAGCTGTGGCCGTGCGTGCGGTCTTCCGTACTCGTCGCTAGGCCTAAATTGTCATGGGAGCTTCGTGGACGGAGCGGCGTTGCTCTACGCCGCGCTGCCAGTGACGTATAGTACTGGGGGCCCTCTCACTTTGGCGCAGCAGGTCAGTCCCAGACACCAAGCTTTGAGGCTCTCCGGCCTGGGCCGCGGCGCCCGAACACACGTGTGCTGGGCTGTACACGTCTGTTTTTTCGTTCTTTTTTCCTCGAGCGCGTAAAAGCCGAAGTCCAAAGTCCACTCGTCGGACAGCGTTCACCCACACCTTCTCCAATTTCCGGTCCGTTGGCAACTTGTGAAAAGGCACCTCCGAGTTCCGCAGCGGGTTGTTTGGGCAGCCCACAGGCTACAGCGCTACAATTTTTACTCGGCATCTTTTGAAGAACAGCTGGGCAGTCTTGGGCGCACCGAGTTGCTCGCTAAAACGAGTCTTGGAGTCCTCACAAGCAAATAAAAGGCTACACCGAAGCTACATGGGCTACAGATAAAAGCAACGGCTAAACACGCCAATCACAAGCCGAAGTAGCGGTGGTAGCGGCTCAAAGAAGCGCACTCCGCGCAACACCCGAACCGTAGGAAAAAAGAGAACGATACTGACGTCACGGCCCAATGTTGCTTTAGCGATCGGCAACCCGCTGGCCGCCCGCTAAGGAGCAGCGGCTCGCAGCGGGTCGCATTTTTATTATCGGCATTAGTTGAGAATGCGGCGTCTCCCGGACGTAATATTTTGACTGGGGTCGTATTTTGTGTCACTACAGCGATACCAGCAATTTATTTCATTTTGAGTTTTCGACGGAGTTGCTCTTTAATAGGTACGATGTGTGACAGGTAAGCACCATAAGATGGGACTGATAACGCAAGAGCTATAGTACTGCTTACCAGAGGCTCCGGAAGTCTTTCTTTAGAGGGGGGGCTCGACATCTCCGAAATCCTCAAGGTTAGGTTGGTTTCAGGTTGACATTAATTGCCACATTTGAATGAAAACATATTAATGCACCGCGTTCGCATATTCACGGACATATCCATGGAAAACAAATTAAAACAATGGTTCAGTAAAATAACAGTAAGAAGCTTGCACTGACAACTCATACAATGATTGGATAACCACTGAAATCAGCCGCACCATGTGTTCTTTATTTTTTCTTTCCTATACCAACTGTTACATGTCAACCGCAGCTGTGCCTATGCCAAATTGGCTATGTCTAAGAATGAAAACCTTCCTTCATTTAGGGATTCTCGGGGAAGCATGATGTATTAACGCAGACGTAGACAAACAAGTGTTAAAAGTTTTAGACAAAACCCCGAGACTCGGGGGAAAAAAGGACAACACAACACGGAGTCTCAAACACAGCAAGTTGGGCCATCGGATGTCTTAACTGGAAGCAGAGGTTGCATACATCGGTATGTACCTCAGGATCAAGTACATCGACCGTGATCGCTTCGGACTCCTGGCGTCAATACAAGTTGGGGGGGCATCACCAAAGGGGGGTACTGAAGGATAAGAGCTGTGTTTCAGACTTCGTGTTGTGTTGTCCTGAGTTTGTAAACATGTGTCGCCTCATGCCTCACCACCCTGCGGGCACGACGCCGCATGCGCGCAAAGCTTTCGCCATCGAAGGCGCCTTGTCAAATTTGGGAGCTCGTAGACTTTCGCCTTTTCTAAGCACTCCCGAATCCCCACTCAAGCTCACCAGCCCCCCCCCCCCCCCCCTCTCCTAATGATGGCCTTTAAGCGCCGCGGTAGTACCGCCTGCCTGTTTTGTCCGCGGGCCAGAAGCACCATGCATCTTCTGGGCCTCTTGCTTCCACACGGGGGAAGCAGACAAACACTCGCCGACGTCGTCTTGTCGGAATCCATTCCTTTTGCTGTCTCCTCTTTGCTCGCTTTAAACTGGTTGTCAATCAGGCTCATGAGTCCTGCCTGTCATTTTCTTCTGGTTTTGACTTTTCAAGCAAGCCTCTCCGTCGCCCCGGTGCTTTTTGTGCTTGGCGGAGGTGAGGAGAGCGGTAGGTCAGCATGCATAAAGAGTCATTTCATTTATTTCGGCTCAGGAGAGACGGAGGTACAGCAGATAGGCCGAAGGCCCATACCAGATAACCTGCAAACACACAAACTAAAAAAAAAAAAAAAAAAAACGAGGGAGGGGGAGGGGGGGCTCGGCAGCTCGGTCCTGAGGACAGGAGGGGCTCAAGCCCACCCTGCCCCCCCGCTTCCGGAGCCCCTGCTGCTTACGTCCGGCGTTCGAGTAGGAGCGCTGAGCGTTAGGGGCCTACCTGCTCGACACAGCCAGTAACCAGATAGCCGACTACTAACTGAAGCACTTGGACGTAATAGCGGTTCAGAAAACCAAAGTAGAGAGAAAGTCCGACCGATCTCATGGTACACTCGTTTAAGTCGCGATATTTTGTGTGCGTTAGCCACTCTCTTGGCGGTTCCGGGGACGGGGGGGGGGGGGGGGGGGGGGTATTTTTAAAGAAAGTGTGCTGTATCACAGACGAATAATTTGTCTCGAGTGAGTCAGAAATACTAGCTCTATGTGATTTTTGATTTCAAGTTTCATGTGGAGAATGCTTTGCATACACGCGCCAAATATAAAGCTGGAACGTAATTTATTTTTCGAAGCTATTTCAAGTTATATTGCGGGCGATAGACGAATTATGCGGTTAGGGAATTTAAACTTTGTGTGCATCCCTCAAAAACGTTTCAGCATGACACAAACTAAGGATAGGACAGGCGAACATTAAAATAAAATTATTAAAAACAGCGAAGTTGAAGACGTAGCGCAATGCTCGTCACCAGCAAACCGGCCTATTTTCGCGCGTCCCCAAAGAAGTAGTCACGCCAGGCTCGATAGAGCCTATGTTTCGATGGAGATTGTGTCAAAATGTTGACTCTATGTTGTCAGCTACGTGTCGGTCAG
Organism: Ixodes scapularis; assembly: GCF_016920785.2. Lineage (NCBI taxonomy): Eukaryota > Metazoa > Arthropoda > Arachnida > Ixodida > Ixodidae > Ixodes > Ixodes scapularis. The sequence goes on along the minus strand of NW_024609883.1, from coordinate 46,998,912 downwards.
TTCCACGGTTGAGTAAAGTTTTTGGTGAGTCCCCACATAAGAGCTCTTAGTTCTCGTGAGAACTGTGGAAACTGAACCATAAACTTGTTGAGGATGAAGCACTAAAGGAAAGTTGATCGCAAAACTAGAAAAATGCAACACGCTAAGAGAAAAAACCTTTGTGTAGAGTTGGAAATATTGAAACAAGAGTTCAAAAAAAGGCGCAATCTAAAGGGTTCGGTATTTAAACCGCGAAGCAACTAGAGACGAAAACGAACTTCCGCGGAAAATGCTCAGGCTTCATAAAAAAAAAAAACGATGCCTCGCATCTACAAAGAAGTCATAAGGCAAAACACGAAAAAAATCGACAAAAAACGTTATGGAGCCGCGATTGTACGAGCACGAGCTAAGGAGTTACTTGTCAGAGAAACACCAGCCAAGCAGGCACTTGTGCTAGAAAAATATACGACAGCGGAAACCAAACAGTGGAAAAATGCGATGGCACAGTGACTTGCAATGAGTCTGTTATTCAGTGAGCCTTCGAAGGACTATTATGAAAAGTTATTAGGAAAAAGACACATTAAAAAATAATAAGTTTTACACGTTTTTTTACGAGTATATATATGTATATATATTGTGAGGGTGTTTAATGAGATTACTACAATGGTAATGAATGGCCAAAAGGGAACTGTTCCGCCGGTCGAGTATAGACCAAATCTCCCTCGGTCGACGAGGCGCGTGCCCCGCGCCCGTGCCGACACTTCTTTATCTTCCTCACAATACCCCCGGGGGGCTGGAGTGCCGGTCATCCGGCACGTTGGTGTTGGTTGTTGGGTTTAGGTTTTGCGGTGGTAGCGCTTCATACGGGCCACATGGACAATGTCCGTGGACCTGGAGCGATGGTCGCGGGGAGGCTGGACTGGGACGACCTCGTAGTTGGTTGCAGAAAGGCGGCGGACTACCCGATATGGTCCGACAAACTTGCGCATTAGTTTCGCCGATCGGCCCAGTTGGCGGAGAGGGGTTGCCAGTAAAATCTCGTCACCGATGTTGTAGGAGACGTTAGGATGGCTCTCTGCATGACGGAGTTGATTGATGGTGGTGCTGTGATCTTAGAGTCTGGAAGTGGGCGATTCGACGGGCATCTTCAGCTCGACCACTGACATCTGAAGTGTAGGCATGCTGGGAGAGGTCGGGTTCACACGGAAAAATTGTGTCCAAAGTTGTCAAGGGATCACGGGCGCACAAAAGGTAATATGGTGAGAATCCTGTGGTAACCTGGCGTGCGGTATTGTACGCGTAAGTGATGAATGGTAAGACCGTGTCCCGGTTGGTGTGGCTCTCGGTAACGTACATTGAAAGCATGGTAGCTAATGTGTGGTTTACACGCTCCGTCAGTCCGTTAGATTGAGGATGGCAGGCGCTCGTTATGTTGTGAATAGTGGTAGCCAGGTGAAGAACCTCCGCGAGAACCTTGGAAAGGAACGGGGTGCCCCGGTCACTGACGATAGTCTGTGGAGCGCCATGGCGTAGAACAATAAAGTGGAGAAAGAAGTCGGCCACTTCTTGTGCACTTGCGGTGGGCACAGCTTTCGTTTCTGCATAACGAGTGAGATGATCGATGGCCACAATTATCCAGCGGTTTTTCGTGGCGGAGGCAGGAAAAGGTCCCAAAAAGTCAATACCGATCTGTTGAAAAGGGGTTTCGGGTGGCGGTATGGGTCGTAGAGGGCCGGGTGGTGCGGTGGTAGGGCTTTTGCTCATCTGGCAGAGGTGGCATGCACGTACGTATTTGCTGATGGATCGATGCATCCCATTCCAAAAGAAACGGTCGCGAACTCTAAAGTATGTCTTCGAAAAGCCAAGGTGGCCAGCAGTAGGGTCATCATGGTTGGCCCTCAGCACGTCTTGTTGTAGATTGCGAGGAACAACGAGAAGCCATGGGCGTCCATGAGGTTCGTAATTACGTCGATAGAGGATTCTGTTAAGGAGAGTGAAAAGGCGTGCACGCTGTTCCACCCGTCGAGCGGGGTGGGGGAGCGTACCTTTTAAGTAGCGGATGATGGGCTCTAATGTCGGATCGGACTGTTGAGCCTCGGCGATGTCGACCTGGTCGAGGGTGGCTGTGGTGTTTAGGTGGTGTATGGGATGCTGAAGGGCAGACACAGCGGGGAGGGGACATCATGAGAGCCCATCTGCGTCTAGGTGTTGCTTGCCCGATTTATAGATGATAGTAAAGTCGTGTTTTTGTAGCTTTAACGACCAACGTCCGAGACGGCCTGATGGATGTTTAAGCGTAGTAAGCCAACAGAGGGCATGATGGTCAGTGACAATGCGGAAGTGGATACCATATAGGTAGGGGCGAAATTTGGCGATCGCCCACACGACCGCAAGGCATTCACGTTCTGTGATAGTATAGTTGCGTTCCGCTTTTGTAAGGGTACGGCTTGCGTAAGCGACGACGTGTTCTTTACCGTGGACGTCTTGTGCAAGAACTGCGCCAAGGCCGTGCCCACTTGCATCTGTGCGTAACTCGGTGCTGGCACCCTGGACGAAGTGGCCAAGGACAGGAACAGACGTCAGCGCAGACTTAAGAGAGTGAAAGGCTCTGGCTTGGGAAGGGCTCCATTCAAACTTAGCATTGTTGCGAAGCAGCATGTTGAGAGGTTCGGCAATATGTGAAAATCCCGGAATGAATCGTCGAAAATAGGTACAAAGTCCGAGAAAAGCACGAACCTGTTTAAGTCCTTTCGGTTCGGGAAAGTCAGAAACTGCCTGGATCTTGCTAGGGTCTGGTTTGCTTCACTCCAAATACGCACTTGCTTAAATTTAGTTGCAAAGTAGCTCTGGTGAAGCGGTCCAAAACCTGTCGTAGCCGATGCAAGTGTTCGTCAAATGTCGTCGAAAATACAACGACGTCGTCAAGATAGCATAAGCACACATTCCAAATGAGACCACGAAGGAGGGTGTCCATCATTCTTTCGAATGTTGCTGGGGCATTGCAAAGTCCGAAAGGCATAACATTGAAGTCATAGAGGCCACTAGGGGCTATGAATGCGGTTTTAGGTTTGTCGGCGTTGGCTACAGGTATTTGCCAGTAGCCACTTCTGAGGTCCATGGAAGAAAAGAAGGAGGATCCTTGAAGAGCATCAAGCATGTCGTCGATTCGGGGCAGGGGATATGCGTCCTTTCGTGTTACAGTGTTGAGGCGTCGATAATCTACACAGAATCGCCATGATCCGTCTTGTTTCTTGACCAGGACCACAGGGGAGGACCATGGGCTAGACGAATGTTCGATGACTTTTTTTTGGAGCATATCTGTGACGTGTTGTTGTATGACGGCACGCTCTGCAGGGGAAACCCTGTAGGGTCGACTTTTTACTGGAGGGGCGTCAGCTGTGTCAATAGTGTGATGTACGAAGAAGGTTGTCGGAAGGGTATGGTTCTCGAAGTCAAACAAAGCTTCGTATGTTCCTAGTAGGTGGGTCAGCGCTTTCTGTTGTTCGTCTGGGAGGTCCGGGTCGATCATGTTTCTAATGTGGTGAGAAGGATCTTGATTGGAAGGAAGGCAGGATGGGCTATGAGAAACACCGTCAGACAATGAAGCGATGTTGTCTTCCTGATACATCCTTAACGTAGCAATATGGCTTCCTAGTGGAATAATTTGTTGTTGGCGAGAAGCATTTGTAATGTAGAGATGAACTTTGTCTTGTTTTATGGTGACAATAGAGAAGGGCACAGCAATCCCCTTTTTGGTGAAGAGGGATAAGGATGGTTCGAGAAGGCCGGAGGTTCCTGGAAATGGTTGGTCAGTCGTAAGTGCTGCGAAAATGACAGATAACGGAGGCAGGAACACATCCTGGACTGCGCGCAAGTTAACGGCGGGATGCTCTGCTAACTCAGCAGAAGGGTCAAAAGAATTAAGGTGTAACTCACGGCTGGCGCAGTCGATTAGGGCGTCTGTTGACGCCAGAAAGTCCGATCCTAAAATGACATCGGCTGCGCAGTCCGGAAGTACGGTAAATAAAATAACATAGCGAGTTCCAGCGATGAGGACTGACAGGGTTGCACATCCCAGTGGCTGGCAAATCGCTCCATTTCCTAGACGCAAGAAATGCGCACGTGCTGGAGTTAAGACGGCATGTAAGCGTCGGCGGATGCCCTCTGAAATACAGGATGTAGCGGCCCCAGTGTCCACCAAAGCAGAGAATGTTTCGCCGGCAATTTCAACGTTAACGGTCGTAGGTCCAAGAGCTGGAGGATTTACCGCAAAATGCGACTGTGCAGCCTGACCTCCGGTTTGGCCGCAGGCTGCCTCGCTTAGTTTGACGTCAGGGTGGGAGCGGTAGCGTTGTTGAACGGCGAAACTGAACCGCGGCGGGCGGGATAGGGGGAAGGCGATCTGCTGCGGCGGTTTCCAGCTGTTGGAAGCGGACTTCCATCGCGGCGGTCGTTGGAAGTGTGGGTGTCCTTGCAGTAGTAAGATGGCGTTCCACGCTGAAAAGTTTCTTGGCTAATCCTGCGGCGACAATAGCGGGTGACGTGTCCGGGAGCACGGAGTAGAAACATATTGGCCGGTTGTCATCTGTTCGCCAGAGGTCAGCTCGGCGCTGCGGTCCGTAGGAGCGTGAAGGGGGTCTCTCGTGCGTGTGGAAAGGGGCGGTGTAGCGCTGCTGCATCGGCTGGAAAGAGCAGAGAGGGGAGAACGCTGGAGTGGCAGGTGAAGCAGGTGCGTAGGCGCACGAAACCGAGGTGGGCGGCTGCAAAGCTGCACGGAGTTCTTTTTGCACCACTTTTTGAATGGTTCCTGGCTCGATGGCACATCCAGAGGCGTCGTCAGTCAAGCTTGATGGATTAAAATATCTCCGCAGTTCGTCGCGGATGATGGTTTGGATGAGTTGCGGGAGGTTCAGGTTGGAAACGGGGCTGAGGGAAACTTCAGGAAGGCGTTCGAAAGGCGCCTTGTTGATCCGGGAGCTCTGCATTTCTTCATACGTTTTACATTCTGATATGAGTCGCTGTACGGTCGCGGGTGTTTTCGGGGCTACAACAGAGAAGAGTTCCTGGGACAGACCTTTAAATAGGTGTCGGATCTTATCCTCCTCGGACATTTGCTCATCCACTCGTCGGCAGAGACGAAGGACGTCTTCGATGTAACTTGTGGAAGTCTCGGTTGCAGCTTGGAAGCGGTGTGATAGCTTTTCTTTTGCCTGTTGTTTGCGGCTCTCCGGCTTGCGGAACGCTTCTGGAAACGATGTTTTGAAGCCATCCCATGAGTTGATGTCGTCTTCGTGCTTGTCAAACCACTGAAAGGCTGTGTCTTTTAGAAAGAACACTACGTTCGCCAGCTTATGGGAGTCATCCCAACGGTTATGAGCGCTTACGCGGTCGTGGTGTTTCAGCCAGTCATCGACGTCGCCTGGGGGGGGGAGCCGCTGAAGGTTGGAGGGTCCCGCTGGCGGTTTTTCACGTAGTTGGGAGGTGGCCGTGATGGTTCACTTGGTGCAGTTTGTTGTTCTGTTCGTCTGGCATGGCGACGGTAGTGGTGCGCCCGCTTCGAAGCTCCAGAGCACGCCTTGGGGTGGCCGACCACGAAAAGGTAGGGGAACTTAAGCACCTCCACCACTTGTGAGGGTGTTTAATGAGATTACTACAATGATAATGAATGGCCAAAAGGGAACTGTTCCGCCGGTCGAGTGTAGTCCAAATCTCCCTCGGTCGACCAGGCGCGTGCCCCGCGCCCGTGCCGACACTTCTTTATCTTCCTCACAATATATATATATATATATAATAATATTTAGGTCATGCATTGTTACCACTTTCTTTCTACTGTAGTACTGTTGACTTATACGCCCTTTGTATGTTTATCTGGTGAAACCCTCGTCATCTTGTCCGGTCTAAATGATTCTCCCCCTTTTTTTTTGTATTGTTCCCATGTTTGGTCATGCTTTCTCGTGACCTCCAAATGTTGTCCCCTCCACTCCCCCTCTCTCTTTTTTATGGATTTGGATAAAACGCGTCACACATGAACTGTGTCGCCATTCCTGACGAAGGCAAGACTCTTGCAGAAACGTTGAAATAAACCTTCCGTGTTTTTGTTTCTCTGACTTAGGATTTTCAACTTTGTGTGTATATATTGATACATAGACGGCGACGAAGAGAACGACAGGCCATCGGGAGTGGCTCGTGCACACAGGCGCTGCAGCGGGCAGTTTTGAATTAAACCTATCGTTCGGAGGGCACCCCGTTCCCATCGCTCCTTCCAGCACTGTAACATACTTGGTGGAGGTGCGGGAGTCCCTCGTCCAAGCCATCTACAGCTCTGCCATCACGCATCTTCGAAGTCATCGGGTGCTTACACCGCCTTCCATGGCAGAAGGTGAGCAAGCGGCGGCTCCGGCCATCCGTACTGGCTCCATACCCTACCGTCAGCGTGATCCCCCCACCTTCGCTGGCTTCGGAAGCGACGACGTCGACGAATGGCTTCGCACATTCGAACGAGTCAGTGTGCATAACGCTTGGGACAACACACTTAAACTTGCCAATGTCGTGTTCTACCTCCGCGACACGGCGAAAGTGTGGTTTGACAATCATGAAGAACAGATAGCGTCATGGGATGCCTTTAAGACCCGGCTATCGGACGTCTTCGGCTGTCCCGTGAGCCGCAAGGAGAACGCCACCCAGCGACTCGCAACGAGAGCCCAATCTTCAGGTGAGTCCATCACCACCTACGTCGAGGACATTCTGGCGCTTTGCAAACGTGTGAACCCCACCATGTCTGAGAAGGAAAAGGTCGAAAACATCATGAAAGGAATTGCCGAAGACGCCTTCGCAGTGTTGGTCTCACGAAATCCAACAACCGTGGCCCAACTTCAGGAAGAGTGCCAACGCTGGGAAGGCCACAGAAGCAGGCGCATTGCCTCCCCCTTTACCATCTCTCGGCTTCAGAACTGCGTCGCGTCGTCCGGACCACCCTTGACAGGCGACATCAAGAACATTATTCGGCAGATCATCAAAGAAGAGCTCGCCGTTCTCTCTACACCCTCTCGCCGAGAACTCCAAAGCGAACCCGTTGACCTGTCACCCGAAGGCATACGAACCCTAATTCGGAACGAGTTGGCACAGTCAGCACCATCACCACAACAAACTATCTGCGCAGCCTCACCAGCGCATGCCTACGGCACACCAAATTCTTTTCAAGCCGACTACAACCCCAGATTCGTCCAAAGCTCCGAGAGACCATGGCTCCGCCAGTTCTCCTCCCCTCCGGCCACCAGACGACCCACCTGTTTCTACTGTGGCATACCGGGTCACATAGCAAGATTCTGTCGCCGTCGCATCGCGGATACTTCTCGGGCATACAATCCTCGAGCCTTCCCACAGTACAGAGTTTATCATCCCGACAGTTATCATCAGGACGCAGAAGAACACTTACTTAGTAACCCACGGCGTTCAGTTTCCCCTTCATATCGCGCCCGTGCAAACCGAAGCCCCTCACCTGCAGGATACCGGCGACGTTCTCCGATGCGGGTTGACCAAACGCTGCCCAAATCATTTCACGATGGGGAAAACTAAAGGAAGCAGCTAAAGGGGGTACGGCTGCTCCTTCACTTCCTCGACATCCCCCACCGACTACGTCCTCTTCAAACCTATTAGACATAATCATTAAGAAGGTAAGCTTCACAGCACTTGTCGACACAGGAGCGTCCATTTCTATAATTTCTGACCGTGTCCGGAAACGATTGCGACTTGTTTGTACACCCTGGGAACACGGTAGTCTTCGTAGCGCAAACACAACACTGATTTATCCCCTCGGCTTAGTTTCTGTCGAGATTATAATCCAAAATGAACCTCATCGTCACATTTTCGCAGTTCTACCGAGTTGCTCACACGACATTATTTTAGGCTGGGACTTTTTAGTCACTCGACGTGCGCTTATTGACTGTGAGACGAAGTCGCTATACCTTAGCAAAGTTACTCCTGGCGTTGAACCTCTTTCATACAACCGTGTTTCTTTCCGTGCAACAAGTAACACTCGAATTTCACCCTTCACTGCAGCGCTTATTCAGTTAACTGCAGACCTTCCAGACTCCGATTATTTACTTGAGCCGAACTTAGAAGTTTTCTTTCAGAAAGGTCTCGCGCTGCCCTTTGCTCTCACGCGATCGCGTTCTTGTATATCTACCGTTCTCGTAGCAAACATTACAAACATCCACCAAATCCTTCCAGCTGGTTCATGCATTGCTACAACGACGCTTCACGACGTCGTATACATCAATGCTGTTAGCGATACCGGCTTGAAGTCCAACGCACCTTTGATTTCCGACTCCGTGGATGCCCACAAATTGCTTCGCCAGACCATTAACGCCAATTTGCCTGAGTCACAACGTGACGCCTTGCATAAGCTACTGTGCTCTTTTCTTGATATCTTTGACTTTCACTCTACTACCCTGACACAAACATCAATTGTTCAACATACCATTGCAACGGGAGACCACCAGCCTTTACGCAGTCGTCCATATCGTGTTTCTGCCAAAGAACGCGAAGTTATACAAAATCATGTGAGTGACATGTTGCGCAAAAATATCATTCAGGATTCATCCAGTCCCTGGTCATCTCCGGTGGTACTGGTTAAAAAGAAGGATAACACCTGGAGATTCTGTGTTGATTACAGGCGCCTCAACAAAATAACCAAGAAAGACGTTTACCCTCTTCCACGCATAGATGACGCCCTTGATAGCCTACACGATGCCAACTACTTTTCTTCGATAGATATGCGTTCAGGGTATTGGCAAATCAGCGTAGACGAAAAAGATCGCGAAAAGACAGCTTTCGTTACTCCTGATGGCCTTTACGAGTTCCGTGTTATGCCCTTCGGATTGTGTAACGCTCCTGCTACCTTCGAGCGAATGATAGATTCTTTGCTCCGAGGCTTGCGTTGGACAACTTGTTTATGCTATTTAGATGACGTTATAATATTCTCGTCCAATTTTGACACACACTTGTCTCGCCTGACGGCTGTGCTGAAAATATTTCGCGACGCTGGTCTTCAGCTGAACTCTAAGAAGTGCGTATTTGGAAACACTGAAATTAAGATCCTCGGCCACTTGGTCAGCCCCCAGGGCATATCCCCTGATCCCGAGAAATTAACTGCAGTTTCCCAGTTCCCCCCACCAACGAATCAAAAGGCTTTGCGCTCTTTTCTCGGGCTGTGCTCCTATTTCCGACGGTTCATTCGTGGCTTCGCTGAAATATCGGCCCCCCTGCACCACCTTCTGAAAAAGAACGTCCCTTTCATTTGGTCTCAACGCGAACAACGTGCATTTCATGCTCTCAAAACCGCGCTTACTACACAACCCGTTTTGGCCCATTTCAACCCCTCGCTTGAAGTGGAAATACACACTGATGCTAGTGGATACGGTCTTGGTGCTGTCCTCATTCAAAAACACGAAGGCAAAGAACATGTCGTTGCCTATGCGAGCCGTGCTTTATCAAAACCTGAAATGAATTACGCAATAACAGAAAAAGAATGTCTCGCGATTATTTGGGCAATTGCCAAGTTCAGACCATACGTATTTGGACGCCCCTTTAAGGTCGTCACAGATCACCATGCCTTATGCTGGTTATCCAACCTGAAAGATCCCTCAGGAAGGCTCGGCAGATGGGCCCTTAAACTTCAAGAATACGATGTATCTATATTTTATAAATCTGGTAGAAAACATGAAGCACCTGATTGCTTGTCTAGAAATCCGATACCTTCAGACCCATCACTCCCTTCTACGCCCATCAATGTAATCGCTCTGACCTCAAGCTTAGACTTTGCTGTAGAACAGCAAAAAGACAAATCCCTCCGCCAAGTATTTCAGTGTTTACAGAAGTGTCCACAGACACGTAAGGAAAAACGCCTTACGAATATCTACACATTGGAACACGGAATATTATACCGCCGGAACTATGACCCGCAAGGTGCGCCACTCCTGTATGTTGTTCCTAAGCATCTCCGTGGCGACATATTGCGTACTCTCCATGATGACCCCACAGCTGGACACATGGGGTTCTTCAAGACATACATGCGTGTCCGACACACTTTCTACTGGCAGGGCATGTACCGTGATATCTTTAAATACGTTGCATCATGTATACAATGTCAACGCCGGAAACGACCCACCACTGCGCCCGCCGGACGCCTACATCCTCTTCACCCTCCCCATTATCCATTTGAACGCGTGGGGATTGATCTTTTAGGTCCACTTCCTGTTACGCAATCAGGCAACAGGTGGATTATTGTTGCAATTGACCACTTGTCGCGTTATGCCGAGACGTCATCATTGCCTACCTCCAATGCTGAAGATGTCGCCGCTTTCCTTCTTAAACAAGTTTTTCTGCGGCACGGACCTCCTCGGCATCTCATCAGCGACCGAGGCACAGTCTTCCTGTCCGAAGTGGTTCAACAGTTGTTAGGCCTCTGTGGAACTGTACATAAACCTACTACAGCTTACCATCCCCAGACGAACGGTCTAGTGGAACGCTTCAATCGCACAATAGCAGACATGATCTCCATGTACGTCCAGTCCGATCATCAGAACTGGGACAGTGTACTTCCCTTCGTCACCTACGCCTACAACACTGCTCTCCAAGACACACACGGCTACACTCCATTTTTTCTTCTACACAATCGATCCCCAACCACACTTCTCGACGCGTTACTTCCTTACAACCATAATGAACAGCTAGAGGACACTGTCGCCCGCCTTGTCTGCCGTGCCGAAGAGGCGCGACAGCTTGCCCGCCTACGCACAATGGCTTCACAGCAGCGCCAATGTCAACGTTACAACGAGACACATCGGCCTGCGTCTTACACCGCCGGTGACCTTGTGTGGCTCTGGACGCCACGTCGGCAACAGGGCAAGGCCACCAAGTTCCTCCACCGGTACGCCGGCCCATACCGCATCACTGCCAAGCTGTCGGACCTCACCTACCAGGTACAGCTCCTGCACCCAACACCTGACCGACGGACACCTTCGAAGGACACCGTTCACATCACACGCATCAAACCCTACCATCATCCCAATCAAACCCTCGCCCTAGAACACCCCTCTTCTCCACCAAATTTCCCCCTCCACTATGCGGTCGAGACGACCGCCAACAACGGCGGGGGTAATGATACATAGACGGCGACGAAGAGAACGACAGGCCATCGGCAGTGGCTCGTGCACACAGGCGCTGCAGCGGGCAGTTTTGAATTAAACCTATCGTTCGGAGGGCACCCCGTTCCCATCGCTCCTTCCAGCACTGTAACAATATATATATATATATATATATATATATATATATATATATATATATATATATATATATATATATATATATATATATATATATATATATATATATATATATATATATATATATATATATATATGTATATATATATATATATTTATTTATTTATTTATTTATGTATATGTATTTTTTAAAAAAAAAGGTTGTACCCGCAGGTTGTTGTGTTTTTTACGCGCGATATATCATGTAATACATGGGTACTGTGTCACGAAAAAGGTTGACTCGGTACTTGGTGGAAGTATTTACGTCCCTACAAAGATACCGAACCATCACCCTGGGAGCTCCAGGGCACGATGTCCTGAAACGTATTAAGAGAGCGCTAGTTCTTCCCGGAGTGAAGACATTCTTTTTCAAACTTCATAGTGAAACATTGCTAGCTAAAGTGTTCCTAGAAAGAAAGGCTATGAATGTATGTTGAACTGTAAACTGCACGCTGTGCAAACAACCGGAAAGTATCGAGCGCGTATTTCTGGACTGCTCGGATGCACTATTTTACTGGGACGTACTCCAGCGTATTATCAATAAAGAGCTCTCTTTGACCCTGTCTGGACTTCGGTACTTGGCCACTGACGGTGAACCGAACCCGTACGACATAATTATGCTTATAGGACTCCACAAAATAGGGAAAAAAAGTATGGAGGCACGGCATGCAGACTTAAATACTCGTACAGTAAGGAAACGTTTGATACAAAGCATCTAAAGTGTGCGAGCATGCAACAAAACGATCAGTGACTAGGATGAATGGCTGCTAATTCTCGAGAAAATGGTAACATTAAAGCCTCTTAAACCCCCCTCCCCCCACCCCTTCCCCCCTTTTTAGCCATCAACCAAAAGACTGGCTGGTTGATTCTTTAAATGCTGTGTTTTTTTCTTGAGTGTAGCACAATTTGCTATGCTCTGTTGGTGCAGTTTTTTTAATATATTGTCTGTTACGGTATGGCAATAAAGTGTTTATGGCCAAGTTGTCAAGCTTGTCTACTTTCGGCACGGACGTATCTGAACTTCTAGTTTCGACTCTTCTTTCTGAGTGTACCATTTTGGTTTTTGGCTGTATTTTCGTCTTCAATATTATAAAACAGTCATTGAATTTGTCCATCACTGCGTCTCCAAATGCAATATGACACTATTCAGTTATTTCTCATCTGCCCCACTTGTATTCCAAAAGTAAAAAAGTGGATTTGTCTTCGAACATAGATTAAAAAAACTGCGAACCCAAAACACGTTTTTTTTTCTTTTTTTCTTTTTTTTTGAGCGTTTATACAAGTATTCCGATTCAATAAATGACGGCATTCGGAAGGCAAGTTTGTCGGTCAAACGATACTTGGTTTCTCGTAAACAAAATTAAAGCCAAGGCTGCCGGCGCGAGCTCGAAGCTGCAATTATCGGATCTGCTACTTCTACAAGTAATAATGCATTAATTTGTTGCCATTTCTATGTGAACACCTTACCAATGTCTCAGTGAAAAGCACAACATGAATGACTCCTGATTCAACATGATTCTCTGCCCAATCGCCACCGCAGAGCATCATGGCAATAATCACTTTCAGCACACCAATTCAAAGGGCGGTGTGCCCATTGCCACAAAGGTCTATTTTACTTCAAGAGACATAAATGCAACGTTTTGCATGGCCTGGATAGCTTAAACTATTGCATTATTTTTGTTCCACCACAAGTAGACCTACAAAAGGCACACCTCACGTTCTCCAATTATATTTTTGTTCTTACGATGGCAAACAATTTATATTGTTGATGCTCTGTATATTTTTTATTTGTACTTGAAACGTTTTTACACTTGATTTAATACCTATTTGCGTCAATGATGTCAAGAACAACATCATTTTAATATTTTCGTGCTCTACGTTATCTCACAATTTAAAGGGTTAAAAAGGCCACAAAAAAACATACTGTGATATTTAAAGTTAGAAAATAAGCAGCTAAACTGCGTTTTTCGTGTGACACTCTTTGTTTATAGCTCAACTCTGGAAAAACACACGGATACCTTTTAAGCATGTATCATTACAAAATAATTGTACAATATGAATCCCAAAGTTGCTACATCACTAGTCAATGTCATACATTTTATAGTACTTTTTTCAAACTGCAATTTGCTGAAAAGTGAGCTGTTTCTACGTTTGATATCTCTCTATGCCTGTAGTTTTAGAAAATTGCTCCTATTGGTAAAGCTTTTACAAACAATACACCAGTATTAGAGCTTAATACACCCAGTTGTGCAAAAACGCAACCCACCGTTTGGTCTTATTTCTCGTATTTTTGTTCTTAATAAAATGAGCTCAAATAGTTCCTTGCATTTTTATAATGCTGCAACCATGCAAGTCTAATAATTCCCCTCGCACGTCTGTGTATTAGGTCATCTTTTGTTTCGCAATTTTCTGCTTCACGTTATGAACTAAGTAATTATAAGATAATCACCTTAATATCCGACTAGGCCTGAAAAACATTTGTGATATATTTTAGCATCTTTCAACCAAAACTTTCCAAGCGTTAAAGTTCTCGTTTGAAACGTAAGTATTGAGAGATACCTAAAGTTCAAAGATTACAAACCCCTTTTTTGAATTTCGTAATCTCTCTTTTTTTTATTTTTGTTTGTTCGCTTAGCTTTCACACACAAAAAAAGGGAGGACACTTAGAACTGCTTATGTGTAAGAATACGAAAGCATTCGTATACATAGCGTACTACTACAAGGTGTGCGACTCGGGTGCGGCCGGTGTGCGCTGATGCGGCGGCGCGCGGGAGCAGCGCCAGCAGAGGGCTTCTCTGTGGGGTGGCGTTCCTTGGAACTATCCGGCGCGCGGGTGGCGTGGTAGCTATTTTAAGAGCTGTTCCGCGGAGGGAATTTCTCTGCCGTTTTTCGCTGTTACAGACAACACCGTCTCCGCTTTATGGGACAGTTAATGCTTTCGCATTAAGAAAGCCTCAAGGCAGTCGACATGTAGCCAGAAGGAGAGAACGCGCAGGTCGAACGTGTTGCCGGCCCACACTTTCACAAGTGAGGTAAAAGTCCCACAGTCAGATCATGCTTGATATAGGTCCCGTGAATAAAATACTATCAGCGTGAAAGGCTTGATATGTCGCTTATAACAGATAGAAGTGTTACGCAATAATGGTTCACAGCTTTATCAAACGTTTTATGTTGGCTTACAGATATCCACACAAGATTTACAGGTAGTGCAGTTTTATTAAACGCTTCGAAAAGAATACTTCAGAACACGTTTTCAATGTTAACTAATGAAGTATTGGGCATCCGCGAAAAACCCGAACCCTGTTTGTCGCACCGCAAAAATCAACTAGACGTTGCAGAGAACTCAAACTCCGTCAAAACGCAGCCCCAGCAGTTCGAGAAAGACTCCAAAGTTGCAGCACCAACCGTTATTATTCAGAAGTTATAAGTAATTTTCTAAAATTTTCAATGCAAAAATGGCGACCGTTTTCGCCCGTTTTCGGTTTCTGGCGTCATGTATTCGAGAGCCCCCTCCGCCGGCCGCCATTTTTCCAATAAACTTTTCAGAAAATCTTTTATAATTTTTTAATAGTATCACGGTTAGTGCTGAAACTTTGGCGTCATGCCCGGACTGGTGGGCCTGCGTTCTGACGGAGTTTGAGCTCTCCACATGGTCTGGTTTATTTTTGCCGCGCGAAAAACGTGGTTCAGTTTTCTCGCGGAAATTCGGCATCAAAAGACACTTTCAGAATGTTCATCTTTATTACCAGAATAGGTCAACGCGGGCGCTGCGCATGGGTGCAAAACACTTAAATACAATATAAGCCCAATGAAGTATAATAGTATCTTTTAGATATTCAGATTGTGTCAGCTTACCAAGATGTGCTTTAAGGGTATATTTTTTATTACATACAAGTCCTCAATTATCTATAATTCGGGCATTGGTTTTGGCCAGTTCAGAACTATTCCTCGTGCCCGCATTGCATTTTCTCTATCACAATTGATAAGTCAATAAAGCTACTGGCGCGATTTATTTGCCTTTTTGCGCAAGATCAATCGCACTTGCCCCGAAAGACGATGTTGAGTGTCCGAAACCTTCATATCATAAAATAACAAAAGTGTTAATTGCTGTCATTGTTTTATTTCCATAGTTACGTTGCTGTGGATTCACGAAAATGTTTGGCTCACAAAATATGCATTGACCACTCGAGCACGCTAAAAAAATACGCCCTGGAAATGCGCGTATTTGGCTACGGCAAAAGGAACGTGTTGGCAAGGGAATCGAACTTTAGAGCGTGCTTTGTCCACCCTGTTTTCCGCAGAGCTTGGTGTTTTTCCGCCCAAGGCCAGGGAACAGGATTATTTCCTCGCCTTCTCTGATCAAGACTTGGGCACAAATTGTCCAAGAGTGATGGGTCGACGATCGTCTGGGACCTGTGTTTACTTGGTGCTTCACTCATACAACATGAATCCTCCCATCCAAACCCTTACGCAGCGTTCGGTTATGACAGCCGAGAACGGCGTCAGAATCACGAACCAATGATCCATATTTTTTCCCCATCTGTTAAGTTAGCAAATCAACCACTAAGGCGCGACTCTTGGATGTCGTCCCAAAAAGCTGCTTAATCACAGTTCAGCAAATATTATCGCCCATAAGAAGCCACACCATAGCCAGGTAAACATTTTAATTGCTATGGGAGTGTTATATAAGAACATACTTTAGGATCATCTTAATGGTGTCGTGGGTTGCCCAGTCTTCTTGTTTTTTCACAACCTCTTTGGTTTTGAGTTTGGAACAAACAAGTTTCTCCAGAGTTTATGAGACAGTAAGTCTCTGGCTAAAACGAGTACATTCTACACCGTATGGCTCTTCGGCAACAAGGTATTTTTTTGCGCGATGCACGGAGATCAATCCTGTCTGTTACTGCAGCAAAATCCAGGTCGCATTCAAAAGGCTGGCTGTTGTTTTTTTAGAAACTGTCTTCATTATCTTCCAAAAACGTGATTGGTTATAAACCTTCTCTATATTTTAATTGAAATGGCACGAGGATGGGGAATAGCAACAAACACTCACTTTAGGAAAGTTAAAAAAATGACTTTTTTTTAATTTTTTGCTTATTTTTTTTTGCTCATAAATGAATTATTGTTAGTTTTTTCTAGCTGTCATGACTACAGCCATCTAGTATAAATGACTCCTACTACTTCAGTTTTTAGGGTTATATAAAGTTGTATATCATAACTGCATGTTCTCTTGAGCGATAAAATGTTTACTGTTTTTTCCTTTCTTATTTTAACAGAAAGCCGAGCTCTGCGACACCTTCCAAAAGAAGGCAGTAATATATGTAAATAAAATAAATAAACGAATATATATTATGTTAAAATTAAAATATCCGACAGAGCACGCACTTAAATTATCTTAGAGGCTGGAATATTTTAACGCGACTATAAAATGACAATTTTTTTTTAAAAGGTGTGGTCTATTAAAGTCTAAATATATATAAAAAAGTTCCCAATAACCATAAATTGTGACCATCAAATTATTACCAAAAAAAGGTTCTATAAATTGACATCAACTTTTTGATCCATCTAAACTCCGAAACAAACTTTTCTGGCATCAAACGTTTCGTAGAGCTACATAGTCATTTAGTCATTAGGTTTAGTACGTCTAAACTACACCAGCTCATTTGTACATTTATGTTTTTCTTATAAAATACGTCATTTAATTTAACTGCTCTTCAGACTCAGCGATATTTTGCAACCCGCCAAAAGATACAAGCCTATGTGCATTTCGCACATTGCTGATGTTCTCCACTCCCGGAGAAGAAACAACTCTAAATATAGCATTAGAGCATTTTTTCTTCTCTCGCACATGGATAATTGCTAAGACAAACGCTAAATAATATCGGATGCTTTACAACCCTTGCTTGGTTTAATAACGGCAATAAATCCAGGGAATTATCAAGAGCTTTAACGAAAACGACGCAGCCCAGTAAACCAGGTGTGGCTAGTAATCAACGTGTTTTGATAACACTGCTGCTGGAAGCACAAACTTCTAATGGACAATATGCATAACAGCAGCGCCCCTAGCGGTTCAGGTATACTCTCAGAGCAGGAAACCATGGCTTCCGAGATACCGAAGCGCGCGAACGCTTCTCCGGCCGTCCTATTAGTGCGGAAAGTGCGTAATCGGAAAAAGAGAAGGAGTCGGCGTCTCTCCGCGGGGAGGCGCTCTCAACCCAGGCATCGAAATCGCAGTTTCGATGGATTCGGCATGGCGCGAGGGAAAAGAGTCCAAGAAAAAGTCTTGTTACGTCGAGTTACTGCAGCATTACATATTTTTGTCTTGTGGTAGAATGGTGAAGGTGCTCTGGGGAAGTAGATAGACGAGTTGTGATGCTTATTTAAGTTTAGTTATGTTTAGCAGGGAAAGTTCCCAGCTAAGTTTAGCAGAAACATTTCCCCGCTAAATGTGGCGGGAAAATTACCCGCTAACTTTAGAGGGTTAAGTCTCCTCGCTAAATTTAGCGGGCAAATGGACTTCCCGTGACTTCAACACAAATCCAGTTTCCCCGCTAAAGTTAGTAGGGGAAATGACATCGCGACTTCGTGTCACGTCACCCATAAACAAATTCAGTGGCAGGAGGAAAGGAGGAGGAGGAGGGGAGGAGGAGGAGGGGAGATGTCACGTGACATCGAGTGGAGGAGAAGGGGAGATGTCACGTGACATCGAGTTTTCCGCAAACTTCAGACAGAAAACCGAATTCGTGTTTAGATCATGGGACATCAATTTTCCTGCCAAATTCAACAAAGAAACTGAATTGGTGCATAGGTCACGTGACGCCAGATCACGTGACACCAACTGACGTCACGTGACCAAAAGACTCAGTTTTTCGGTAAATTTAGCGAGAAATGTACAGACTGACGAACAAGCGGACGGACGAACGGACAAAAATGTGGGATTAATGCTTTCGTTAAAAAAAAAAAACATTTTGTGTTTTAAAATTATTTGGTGTATTTTTTTTTAACCGTTTGAAGGATGGCCTACTAGAGCACGCTGGCACTGGTTCAAGCTGTTGATAATCATTTTATCTAGGACAGTACGTACGAGTGCTATCCTGAGGTACTTAGAGTGTATAATTACTGAGTATTTAATGCCACAGTGATACACGACCGCACGACATGAAACTTGGGATTCCTCTGCGACGCAACCAGTGTCGCAATGTAGCTTTCTTTTTTTTTTTTTTTTTGCGGGTTTGCCACGTAGGGGGCAGAGATAAAGGCGTGGTGCCTGACAAAGCCTCTGCCCCCTAAAATTAAGTAAACACTGCGCACAACGTGTAATTATGCCCCATCAGAGAAACCAAAATAGTAATAACAGAAGATTAAAAAATTGCTTGAGAGCCGTGCATAAAATGCAGCACGAAAGCTCGAGCGATCATATCCTCCAGTTCGCGGCACTCTGGTCACGCTGACCCCAAACCGCTTCCACCATGTCGCTTGGTATGTTCGAAATCCTCGCTCTTGTTGGCTTCACTTGCGCCAGTGCAACATTCAATTTCCCAGAGCTCAATCCAGATTTGGGAAAGTATCAAGATTCATCTACGGTATGTGCCGGCTCTCTGCGTTCGACGTCCAACTAGCTTAAATTAAATAAAATACGAAAGGCACTAGTCCTTAAGAGAATGACCTGTTATATACCAACTTCGGATTCGTTCTTGGTAATGTTGCATTTCGAGTTTCACATGATCCGTCAAGAAATTCCGATAGGCTCGAGGCTTTTTATTTATTGGCTTCTAATTAATTCTCGCGCGGAAAACGTTTCTTTAAAACTCCCATTAGGAGAATATATCTTTGGGACTGATTAGGTGAGCGTTTTGGTCTGACCTGGACCTTCCAAAAGTCTGTTTGTGTCGACGTTTCTGCCCCAGTGAGGCGTTTCTCAGAATTGGTCAATGCGGCACTTCAGTTCGAGTTGGACCTTATTTTTGAATCCGCAAGAATGTAGAAAAACGAAATGTCCACGATAAGAACTCTCATAAAATCCTATTCTGTACAACTTCTTTGGCTCCTCGTGCACGTGGTCCAGAAGTCCTCACACTGCTTATTTTCGTGTATCTACGTGCTGAGACACTGTTAACGCAAACATATGCTCGCTACACCTTCTTATTCTTTCTTAAAAAGATTTGGTTGAATCTAGTGATACAAGAAATGTTCAAGTATTAATCTGAGCGGTACGAGTTGGTGCCCGCCAATAACCTCCAACTCAAATTCGAAAAGGCGGTCGATTTCGTGTTTTCTTTAACAGTGTCGCGCAGTACACTTCCCTGCTTTCTTGTTTCTGCGCTTGGCGTACGACGTCATCTGTACGAGTCGAGCTACCCTGGGCAATATGTATGGGCGGTATCATTTGGATTCGGGCAACGAGGTGCAGTCGTATTTTTTTTTTTTTCTTCAAAATTTTATATTTCATGGCGCAAGTTCCAACAAAAAAAATGTTTTTTTTTTTTTCTTTTTTTTTTCTTTTAATGTCCTGACATGTTTAGTTTCTGAGAAAAAAGAAAACTCAAAGAAGCGGGAAAGAACGACGAGGTTTTGACGAATGTCGTGTGTGGCGTTTTTGAATCACTCTCAATCTTAAAGTATTCAAAAGGAAGCGTCTATATTTTTTTGTGTGATATATATGGAAGTAAGTAAGGCGAAATTATAACTACTATTTATTATTCGTCACTCAAATCTTTGTAAAAATCCCCAAACATGCTTCCGCGAACAACTGTAACCTAGATTGCGGATCGTTTTTTTTTTTTTGAGTTTACTACGTTTAGTATTGCTTTTAAAATAATACCACGTGTAGAACCTTACATTTCCTTCCTAACCAAACAAAGCTTGTGCCTTTATCAAGTACGAGTATTGAGAAATAAATTATGACAGAAAGAAGGTTTTCACTTTTTGTTCAATTGCAGCACGCTGTATAAAAAAAAATTATTTTATTTTATTTTATTTTTTTCACGTCGCGTTCTCTTTACACCCTTCTTTTACCCATAATACATTCTGTTAGAGGTATACGAACTAGTTTTGAGTTTTAAGCCTCTTAATATGCTAAAAAATTAGCAAATACCGATGGTGAGTTTTGACGATTGTCGTGTGTGGCGTTTTTGAATCTCTCAATCCCAAAGTATTTAAAACAGAGCTTCTATATTTTATTAGTTTGATATATATGGAATTAGGTAAGATGACATTATAACTACTATTTATTATTCGTCGCTTCCATCTCTAAAAAAAATCCCCAAATATGCCTCCGCGAACAACTGTGACCTAAACTGCGGATATTTTTTTTAGTCGACTATGTTTAGTTTTGTTTTTAAAATATATATTGCCCAGGGTCGAGACCGGTTATAACGAAGTCGGTTATAACGAAATTGGTTATAACAAAATAGCGGCTACAGCGAAGCGATCACGATTCCCATTCTCTTTTGCACTTCGTTATAACCGAAGTCGGTTATAACGAAATAGCGGATATAGCGAAGTGATTTTCGATTCCCGTTGACTTCGTTGTAACCGGTCTCGACAGTAGACCAACTCGGCTCTCTAACGTCACGCCACTGTGGCGGAGCTTCTGTCACAACTGCACATGCGCACAAGCTTCATATCACGTGAGTCTGATTTCTGCGCACGCGCTGTGCGCACACCTACTGTGGGAAAACGCAAGCTGGTTTGTGTACACCGTGTTGGTGTATACCGCCTCATTTTTGGCGTCTCTTCAAAATCTCTAGAAAGTAAATATTAAAAAAACTCAAATAAATTAAGGCGGAGCCGAAATCTGAATCTAGCTGCTATGAATACTATTCAAGGTCCGTTAACTCGAATGTTAAAATGCGCTTCAAATCGACACGTGTTACAAATACGTCCGCCCGAACGCGTAAGAAATCCGTTTCCCGGCGCACGTATATGCCGCGAAATTTTACATTTTCGGTTTTGACGGGCATCCGAACAACATCAGCATATTCCGAATACGGGCGAAGGACGGAGAGGATGCGTAGCGCGGCGGACGGCTGGCATAGGTACTTCGCGGCACTGGGTGTAATGCGGCCGCTACAGGTGCCTCCGCTGACAAAAAAATAGCGCGCGTCACCTGCTCCGCCACTTGGCTACATCGACAACGTCAATCTCTTGCAGTCGCGAAGCTTGGTGCTGATGGACAGGAGCGACATCGTCGCGAGGCGGCAAAAGTACCTTAGAGGGACGAAAAAGTTTCCCCTTCGGTTCGTCGATGCTAAGAGGGTAACGCCAGGGTACAATTAGAACTTTGCCCCACAAAGCCTCGGTGGGCGACAATGATAGGACGGAACAATTAACTCCTACCTAATTTACCACGTGACTGATTGCAAACTACGAGACTTGCCATGAACACCCATTTTATTGACGATTACACATTTCTTTGAGGGCGTCGTTTCAGTGGGAATTCTTCATTTGATAACGCCAGCAGAAGACTAGACGGAGTGCGGTGAGGCAGCACGGTGGTGGCGACAGAGAACAGCCTTTTTATGCCGCCCTACAAATAACATCTCGAAGGAAGCTTACACCATCAGGAGTTTGTGACGCAGCTTGACGAACAAAGAAACGGCGCCGGCAAAACTTTCTTCCGGTCTTTTCGCCTACAGGCTCGGCTGGATCAAACGCGGAAACGTTGAACAATTTTTGGAGGAACAGGGATATCCCCACGTCATCACACCGCAACCATCGCGCATCAAAGCGGATACCGCCATAAATTTGCGACGGCAAAGACGTTACCCGGCACAAAAAAGTCGCTGCAAGAAGCAGGCAGCAGTGTACCCGGCAAACCTCGTGCTCGGCGACATCAGCGAGCGTTACCGGTGTTAGGGACAGCGTTCATTCGTCAAGCTCGCAAAGGGCACATGATCACCGGCGGGAAGCAAGCACGCTCCGTGATTGGCCACTTCCTCAGTACGGGCGCCTACGTCACAATACGGGCACCTGGAATTTTAAATATTCGTCGCAATATGTCTACCCGGAAGTTTAAATATTTGAACGGAGTGGTGACGTCAGAACCGGAAGCGGGCATCTATATGTGTTTGAGCGCACGAATGCAAAACACGTGTCGGTTTGGACCGGACTTAACCATGGTAGAAAAAATTATTCGTGTTAGATTTAGGACAGATATGTTATATAGAATAGAGAAGCCATGAAGGAATTACATAAGAAATTTTGGCTTAACGAAGGTGCTGCAGCTGGAACGCCAAAGAGCTCCCAGACAATATGAAGTTTAGTGGACGTACTACTTGATATTGCCAAGTCGTGAATTGTTATCAAGTAAATAGATATGAACCCAAATATAAACGATGACTGAAAATTGTTCAGGTAAAATATATATATTTTTTCTTTTAATTTGGGATTACGAGTGTTTTCGGATAAAGCAGATGTCCCTGAATTACAAGGTATTTTTTTCTCTATATCGTGTGTAGTTTATTAGATATATATACCAGAGCTCAAAGTTTTATTTCGGGCGTCTACAGCAAAACCGAAACTACCTGCTAAAGGGATGGCTACACTGATCACCAGCCGTACGATCGCGACGTTGCGTCACCGTGGCGCTGCGGTACGCGGTACAACCAATGAACCGCAGCTCCACCATGACGTGACGTCACAGGGGTGCTGCGGCAGTGTTCCTTGACTAGAAGCTTTCCCCCTTGCCACCCACTAAAGAGCTGCTGGATGCATCTTTAGAATCGGTTGTAGTGGAGTACGAGCCCTCACTTCGACGTAAAATTTCGGCTTTGATCATATTTCGTGCCACTAAAGCTATACGCTGTCATTTATTTTGGTTTTGTTTTCGACCGAAGCCACACGCCGGAACCCAGCTCTTGTCACTCCTAACATGTGCCACAAAATTACAGCTTCTGTGCCGCGAAATTTACTCGTAAAAGACTTTACAAAAGAGCAGGTTAATAATTCCAAGAGTAACAAAGATGTTAATTTTGCAGCATTTGATATCACGGTGATATGTTTCATGAGTACTATGATGATAGCATGGTACTGATTTCATAATGTTATGTTTATGTAAACGTGTTAAAAACGAACGTTTGGAATGCTTGTTCAGAGTTCTTACCTATTTTTTCTTTCTTCTACAATGACGCAGGTGTACCCACTCATTGAGCCCTTTTACGAGATTTATAGGAACTACGAGGAAGACCCTATCTATGGCGTTTCCAAATGCGTGAAGGTCAGTCAGGTGGGAGAAGAGGATGGTGTATACAAGGTATTAGCTGAGTTTGGAGAAAACCAAACGGCGTAAGTGATATATTTATGTCGCATCAAGCACCGCAAACTGCAGATAGTCTACTAAAGTTGAGGCTTGAGCGAGTTGGTACAAACTTCGGAAATAAAAACAGCGCGAAAATACGAGGACCAGACAAAGAATTAACACGGACGCAGCGATGCGTCCGTGTAACTTGTTCGTCTGGTCCCCGTCTTTTCGCGCTGTTTTTAATTCCAATCCAGATAATCACCGAGTTTCTGGCAATGTGTCAAAATATCTGATGAAAAGCACTTTAGGTAACAACGAGTAAGATAATTAAATGTTTTGCCCGTTGATTAGCTTGGTCTTAAAATGTTAAGTGTGTTATGAAGCAAGATTTAGTCAGAAAAAACGGACATGGCACCGTGTTTCAATCACTCATGAGACAAACAAAAATTGGCTGCTTTTGGCACGCTCCAAATGCAAGGCATCGATAGGGCCTCTTGGCGCTGCTCTTTCTTCGGGCACAATAAGGGGGCCTGAAACGCAGGTTGAGAGGGTTTTGTATATACGGTTTAACTGAAAGAGGGCGAGAGAAAGAAGGAAAATGGCTACCGGCGCTTTCCTCCTTGCTGGTTGTGTAGAAAGAGTGAAAGTCCCGGATGAGAAGCTTGACCGGTGTTAGGTGTCTGCAGTGCCCGAACTTCGCTCGCGCTTTCCTTTCTGTTTCAAACTCGCGAACATAATTAGAGCCACGGACTTCGTCATTCGTGCACCCTTTGACCGAGCAATGGTGTCCATGACCGGGGGACCGTCGCCATCGAAGCCCATGGCTCTAATTAAGATTTGGAAGTTCAAAACAGAGGAGAAAGCGTAAACGAAGCTCGGGCACAGCAAACACCCAACACCAGCCAAGCCTCTCATCCGGGACTTTCACTCCTTCTACACAACCAGCAAGGGGGAAAGCGCCGGTAGCCCTTTCCCCTTCTCTCTCTCGCTCTCAAAATGGCACTACCCACGATAAAACGGTCTAATAAAGCCGTCCCACTGTAACCTCATGGTGCCACGTCACGTCATTTCGTCACAGGACGTGACTATAGAACACGTTGTCTCCTGAATTTATTGTGCCACGTGACGTCATACCATTAGCTGACGTGATGTCTGGTCACGACAGCTTACTCTATGAAGTTACGTTATCACTTTAATCCTGGTTTCACGTTGCGTCATATTGTCATGTTGCGTCACTGTGCCATGTGGCGCCATGATGTCAGGCTACGGCAGATGCCTATAAATGCTATGCATTTTGAGTGCTTTTGAAATGGTCTCAGTGATACACATGAGACTATGACCTCATCGAGGCTAAGTTACATGGACAGGAAAAGCGTAAGGCTGGCCCGATAAAAGCTATGCATTATAAAAAGGGCGAATGACAGTTTGATGAAACCTAACATTGTACGGGAAAAATAAGTGATTATTGCCACTGACTCGACAAAAGCAATATTTAATAAGTTTTGTTTCTATTTACTGCTTTGTACAATTCTGTGTGGCAAGCAAAAATGTAGTTGTCTAAGTTATTTTTTTATATAATCTTGGAGAGCAGAGAATGTGTGCCACCTGAGGATTGTTGGACGTGCAACCGAAATTTCGATTACATGGCGCCTTTTCCGCGAAAGGTATCCGTTATATTGCGGGCACCTAGGCCGGGATCTGAGCCCGTCACTTGAGAATCTGTAGGGCGGCGCTTAACCTCGGAACAGCAAGGTTTTTGTTTTTGTTATTGTTGTTGTTTTTTGTTGTTTTTTATTATGAAAAGAAACAGAACATTAGTGGTCAATTTAGATTACAAATAACTGCAACATTTTTGCAGTACACGCTAAAATGCATCCATTTCAAGGAGAACTTTGCGTAGGCCTAGCCATTCGGGTTTGTGATCGAGAATAGAAAACACATATTCCACTTACTTCACTCTATCCAAATCAGTGTATTAGGCACACCAGGATTTCTTGAATGTTTTGACGTATCTTTCAAAAGTTTTTGAGGGGTTTGAGATGCCCGTCGAAGTTTTCTAAAGGTTCTGACGCAATTTTTCAAGACTTTCTAAAATGTATAAGAGGCCCGTCATATTTTTACAGACCTTTGGAGTCTGTACCGATCTCTTCCACGAAAGCACGCCACCAATCAAGATCGTTTTAGCGGGTATGTAGAAACGATAACGTGACCCTTCAGGATATATTCGTCGGGAAAGCAGCTTGGCCATTTTGCATCAGGCGGCCGCAACGAGCGGGCGCACAGTGTCGGCTTCCCGTTTTATACCTATCTTCTAGAGTAGCTCAGTCTGCGGATTAAGGGGAAGGTCCTTTAGTGCGCTGTTTCTTGTGCCTCCTTGCCCGTCCGGCTTCAGCAGCTCATGAGCGAACTCTAAAAACGCCGGAGACGCTACAGCGACGGCGCCAGGCAGAACACCCTTACCGTGCTCAGTATTTCCCAATGGAGGCTGAGGCTCGCTTCGCGTTTGTGGTTTTCGCTCAATGTACTACTGACAGTATGTATGTGTGCGTGTGATGCACCTGCCCGGTTCTAATATTTGACTTATCGTGCATCTCGGGAATCTACCCAGCGGCATTCTGAGTACCTAGAAAGATATTTTTTGTTTCAAGAAACTCAGTTGTTCCTATTTGGCCTTATCAATTTTCTCTAAAGCTGCTAGCCCCCGGGTGTGAGTACACATTGGTTCTTATCGTATTTTTTGTTTACAACATGCATGTAATGATCAATGTCTGAAATACACTTTCAACTATTTTACATAAGTTTTGGTTATGTTCACAGTTATTTGAGTGTCTAAAGGGTTGAAGGGCTGAGGGGGTCTGAAAAGCTGAAGGGTCCAAGGGCTGAGGGTTTAAAGGGTTGAAGGGGGTTGAAGGGCTAAATGAGTTTGAAGGTCTGAGAGGTATCAAGGGCTGAGGGGGTCCCTTAACACATCAAGGCTGAAGTGTATTTTTCAATAGGGCACCGGACAGACAAAAAGCAACGAACTTCATCGGCGTAGGTTCGGCATTTCTGACGGCCATACGCTAAAACTAAGCGTTGTAAGGTACACGGACCTCATTGCTTACACTCAAGTGACGTATGACTGTACAGCTAGTACGGGCCCTTTCTTAAGTGTGCGCTTTAGAACATTAGAACACTACTTATAAAAGACTGCATCCCAGGAGAAAATTCAAACGTGCTCAAAAGTCTCCGGCTGCTTACATAACAGACAGTACTCCTTCGACCATAGGACGTCTACGGCCGTTCCCTTAAAAAGCGACTCCACTCCATTTTTACAATTTTCGGGTTATGATCTGTTTAGTCGAAGTTGGTGACCCTGAATCACGAAATATAATTTGTTTGTTGGTAGTGTGTATAGTTTTGTAGATATCGCGAATCCAAGTATCGTTCCGGCGGCACGGCGAAACCAAAACTGCCGGTTCAAGTAGCTTGGCAACACTGATATTAGTGGCGCGTCGTCGGCATGACCTAGTTCTTGTCCCGCGCTCCTGAGCCGACGCACCGACAATGTCGGCCCAGTCGCACGTGGAGTGTCAAAACAAGGTAATTTGCACATTTCTTTTTTACCGCTTCACTTTGTTAATTTGTATCAAATGTAGTAAGTTTTAGTGTGTATTTATAAATTTGCGAGCCAAAAAACGAATCCGACTGCTATAAATATGACGCAGTCAGTGCCGGCGCAGCGTAACTGTATTTGTTTCTTGCTCGCGGACCGAGAGAAAAAGAAATAATGGGAGATAGATGGACAGATGTATCCTCAGGCGTTCTAAGTTGTTAAAGCTAAGGTGCCTTTACGTGCACGCTAGTTCGATCAACCGCGACTTGCTGCGTCCGTCCGATCGTGCTGGAGCAGCCGGCGGACGGTACGCGAACGACGGCACCGCATCGTTCTTCAAAGACGCGTGTTTCGTGGAGAAACCCGCAACAGTCAGCAGCCGCAGATCCCGTGTGTAGGTGTCTGACGTAAAGTGCTGGGAGCAGAGCTTCGCGCTGGAGCTCGGAGTCGACGGTCTTCCGAAGTCTATCCGGAGAACGGCACCGACCCCCACCTTGTGCCTCTTCCGGTCTCTTGGGAACATGTGGAACCGATGCTCCGGGTTGCGCACCGGATTGCTGGTGCAACCCACAGCACTACAAGTCGTGCTCGACATTTCCCACCGCGAGTCCGGCGAGTCTCTCCGGCTCCACGACACGCGCGTGAGCGAGCAGTACAGCTTCGCTCTCTTCCGCGCTGTCGCGGAAGCAATGCTGGACTTAAATAAACTGCCTGGACACTAATAAATATAGGAGAACACAGGTTAACGTGGTAAGCACCTCTTGCCGTAAGCAGAATCGCAGAGTGCCACGGGAAATGAAGCGTTCGCGGCGTCCGTAAGAGAGCGTAAAACTAAACCTACACCATTGACCAATGTTGCTGCACTAGCTCACCCGGTGCCAGCGTTGCTCAGCCGCTTTCGAGCCACTAACCGAGCCGGGAGAACATTTTTAATATTGGTTTTAATCAGTAATGCGGCGTCGGTTTGACGTGATATTTTGGGTATGGCCGTATTTTGACCTCCTAAAGCGATATCAGTCACTTCGATAAAGTCGACTTTTTGAGTGGAGTTGCCCTTTAAGAAAAACTTGACGGGTGACGTTTACTATGCAATTTTAAAAATAAAATTTTACCAGGCTGGTGAGTACACATTCGTTTCACTGGCGTTAGGCACTCTGGCTTCCGCTGCAAACGATATTTTGGTACAGCGGTGCCGGGAATAGCCTTAACACCAAATGACGTCTTAATGTGTTCATGCTTACACCAGCAAGTTAATATTGTCACGAATGACAATTTAGGAGGCCACGAAAACTGAAGCAACCTAAACGTTGAATGGGGCGAACTTGTGCCAAAAACTAAATAGAAAAAGGCTAGCGTCGCAGGTGTCGGTGGTGGCGTAACAGCGGGACCAAGCGCTGGAGCGAGACTGGCCCCGGCTCGCCACGCGGGGCCCCTTTTGTACACGCGAGAGCTTCTGGAATAATCGTCGTACAAGGTTCGGTAGAACATTCGAACCCGAATAAATAACAGAATTCTCGAATACACCAGAACGCGTCATTTACTGAAAAAAAGAATAAAGT
Organism: Ixodes scapularis; assembly: GCF_016920785.2. Lineage (NCBI taxonomy): Eukaryota > Metazoa > Arthropoda > Arachnida > Ixodida > Ixodidae > Ixodes > Ixodes scapularis. Next base: position 46,970,214 of record NW_024609883.1, on the reverse strand, counting down.
GCGTCCACTCCCAGGCATCGAACCTCGGCCCTTTGCTGTTTGCTCGGACCTCTTTCTAAAAACCAAATTTATCAATGGTCCCCCACTGTAAGGTGGTGCAAGAAAAGTTGAAAAATGAGGCGACAATTTTTTAGAGCGCAGCTCTTAGGCGGCCATTTCCGGCTTGAGCGGCGTCGGCGTCGCCGTCGCCGCCGCCGTCGGAGTAACCACGCGGTGCATTACGGGACATTTCCAATGATGCAACGCGCGGGGAGGAGGACGAGGGGGAGGGTAGGGAAAGGAGGAAGGAAGAGGGAGGGGAGGAGAAGGACGAGGTGGAGGAAGAGGAGGGAGGAGGGGAGGAGTAGTAGCAGGAAGGATGAGGAGGACGAGGGAGGAGGGGTATACCCTTCCCTCCTCGTCCTCAAGAGTTGCTCTCTAATTCGGCGTTACAGGGTGTTGTAAACGTCTTTCATTTTTTACGTAGGTTTGTAGGAATAGGAGCTTTTGATCTCGCAAAAAAATGTGACACCAGTTGCCTAACAAACTCGTGTGACAACCGCCACCCGGCATCGGGTAGATGACAAGATTATTACGCCTCACGGGCTCAGAAGATGATTTCCAGTTGAATGTCGCCAGCACGCGGTGACCATTTTGCAGGTTCATGAATGATTTGTAACCTGTACCATAACTCGGAAGTAAAAAAAAAACATTAGAAACATTCACTTCAGCAAAAATCAATAGGTCGCGCCTCTACTACCGAGAAGCTCGTCTGTCAAGGTCGAACATATTTCTCTTCACGGAAACAGTTTAGGAGCACGCTGAGGTATGCGCACGGCTCAACGTACCAGTTAACACCATCAAAAACTGAATGGGTTGTGGCCCATGCCTTATGCCAAAACAAGAGGCACTTTGTCCCATTGTGGCAGCGCCTGTGGCCTCACAGAAACTTTTCACCAATGCAACAGTCACACTGATACTTTTCTTATCACAAAAAAAAAAAAAACTGCAATGCCATCGGCGTAGCAAATTATTTTTATATCTCCATCACCCAACCGAAACCCACTACGCTGGGCACCGCTCAAGAGGCTTAAGCACAACAGCTCCAAATATAAATTAAAAAGTAAAGGCGACAAAGAATAACCTTTCCCCACTAACGATCGAACACATATTGCCTCGTTTAGCTTTTTGTAGTCTTTGCATGCCATTCTGACAGCCTATGTCATTTTGGCACAATTCGCGCATTCCAGAACATCAAGCAGAACGTTGTGTTTGACACAATCAAATGCCTTATCAAGATCTATCTAGAGCATGGCGACCTAGACCATGCCGCCGTTGCATGTCTCTAAGATGTGCGTGCCACGCGGGAACATTCGTTGCAATAGACTGTCCTTGAATACCACACGAATGGTGTTCCCCAGTAAGGTGGAGGGCAGCGCGCAGGAATCGCCGCGCTAAGCTTTTCTCTAAGACACTGTAATCTACGGTAGAAAGCGTGATGGGTCGAAAGCCTGTTATCGTCTTTCACTTGTCAACATTGTCGAAATTAAAACAGTGAAAGTTGACGTGAACTAAAGCGGAGCGCCCTACATTGGTACGCTTGAGAAAACACCAATAACGAAAGGACAGCAAATACATTCTTAAACTTCTTGTATGGCTCAGCCCTTATCTCATTGGAACCCGGTGCTTTTGTTTTAGGCAGATTATCTATCGCTCCCTCTACGTCCTGCGGCGTGACAGGTAGTTCTAACCATTGTTCATCCTCATGATTTACTCGTGGCATGGTCTCAAGACGACTGCCACATTTAGGATATCTCTTATAATATTGAACAAAAGCCTTGTGAATAATGCTCGGGCTCACGCTGATTGCTCCTTGATAGTTGATCTCGCCGATTTCCCTAAAAAGAGCACTGCGTTTTGTTTTTTTTTTTTTTTTTTTTTTTTTGCCGAGGCACTTTTTTTGGTCGCTTTCCCACTAAATATTTTACCGAGCGCGCATTAACTATGGCACACATGAATCTATCACGATCTTATTCTTGGAGGTGGTCTTTCACGTTTTCGCGGTCTTTCAGACCTACACCAACCCTCTCACACAGTGTTGGAAGCAATGCGTTACAAGTAATGATGTTACTAGTAATCTCGTTATCACTAACGTCTCTCTTTGGGGTACACGTTTACCAATAGTGGATATTCAACGATGATTTTAAGAAAAAAAAAGGAAAAAGGGGTGACGTGGTACTTCGTCAAAAGTGCGTCTAAAGAGGCTAGCACTCTCTCCAATCGGTTGGAGTACGACACTTGGAACGAGGAAACCGCATCTCGACTGTTTCGTTCCTTACAATGCAGGCGTATATTAAAAATACTCGAGCAATTTCGGCAGAGCGGTCGCAAGTATATCCGAGCGTTGACGAAACGTTGCTCTGTCTCCTGATTTGAGAACCCAGTTAAGATCCCGTAAAAGAACAACCGTCCTCTCACAATCTAGAACGGCATAAGCCAGAAAATAAATAGAAAAATCAGTTTTCGACGTACTGGTGTCCTATACACAGATATTCCGCTAGTAAAGAGCTGTGAAAGAATTGTAAACACTTCAAGTGAAACACAGCGAGAGGTGAGGTGTGGCGTCGGAGCCCTTAGGTGTCATTTCGAAGCAGGTGTACTGAATGAACGGTAAAGGTGCGAGCGCGCACCATACAGTCCGCATAGACGTTCAGTGTTAAACCGTGTAACACACCGGACGAAATTCCCATAGCGTTTTGAACCCAATGAGGATGTATTAAGTAGAGAGCACTTCAGCTGCCTGCGTAAGAATGGAGTGTGTTTTCGTAGATCACTTCAGTACAAATAGTAACACGTGCTAAACAAAAAGTGCTGAATAAACAGGGGCAAGTAAGTATTCTTAACAAAGTGCACTCTACTATGAAGGTTATTAAAATAAACACACACTATCAATACCACCTTTTTGGTTATTCGCTTATCAAATAAAACTTTGCGTCAGGTGCATTGACCGGACACTAAAGCACTCGCTTTCCTCTTGCGTTTTGATGCATAATGCATCGTATAATTTTAAGGCAGATTTATCTGCGTATCTTCCGAGGATTGTTATTTAGTGCTAATTCTGAGTCACGTGGGCACCTATCACAGTGCACTGCCAGATTTCCCGGCGGGGACTGTTTTGCTGGTCATGCATGTTATCTTGCTTGCTTTCTGTTTTGTTATCAGCGGCCCGTGGAATATTTGGCGGAGTTACAAAAATGGCCTTTGTTGATATGGAGCGCGGTCGACTTCGCGAAACCGCGAAGTGTCTTACTATGGTGCCTGGATCGCGTCTCCGATTGGTGTGTTTAGCGTCGTATCTCGCCCATACATCAAAAGGGGTCCCGAATCGGCAACAAATGACGTCACAGAAACCGTAGTGTTTTGCTGTCGCCTTTCGCGATCCTGGTGGTTGGCCATAGAGCTGCTGGCGAAAAGCACGAGCGAACGCGAGTGTCGCTGTCGTCACGGCCTTCCAGGCGTCCCAACTTCCGGCTGTTGTCGCTTCCGTAGACTGTCACAGTGAAGAGCGACCTGCAGTAGAACAGGCGTCTGCTATATACACCACAAATGTTCAGACGCCACCAGGATCGCGACCGGCGACAGCATGGCACTTCTATGACGACAAAAGGCGGAAATCAGGGGACCACTTTTTTGGACTCGGTAAACATACCAGTCGGAGACTCCTTCCAGGCACCATAGTCCCACTAACAGCTATGATGATGATATTCTTTATTGTAGAAGGGGTGGCACTATGGCCTCAGTGGGAAGGGGGGCTAAGGTAGCACAAGTTCACAGTCTGCGGTCCACGCTAACTAACTAACACTAACAGCTATCACTGTAAACAAAATGCCACATATAATAACTTGATTTCCACATCTGTCGTCACACTCAACTCCCACAAAAACTACCTATTTTCAACCGAAAAAAAAAAAAGTAACATCCTCCCGAAAATTTTACAGCTTCCGTAACACATACTTTGAGCGAAAAAAAAAAGGCTTCTAGTTCGCTCGCCACCTGCCATTGCTCTGCCATCTTAGTTTTCTTTATCGAGAAAAAATTTTTCTTTTTTAGTACCAAAAAACGTTTTACTTGTTACTGTTTCTTACCCGTGTTTAACGATGCTACGTTGATGACTGGGTCGTGTGCACAAGTCAATCAAGTCTTTTGTGTGGAACATGCCTTAAAAACCGTACAGAATTTATTAAACCAGGCGTTTATTTATTTGAACAAACACATATCCTAATTTTGGAGCTTGTGGCAGGAGGTGTTAAAAAAGTTATTTTCACAAGATGTTACACAAAAACAACAGAAAAACGCGAAAATTCACAGTAGAAATATATGCAGAAATGCTACAATTATTTTCATGAACAACTTTCCAAAGCGTTGACAAATAAATCATGATGTCAAATTTGCGTATGCTTCAGAAAGTATATTTCATTTTTAATGGTACCTTAGAAAACGGAAACTTAACAGTTACTTCGACACAGGGAGGGAACAAGAGCCCTATTATGCAGACTTCTCATTGCATGAACATGTCGAGGAGATGGATGCTTCGTAGTGTCTATGTTAAAGTCACCGTTTAACATACCGTATAAACATCTTAGTCGCTCTCTACGACGCCTCAATAAAAAGATCAATTTGAGGAAGAAAGGGCAGAAAGGAAGACAATAAAGTTAACCTGGAGTATTTTGTCCCGGTTTGCTACGTTGTTTTGGGGGAGAGGGGTGAGAGGATTAAAAGAGGGAAGAAAGAGCAGAAAAATAAAAAAAATGTATATGTAAAGTGGGGCAACAGATTTTTTTGTACTGCTTATTTACGAAGCGCAATGCAAATATCTTCACCTTCTCTAACTTGTCATTGTGAGTGACTGTGTATGGATTCCAAACTTGGGAAGCATATTCTAAGACAGGTCGTACAGAGTTTTGTGTGCAGTGAGCTCTATATCAAAAGAACAGTGCTTCAAATTATGCTTCAGGGACCGAATTTTTTCCGTACGCTTTGTGGACAACATTGTCATGTTCCTCTGAAGGAACGATCGAGGGCAGGTCGAAAGACAAAGCGACACATAAGTAGACGAACGAAAGTTAGTTTACTCAAAAGCACGCGAAAACAGAACGAAAAAAAAAATTATAAGCAGAAACGAAATAAATAGCTACAGTCCCTACAGTCAGTCTCGGTCGTCTTTAAATGAGAGCTGAGAACACTCACAGTCTCGAGCCTCGATCTTTCTTGGGACGGAACCAGGCGTTGTTCTTCGGTGTCACAAGTGTGGGTCCAAGCTTGCTATTAGCTCTGGGCCGCCCAGAACCGGTTCGATAGTGTCGCTTGACCAACTAGGTACGCGGCCTGGGTTGACAGGAATGTTGCGAGGCCGCCCCTTCGTGTCCGTCTTTGAGCTCAAAATCCAAAACTCCGAGATTCTGGTGCGAGCAGCAAGCAAGACGTCGCTCCGGCTCAATGGTGGTGAAAAAACCTGGAGCGAAGCCAGGGTTCACCAGGTGCGAAGCCTGGGGGGCTATGTTGCACGTTTTGTACTCCCAGGAGACTAGGGAGAAGGAAGTGACGTAGGTGTGAATGAACGTATCTTAGCAGCACCACGCAACGCGTCACCAGCGACTCCACCAATCAACATCCAAAGAGCGTTTTTGACGTCACTTCCTTCTCCCTAGTCTCCTTGGAGTCCAAAACGTGCAACATAGCCCCCCTGGTCTGCCAGGAGCGTTGGCGGGTCAACTGCCGCCCTTCAGGTTCAGTCGTCGAAATTCATCTTCCCCCGCGAGCTTTTCCTTTGTCCTCGAGCTTTTTCCCCTTCATCATCTTGCGCTTTAACCGTCACTTTAGGAACGTGACAAACATATTCAACGTGTATATTCCATATTAAATCAAGCGAAAACAACATTCCTAGGTAGTAATTTGTACGGGGCAACACTCTGCAGGTAATTACTATTAAGGTAGTAAGAGGAACTAAGTGGCGAAACTTTTCTAGGGACGGCCATCTGTACACATGGTTTTCAATATTCAGTGGCAACTGCCATCTCGAGAACCCTTCTGACGGCCGTTCTGGACAGCGTTAAAGTAACCGTTGGTTGTTTACTGTTTTGACTTCTTGAGTCAAAATACAGTAATCAGAATAAAATTTTATGTTGGCACCAGCGAAACCTTCAACGTCATTAATAAAGATAAGAAATAGAAGGGGTCCCAAGACACAGCCCTGGGGGACTTCCGACAACACGTCAGCCTGCTCAGAACAGGCCCCTTCAAGAGAAACAAGAAATCGTCGAGCTGTTATGTAATCTTCAAGCCAGGAAGTCATATTTTAATTACTTAGGGTATCCGCAAGTTTTAACAGTAGTTTAAGGCGAAAAAATCGGTCCAACGTTTTCGGGTAATCGATGAATATAATACCAACTTGTCCTTGAAGGTCTATGACTTTAGCCATGCGTCGTTTCAACCAGCTACGTAGATGGTGCAAGGCCGCTCCGGATATATCATGTTGGCCATGGCAGAAGCAATTCTCGGTTTTAAAGTGGCACTGACACATCAAAATCGTTTTTTTTATTATCCGAAACGATTGAAAACGATGCCGGGACATTACCCTCAAAATTTGAAATTTGGGAATTCAGTATTTGTGAAGTAAAAAAACAATTTCCAAATGCCGAATTCGAAGTTCCCGTGCGATCGGTGCCGGTGCCTTGACGTCAAATATTGCGGAGTCCTGAGAGTCCACTTACTTTCACCACTCCCTGCTGTTGCCATGGCGACCCAAAGCGAGGAGGAAAGGAGCGAGCGCCGGCGTTGCGGCGGACCGGTTTTGAGCGGTGTCGCCTGTTTTCCGTTGGAGGATACAAATCCAGGAGACGGCACCACAACGAACTCCCGATTTTTGGTATTTCAAAAAGAAGGGCCGTAGTGCGTTCGCAATCGCGTTAAAAAACATCTTTTAGGATTGCCGTTATTAAATGTTATAAAGATGTCACCTACAAAGCTTCTAAATTTCATGATTCTTGACGTCACGAATCAAAAGAAGCGAGGAGGCGAGAGGCGGGAGAATCAAACGCCAAAAGTAAAAAGGCGCGCGCGCGCGCGGAAAGATTTTTTTTCGCGATGCGGTTTTTTTTTTTGCGTTTCTATGACTGCAACTTGCATCGTTTCAGACAATAAAAATAAATACGACCTTTGGGGTGTCAGTGCCCCCTTTTAGAAAAATAGATATATGCTTGAACACAATGGGTGTTCAGGAGTCGGGGCCCATGACAATGGCAACGATATAGGCCTGTAGGTGTGATAACGGATCTCTTGATACGTAAACAGAGATGACCTTTGCAGCTTTTCAGTGACCGGAAATAGGTGCATCTGACAAAATTCGCGTGAATCAAACAAAAGAAACCTTGAACACCATGCAGCATATCGTTTTAAAAATGCGTCAAGAATGTTATTAGCGCCCTGAGACTTTTTATTATCGAGGATAAGTAAAATATGTAAAATGCCGTCGTTGATTGCTTCAATGTCACGAATGCAGTAATCAGTAAATAGCGGAGCGGCCAGCCGAGCACCACTATGTTCGGTGAAAATGGAGTCAAAATAGGGACCATCACACGATGCCATTTACATATCATCAAAAATAATCTCGTTATATACATAAAGTTTAGTAATATGGGCACCTTTATGTGATAAGTGTCCCTAAATTGTTGACGGATCAAACTTAAAAACTTAGCAAAAGATGAAGCTATAGTATGCGAACTTAGCTTTACGTATCGGAGACCGTAGATCTGTCTTACGCTTTTCCAGAATGGGCTGAGTGTTTTTAGCGCTTGACTTCAGAGCTTATAAAATTTTTCGTTTTAGATAAATAACAGCGCGATTACTTTATGGGTTATGCTTTTTACAACGTTTGTTTACCATAGGTACAAAGTTGTGTAAGCATTCGTGTGTTGTTACCTCAAACATATTCCAGAATATATCAATGTCGGTACCAGGAAGAGAATTAATCTGTGTGAATTCATTGAAAAAAGTCTCTAGCATTTCTAAGACAGTCATCATTCGATCTAAGAAAATCTTGATATCGGATAGTACGCCTATCATTTAGTTTTTCCACCCAGTGGAAGGGAAAACGAATTTCCGTCAACCAGGGGTAAAAAACGAGGCAGCGGAGGCCCTTCACTTTTCATTCGTTGAAGTTCAGCAGGTGCTCCTTGACCTCCGGTGTGCGAAGAGTGGCTAACCAAACATGATTTATTTGGAGGGCTACAAAATAAATAATGTCCGCCAACACGCCGGTTCCCTTGAGCTACTTCCGGAAATCCTCGATGCCCATAAACTAGCCCCCTCAAGTCCCCGTGAAAAATAACAGAGTTCAAAAACGTCATTAAAGTCTCCAATGCTGGTAACAGTCTTGTATTCCTCGAAAAACACTACATTGGGTTGAGCAAAAAAATAACCACAGCCGGGCGGAGGCCATTTTTGCTCTTCATGGAGATCCCATGATTACACGACCATTCGCTTTCGCTGACGGAAGACTAATCCCGGAGTCACAAGGCAGCTCAAAGAATGTGTCGCGCCTTTCTCATGCGTGCGTTCTGATTTGCTAGCTTGGTTGCTTGGAGCTTTGGGTGGTTTCGTACGCGCTGCACGCATGACGCACTCTTCTGATCTCCGGTTCACCAGACTTATTGAGAAAGGTTCGATTTCTCCAGGAGTAGACTCTGTCACGAGCATGCTTTATTAATGAGAAATTTTGCATGGGTCCTGCTTCTTTGGCGTGCGTGTAGGGCCTTGGATCCTTGGTACTCTTGGATTTCTAAAAGCTGTTGCAACTGGAGTAATAATGAAATGAGGGGGTTATCGCGTCGCCTACTTTGTCAATTGAGTTGTGTATAAAATTTTTATGTCAAATGTTTGCTGCGCTACTCTACCCCATGTTTTCTCACGTGATGTCGTGAGTTCATGTGGTAAGCCACGACTTGTCGGGAATCAGCTGCGCGCGCCGACAGTAGCCTGCGGTCAAAGCAGTGATGAACTAAAGATCACGCCACATCTGCTAACATTGAAAATATATATTGTACACCGTGTTAAAGCTTAATATTGTTTTCTTTTTTTTTTTTCTTTCAAACATGATGTCAATAATATTGTTACACTTGGTCCACAGCCTCGCAATGGTAACGCTTGAATCCAGTGAAGGGTATTCCGAAAAAAATATGATTGTTTTTTCAGTCAATGGGGGTGAGTATAGTCTTTTTGTTGATAATAACCATAGACTAACTCCTTAACCACAATGTACTCGTTCAGTTTTCTACAACAAAAATGTTCTCTTTTCACGCACGCCTCTGTAATTTTACTATCAACGAGTGAGTTTAGCTTGAGCTACAATTGACTTTTTTGAATATTTGATTTTCAGAAAGTGAAACACTCCCGATATACCTTACCTATTTGGACGTCGAGAGCTGCGGAGTCCTAAGGATCGCCTACGTAAGCGGTACGACCGCCTTTTTTAATACTGAGTTGTAGCATTACGTATACCAGCACTGCGCGTTTACGTTAGCGTTGCGTGTTCTACACTGCGCGTGCGTGGGAGCCCCAACTGTGCTTTGGAATTAGCGCATGGCGACGACGCGATGCGCCTCGTGGAGCACTCAACGCTAAGGCAAGCAAACAGTGCTAGTGTTTGGCCCTGTGCATAATACTAAGGGTTCCTAATAGCGTAGAGAAAAGTGTGCTCTAACATATTTCGCAAAGTTCATTTCTATATGTACAAGTTCCGTCCGGAACGTATCCCGCCATTTTTTTTTTTTGTTATCTGGATAGCTCTGGGGACATCATGAATGTCGATTTTCAGCCATTCAGGCAGATCCATACGGCGAATGCGGGAACGATCACTTTTCTCTTCGTCTGCACAGTCGGCAGCGACAAGCCATACAATCAGGTGAAACGGTGTGCGTTCGTCAGATTTACAAGGACAGCGAGTTGATCAGTGACTATGCAGCAAGTTTTTCTTCAAATTTTAATATTTATCATCGGACACTTTTCAAGAGTGTAAGAAAGATTTCCGACATGATTCATTGAGAGATGCCCATATAGAATTCTGATACGGTTGAAGGATGCCGTAAAAGCAAAACGACCAAAGTTCTAGGTAGATGTTGACAGGCAGCTTCACCACGACAATGCACCTGCCACATTTCGTGCAGAAGTTTTTAGCAAAACAATGCGTCTCCGAGTTGGGCAAGCCCCTACAGTCCAGACATGAAGCCCTGCGACGTGTGGCGTTCTTTAAAGCTAAAATTATAGTTTAAAGACAAAACATCCAGAACCGTTGACGATACTCGGGGGAAAAGAACGAGACAGCTAATGGCCATCCCGAACCAGGACTTTGCAGGATGTTTTGAAAAAGCGGAAGGAACGCAGACATAAGTGTGTGAGCCCTCAAGGCGAGTAATTGGGAGAACATTAAGGCGCCACTCTACTAGGTTGCCTCAATTTTAGAGGATAGTAAATGGCGGGATACCTTCTTGACAGACATTGTAAATGTGAGTGCCGCCTGTGAGAATACTAGAGAGACATGTTAGCTGGTATCCCTACCAAAGAACCCCGAATAATTTTTCTCTATCTCGAATATAGAACTGCAAAATATATCTCCATTTAATCTGGGTTTCAGGTTTTCAGAAATTGTTCCTCTGTCAGCAATCTGGGTTTCGGGTTTAAACTTTTCAGAAGCAATTCCAGTTACATTTTCAGGGCCATAATGCAGAAAGTGAAAAGTTATACTGGGTTTTTCAGTAGGGATAGCATTATCATACGTACAGATTTACAAATATCGAAAGTCTAAAAAAGCATACTGATCCTTACAATATCTTGGAGACGGTATGCCAGTCAACCCTTTGTTCTTCCCATGTTTCAACAATATAGATGCGCTTAAGAACTGTTTCGCCAGTCTCTAGCAATTATTCGTTTCGTATTCATACACTCTCTCATAAAATGTTTTGTGTCTTTTTGAATTGAAGCTCGCCATCCTCCGTTGTCCGGCATATGTACTATTGATAGCTACAAGACTGACGAAAAGTCGCAGTTTTTGCTCTGCTCGCTTTTATTTATTTTCATATAGCACAGATCTTTGGGTCAATAATTTGTGTTTGCCTGGAAATTTAGGATATCAAAACGCCGCAAAAGGCAAGGTAGAGCCAAGCTTGACCTTCTTAGGCCGGAATCTTGGTGTCTTGGCCCTAATTCTCCAAACAAGCGCCAAAGCTGGCCTTCGCTGCTCGTAGCTTCGCTGGCATCGGGTAGCTTTGGGCCTTACAACCAGACGAGTGCCATAATTTGGTTTCACAGCTGGTTCTACGCTTCGCATGTGGCATCTTTGGCTCAAGTATGTAACTTTGGAAGGTATATGGTGAGCCAGAGGAAAGCCATAAAAACGCCAACGAAATGTACACTGGCACTAATTAAGGTCTTGGAGCAAACCGGTATTAAGGCCAAGTTACGTCCCCGGGATTGCCAAGTTTGTGCCAAGTTAAGGTTTTCGTATGGCGCGCTACCTGTGATTAGCAATAACCTAGCAAATAAAGCAATCGTTTGTTAACTTTTCTAGCATATAAAAGAGGCAACGGATGGGCAGAACAAAGGATACCACCCCTGAAAGCTGAAGACACGCAGAGGCTAGCTAATGTTAACGCTTCTTGCTTTGTGATTTCTTCTTGGGAGATTTATCGGCCAATTCGTGACTCCAGGAGGACTCACATATCCCTATTGTAGTAGGGTGGATGCTGGATCGAGGCTTGACTTGCTGGGGTCGAGCGGCATCACTCGCAGCCATTGCTTGACACCAGCTAATGCATAGGACTATGTGAGAAACGGAGAGAACCGTAGTTTCTTACCTTAGAATGTCTTTCCCGGCAATGAACATTTTATATGGTTGAAAAAAAACCGAGACTGCGGGTACACGACACAACACCCGCAGTCTCGGGTTTTTTTTCAATTTGTGCAACGTACACCAGCTCGTTTGCGCCCTTACTTTTTGAAACTTTTATCATGCTTTTCGGGAATGACCGTTAATATTTGAAGCGCAAATATCAAAAGCGTTAAAATATATATAGCTTTTTTTAATTGTCGTTTTGTGGTTAAGGGTCGCGGATTGCGACTTCGTTAAACGTAAACTCTGATACCGTTCAATGAGACAAGGCTTGCCAAGAGTCACTGTGGAGTCGTTCGTGACCTTGAAGTCATCAGAGCTTAGCAGACAATAAGTTAGAAGGCTTTTACTGGAGAAATTCACATTGTTTCAAGTATACCTACAAACTGCTTATGGTGCAAGCTTCAGTTTTGAACTGCCAGTGAGGGTTTCTCTCACGAACTAAAACTCGGAGCGTGTTTCTGATTTGTTGAACGTGTTATTTATTCAAAAAATGAAGCAAACGTCGACGGCAGAGTCGACGGTGCTTCAGTACAGTTTGATCTTTTTTTTTTTTTAATCGGAGTTCGAACGCTTTACCAACTCCGATTCGATCTTTAAACCCATGATATAATGATCGCAGCAAATTACAAATCATTCGCCTTCGAGCACCGCGTACAAGCTTCAAAATTCTTACTTTTGTGTGCTTCTCCCATAGCCTTGCGCGCATTGCCAGGTGTCAATCAATGGCCGCCGGTGGTCCCACCAACGGGCGTCCGATTCGCGATCCAGCCTTCTACAATAGATATCATTGGATAAACTAGACTCAATGAGAGTGTCGACATCAGTTTGTTTTGTTTATTAATTCAACTACTTTGTTCTGATCTATGGGGGAAAGCCTAAATGGTGTGATCACGTGAGCTAGAAAAAAAAAGATCTTGTACAGCTTATCTGCATAATAATTGACTTTCCCCTCCGCCGTATTCGCCAGTGTTAGAGGGATATTACGTGCATGAAAAGACACTGTATGACACACATCTTCATTCAATGCAGAAAGCGCATGCGGTGTCGTGGTTCCCGAGAGCCGGCTAGGACAAAGCACCCTCTCCTGCGATTTTGTTTATGACTTACTCTGTGGAACCACAAGATACCAGATATATGACGACAGTTGCAAGAACTGATCAAGAAACCATCGCCTGCATCGACGTTTTGTCAAACGTTCATCTCGCATGATATAGCATTTATCTTGCGTTAGCTGCTGATTTTGATAAAGGCGTTTGAAAAGCATTCCAACAAGGCTCTGAAACTTTTTCGTGGAGCCTATGCTGACGGGACACCTTTCCGATTGGTGTGCTTAGCGTCCTTTACTGCCCACACACACCAAAAGCGGCCCCGAACTCAAAGACAAAGGACGTCTAGGAATCTGTCGTGTTAAGTTGTGGGATGTCGCAATCCTGGTGGTTGGTGAAAGGGTTACCGACAAAAAAGAACATGGGAGCGGGAGTGTCGCTGTCGTTGCAACGACCCAGCAGCTGGAGGCTTCCGTGGATTGTGAAGCTGGAGAGAGATCTGCAGCAAAGCAGGCGACCGCATCGTCTACCATCGCTGCCGCGATGCTGAAAGGATCGTGACCGCCGACAACGTCACATTTTATTGACGTCGTCAAATGGAAATCAAAGTGCACTCGTGTCTTGTTAATATCGACGCCTCCATTGCCAAGAAAAATTGCCCGTAGTGCGAGTCATTCATAATAACAAATAAGCACGCGACAGCCCTAACCAAAAGTACGGGGACGAGGGCGTAGGTGACTTTTGCTTAAACTAAGCAGTTCGAGAAGAGGTAAAGGAGGTACTCTCCTTATTTATATTCGAACCTTCTTTTGTGTGTCCCAGAGGTCGCTTTGTTTCCCTCAAAGATTATAGACGCTTTCAGGCTCCTGTGCATGGGCGCCGCCATAACTGACCTTCAGTTTTTGTTTTCTTTTATTCTATTCGCTTCACTTCGTCATTTCCAGAGCAGGACAGGTTTTTGCCACTTTAGGTACTGTTGTGTCTTTTAGGTGCTACTAATCTGCTAGCCTGACTGCCTTCGCCGATTGCTGAGTTACGGTGCAACGGAGTATAAGAGAAATTAGCGTTTTGTGTCCAGAGCTTCTCTCCCTTTCCCCAAACAGCGACGAAGGTCCACAGTGAAGTGACCTAGCTGCTTTAGGGACCAATCTTGGTTTCCGGTTGTATGTCACACATGGTCTCAAGCAACGATAGACTGCAAGTGGCAAAAACCCATTCTAGGTAAAAAAAAAAAAAAGGAAAACTTTCTTGGTGAGTAGCTATTATCGCAAGACCGGCAACGAACGTCCGTGTGCACACTCTGACCTCTGGGTTCACTGATACCTAGGGAAAGTTGTCCGACCTTTTTCTTTTTCTAATCTCGGGTGCTGGCGTCCATGATAACGAGACCAAAATTCTGTTATTTAACTCATTCATCCCCTAAATAGGTGTTAATAACCCGGACTATGCCAATAATGATATCCATAATGCGGAGTGTCCACATTAGTGGCGTCCATATAAACGAGACATGGATGCAACACATTTTAGGACACGGGAAACACGCCAAATGGAGCCGGGTTCAAGGGGTTTTGGCTGTGACGTTGTTAAGAAATGTACAACCGACCGATCGATAGGTCCGCGCTTTATAGACCAGTTTCTTTGCAAAATCCACTAATCGGTGTTCCAATCTTCGACGCCCCAGAGAACTTCCGGCTCACAATACAAAGAATCAACAAAGCCTACCTTAACATTTCTTCTTGAAACGTCGATGAAACATTTACCCACCGATTGCACAGACGAACGCCAAAAAAAAAAAGCGGGAGATCTGCTCAATTTTTTTTTTTAATTCTAGTAAACCAACTTGTTTCCTCCAAGACGTTAAATCGTACAGCCGAAGGCCCTCGCTAAATCTCCAACTTTTTCGTTCGTGTAGCATTTATGATCTCTAGCACTTGTCCCGTACGAAAATGTCAAATACATGCCGGAATAAAAAATCCCGGTTCCACCTGGACCCAGAATTGGGGCACCAGTTTGTACCCAGTCTGGAACCGCGCAGTTCCGGACACCGCAGTTTCAAACGGGATACAAACTGCTGCCCCAATTTTAGATCTAGTCGGAACCGGCTGGTTCCAGTGGTTCTACAGAGCCACTGGTACCGCATGGTACCGGTGCCCCATTTTCAGACCCAGGGGGTGCGCCGCCGGAATTCCCGCTGCGCTCACCACTGGAGTCTATAAAAGTATTTCGTGCGATGCCCTTAGCCGTTACAAGCAAGATCGTCGCGATTTCAGACCCGGGCGGAAGATCCCGGGTCTAAAATCGAGACGATCTCTCGCTTTTAACGGCTAAGGACATCGCGCGAAATACTTCTGTAGAGTCCAGTGGTGAGCACAGCGGGAATTCCGGCGGCGCGCACACGGTCGTCCAGACGTCGTCACCAAACACGGTGCACAGAACACACAAACAGCGCGCTTAAGCACGGCATTCACTGTTAAGCGCATCGGGAAGTTAGGGTGGACAAGCGGTATCCAAATTGTTCAAGTATTGTCACCAAGCACACCAGCGCATCCAGATGCCGAGCCAAAGTGCAATGGGTCAGCAGCTTCATACTATATGAAGATTCAAAGCCGAGGTCAGTGGGTATCCATGTCGGGCAACGATGGGCGCGTTAGTACCCGTGCGCCGGCAACGCGAACGTCACCGTTGGGCGAGCGCCGGCCGACAGTTCGACGAGAGAGAAGACCCGAAACTCTCAGAGCGCTGCCGCCGACTGCGACAGACAAAACGAGGCGCGGAGAACGTTCGCTCGCAGTGCCTACGTACACTCTTTGTCTGGGGCCCACTATTGGGCCACCTATAACCGTGACAAGCGAGATCCAACTTGTCACGGCTCCATAGCTGTGACAAGTTGGATCTTGTGTCACGGCTGTATTGCCATGACATTATGTCACGACTTTGTAGCCGTCACAAGTTGGATCTCGTGTCATGGCTATATTGCCGTGACATTGTGTGACATAAAATGTCACCGCAATGCAGCCGTGACATTATATCTATTTTCTCGCGGCTTTATAGTTGTGACATGTCAAGTCAATACAGGCGGCCCATTTTTAGTCGGCCCGTTGAAGATAGCCGTCCAAATTGCTGTCCTTTTAGAGCCGGCTGTTTCTACACTTTGCAGCACCCACGCGTAAGGAAGAACAAGAACAACGACTCAGACAGTTACAAACCCATTTAAATTAAATCTAGTGTTCCACTTTACCTAGCCCATACTAATAAAAACAACACACTCAACCACTTATGTAAACTAAAATGAGTGTACAGGGTTTACACTTAAAACATAAACTTAGAAAACAAACGCTTTTTGACCTTAAATAACATGATTAAAAAAGAAACAATAACATAATTGTTGAAAGTAGATGTTTTTCAACAGGTTAGTCTGTCAACACGAAAAATATAATGTTGGCGTCTATTTCAGCCAGGGAAATGGTGCTTGATAAAAACCACAATCAAATACTCAGACCTCCAGAACTGTAAAAAAAACGGTAATCAGTTATTGAACGAATTGTATATATTTTCGTCACATAAAAGTTACATGCACAGAAATATTTAGCACTTCCTTCCCTGGTTCTAAGATTACCACACGGTCAGCCTGAGCCAGACTTGGACGTAGTTCATCTACTCTACTCAAGCTACTGTAGTTTAACTACTTTTCCGAGTAACTTGGTAACTTTCAATTACAACTTTATTTGGGTAATTACTAGTTTAATTTAACTCCGTTTTTCAGGTAACTTCTACTTAAACTATACTAACTACTTTCGAAATCGAGTGCTAACTTTGCTCATCACAAAAGTTAAGCGCAGAAATAAATAAGACGCCGGCAGATGAGGTGGTATTCTCGAACAAGGGGCCCCCTGACAGTCCGTTCCCACGCACTTATACTCGGCAGCCCTAGAAACCGCATCACAGGCGTCCTTGGGCCAAGGTCGCGACGGCAGACATGTACAAATTACTCAAAAAAGGTAGTTAAGTTACTGAGTATCGACGTTAAAAGTAATTGGAGTAGAGTAGAAATTACGCATTTGTAATAGTAATTGAGTAAACTACTAACTACTGTAAAAAGTAGCGAGTTACTTTGAAGTTACTTTCGAAGTTACTTTTTTATATTTTTGTGGTAGCGAAATGAACAGCAGTTTTGATCAATGAAAATCCCTGCGAGCCTAAAATAAATGCAGACTATTTATGGCTTGCGTTTTCGCCAAAATAGTTTATTCGCTCGCAGAAGCAATTGACTTTCAAAGTTCTTGATAGGAGAGTTTTCCCCTTTTCCTTCTAAGGACCTCCCCAGCCAAGCTAAATAGACGTTCCACCGACGGGCTGGATGGAACGGCATGTTGAATTTGAGAAACAGGCTGTCCAGGGTCGTGTAAGCGAGTGTCGGCATCTTAGGTGTCCATGACTAAACACGGGAGGGTTGCCTCGGGTAGATTGTCTTTTATAACAAACTTTCCTCCTTTTTTCTTTTTTCTTCGTCAAGTTGAGATTGTTATGACTGGTCCCTCTTTATTCCGACGTCGTTCTGAGAGTACACTGAGCGAGTGCACCAGACCGTCAAGGGTTCAAGTCTCGCGCCACGACGATGAGATCATCCGAACGACTGCGCCTCCCGTTGTAGTGCTAGTGCTACGCTACTGAAAAAAAAATTGTATTGGTTTAACAGAAGATGAAAAGAAGTATACTTCGCCGCTGACGCCGGGTCCAACAAAATGATCTCCTAGGGTAACTCGCAATCCTCGCCGGCGACTACAATATTCTGATGCGCCTGACACGCCTGACAAGTAAATCGTTTTTAACAAAAAAGTGGTCTCCCAGGCATGGATGGTCGGAAGGACGCGAAGGATTACATGAACAAGCATCGTCGTTCGTATACAGTTGCAGCTGTAAGCGGGAACGTGCTCTCATGAACGGATTATCCGTGCCAGGGTTTGTGCGCGGGGGAGTCCGGCTTTGCAAAGGCGTATGCGCTGACGACAAGGCGACCATAGGAACAGGCGCCCAGCTGCGAGGTCATTCCAGTGGCGCCTCCCGTGGAACCTACCGCTTGAGTCAGAACTCCACTAAAGACAGACAACACGAAAACAACTCTCGGAGTGTCCCCGTCTTTCACGGTTGCAGCTGGAAATGCGGCGCCTGCGTGCATTACCGGATTAGGTCAATACCCGACCAAGGCTTGTTTAGCATCTCTTCCTGCGTTCGTGCGTGCCGGTGTTATATTTTGGCTGCTCGTCGCCACCTTGGCCCAAGGACGCCTTCCCGAACAAGGGGGCCCCTCCCCCTTGTTCGGGAATGCCACTTTATCTGCCGGCGTCTTATTCATTTCTGCGCTCAAACGTTCGTGATGGGCAAAATTAGCACTATATAATTTCGAAAGTAGTTAGTAATTTGAGTAGAAGTTACCTGAAAAAAGTAGTTAAATTAAACTACTAATTACCCAAATCAAGTTGTAATTGAAAGTTACCAAGTTACTCGAAAAAGTAGTTAAACTACAGTAGTTTGAGTAGAGTAGTTGAACTACGTCCAAGTCTGGGACACAGGAAGGGATTCTTAACAAGCCTTGGTCGGGTATTGACCTAATCCGGTAATGCACGCAGGCGCCGCGCCTCGAGCTGCAACCGTGAAAGACGGGGACACTCCCAGGTTTGTTGTTGTTTTCATGTTGTCTGCCCTTAGTGAGTTCTGTCTCAAGTGGTTTGAAGGTTACACGGGAGGCGCCACAGGGATAACCTTGCAGCAGGGCGCCTGTTCCCATGATCGCCTCGTCGTCAGCGCACACTCCCTTGCAAAGCCGGACTCCCCCGCGCACAAACACAGACACGGATAATCCGTTCATGGCAGCACGCTCCCGCTTCCAGCTGCAACTGTACGAGCAACAATGCTTGTTCACGTAGCTCAACTACGCGTCTTTCCGACCTTCCACGCCAGGGAGACCTTTTCTTTGTTGAAAACGATTTACTTGTCAAGCGTGTCAGGTGCGTCAGGAAATCCTAGTCGCCGGCGAGGATTGCGAGTCACCCTTGGGGGACCCTTTCGTTGGACCAAGCGTCAGCGGTGAAGTACGTATACTTCGTTTTATCTTCTGTTAAACCAAACAATTTTTTTTCAGTAGTGTAGCACTAGTAATGTAACGAAATGCGCAGTCGTCCGGATGATCTCATCGTCATTGCGCGAGACTTGAACACTTGACGGTCAGGTGCACTCGCTCAGCGTACTCTCCGAACGTCGTGAGAATAAAGAGAAGCCAATCATAACAATCTCGATTTGCCGAAGAAAAAAGAAAAACAATTAGAAGAGCTGGTTATAAAAGTCCCTCTAGCCGAGGTAAACCCTACATGTTTCGTCACGGACACCCAAGATGCCGACACCCCCTTACCCGACCCTGCACAGCCTGTTTCTCAAACTCAACGCTACCGTTCCATCCAACGCGTCGGTGGAACGCCGTTTTAGTATGGCTGGGGACGTCTTTAGGTGGAAAAGGAAAAAACTCTCGTATCAAGAACTTTAAAAGTCAATTGCTTCAGCGAGCGAATAAACTATTTTGTGAAAACGTAAACCATAAAATGACAGCATTTATTTTGGGCTTGATGGGTCATTGACGAATCAAAAATTCAAAACTGCTGTTTATTTTGCTACCACAAAAATATAAAAAAGTAACTTCGGAAGTAACTTCAAAGTAACTCGCTACTTTTTTACAGTAGTTAGTAGTTTACTCAATTGCTATTACAAATGCGTAATTTTATTCTACTCCAATTACTTTTGGCGTCGATACTCAGTAACTTAACTTAATTACCTTTTTTGAGTAATTTGTACATGTCTGGCCTGAGCGCATTCCAAACCCATATGTGAGATCTTGTTTAATTATATGTTAAATAATAAATAACGTTACATAAATAAAAATTTATATAACGTGTATAAAAACGAATATACACCTTGATTATGTTTGTCACGACCCTGAAGTGACAGTTAAAGCGGAAGATGGAGAGTTTTACCGCTCCTTCGGCAAGCCCGTTACTTTGAGGGTAATGGTGACTCGAGGTTATGTGAGAGAAGTTGTACTGCTGCGCAAACTTTGAAAACTCAGAATGGCACGTCTTGACCCGTACGAAAATGACAGATCGGAATGGTTCCAGTTCGGATCCGCGCGATTCTGGGAGTAACCAGTCGGATCCACGGAGACGCAAACCACTGGAATCGCACGGTGTTCGGTGGATCCGATCCGCTCTCCTTGTTCCAGTAGAGTCTGCTCCCAGCCAGCGGGCGCAAACATGCGTGACTGGAGGAGGGGAGTGGTGGGGGGCTGGGGGGGGGGGGGGGGGGGGGCGGGCGGGGGGGGGGGAGTTTTTGCGGTTTCTCGCAGGTCACGTGTTAGGGACAGGCGCATCCGCTACGCGGGCGCTGCGAGCGGGCGTTCTCCGCGCGCACGCCTGGTTTTGTCTGTTGTCCGTTGCAGTCGGCGGCAGCGCAGCGCCGAAAGTTTAGTCAGTTTAGTTTTGCTCTTCGCTCTCATCGGACTGTCAGTCGGCGCTCGCCCGGCGGCGACGTTCGCGCTGCGGGCGCACGGATACTGACGCGCCCATCGTTGCCCTGGATGGATACCCACTGACCTCGGCTTTGAATCTTTATATAGTGTGAAGCTGCCGACCCATTGCACTTTGGTTCGGCATCTGGATGCGCTTGACGCTGGTGTGCTTGGTAAAATACTTGCACAACTCGGATACCGCTTGCCGCCGGAACTTCCCGATGCACTCCAACACTGGATACTGTGCTTGTGCGTGCTGTGTGTGTGTGTGTTCTGTGTACCGTGTTTGGTGACGACGCGCGCCTTGCATTGTCTGTTGCAGTCGGCGGCAGCGCTTCGATAGTTTCGGTTTTTCTCCGCTCCCATAGGACTGTCAGTCGGCGCTCGTCCGGCGGCGATATTTGCGCTGCGGGCGCACGAAGAATATGAACTTTCAAAGGATCAGAAAGGAGTGCGCCGAACAGTTGTGGCTGAAAGGAAAAGTCGCTGGGGAATCAACAGTCCTTGTAGTTGTTTACTTATAAACAGGGACAGATGCTAAAGAGGAAAACAGAAAAATGATTGATTGCATATCAAGAGACATTAGTGAGCTAGGGGAAGGCTCTGAAATAATTATTATGGGAGACAGGAATGCCCATATCAAGGGTCTGGATGGGTATACGGACTCAACTGGGAGCATATTACTAGAACTGGTAGAAAACCATGACTTAGTTCTATGTAATACCAGTCAGACGTGTGACGGGCACATAACGTGGGAAACTTGCAATCTACATTCAACTATAGATTACGTACTCATATCACACAAAATATATGGTAAGTTACAAGTAATGAAAATAGATGAAGAAGGTTCCAAAAGTCTTTGTAGTGATCACAAACATATTAAGCTGAATTTCGCCAGAGAAGTAAATGCCTAAACTAGACAACATAATTCAAAGCAAACTTTCTGCACCGACAAAGAGTTGGAAATAGCTGCTGAAAGAATAGAGGAAGCAGTTTCAGGGCAACGGTATACAGATTGGACCTATGAGAGCCTAACCAGGCTTTTTGCTCTGGAACTAGACAACGTTCAAAGTAAACGAAAGTGGAAGCAAGGACAGACCAAAAAGCTGGTGCGACAAAGAAGCAAGCGATACAAAAACGTCAAGAAGCCTTTAGAGAACACAGGTATTCCAAGCGCAGTAAGGATTCAGAAACGTAAGTAAAAAGAAAATGGGACACTTTTATAACATGTCGCCGAGAGGCATCCAGTTTGATCAATGCGAAAATTCAGAGAAAGGGTGAGGAATGGATGATTAATGTAAGCAAGAAAGATAGAAACGCAGCCAAGAAGTTTTGGGAGCACTTGAACTCACTCGGTGAAACGACGCAAGCTAGACAAAGGTTCATACTCTCGCATCAGGGAGATCAATTAGAGGGACATGATCCAATACGATATATAGGAGCAGTAATTGAGGAGAAATTTCGGGAACGGGTACATGTGGAAGATAGGAGAACCGAAGAAAGTAGCAGTCCAGCGTGTAACATCGCGGTTTTTGGACAAAGAGAATGGGAAAAGGCGGAATGAAGAGTCCCTAGTGGCACGTCGACAGGCACAGATGGCATCCCTATCAAGCTGGTGAATAATTTGGGTCCTAAATCTAAGGTAAAACTAAGGGAGGTAGTGAGCACTACGATAACAAAAGGAAATATTCCAGATGAATGGAGGCTTAGTAGGATGAGTATGATATATAAGGGAAAGGGAGATAAGTCTGATATTAGGAATTATCGTCCCATAACCGTGACACCAGTTATTTACAGGTTGGTAATGCAGATTATACAGAACAGACTGAAGGAATGGGTAGATTGCGAGGGCGTACTGGGCGAGTTACAGAACGGGTTTCGGAAACAAAGAAGGTTAGGGGACAATATATTTTCTCTAACACAGTGTATAGAAATAGCGTAAAAAAAAAAAAGACAACTCTGTCTGGCATTTCTGGATATCAAGGGTGCCTATGTTAATGTGAACCAAAGGAACCAGTGGGACATAGTGGAGGGCTTAAACCTAGATGAAGGACTAACAGCCATATTAAGGAACATTTACAACGATAATAAAGTGATCATAACATGGGAAGAAAAGGCGACGGGGAGAATAGAGATAACACGAGGCCTTAGGCACGGGTGCCCGTTATCGCCTTTACTGTTTATGTTGTATCTGAGAGGATTGGATGATAGACTACAGAAGAGTGGGCTTGGATTCGACCTTTTGTACAGTAAGCTAGGCCAAAGAAATTGAGCAATCCTTACTGGGATTGATGCATCCGGATGATATCGTACTAATGGCTAACAACAGGACAGAGTTGTAGGAATTAATGAGCATCTGTGGTAAGGAAGGAGAGGAATGAGGTTTAGAATTCAATAGTGAAAAATCAGCAGTCATGATTTTTAACGATGATGAAGTTAAGAGGCTGAAGATACAGAATATTACAGTTGAGAGAGCATGTCATCTCGCCCGCGCGAATGTTGCTCACTGCTTCCCTTGCGGGCCGCTCGTTGCCGGCTGGGCGGTCTCCGTCGGGTAATGGCGGAGGCCGCCACACACCTACTCCCGTTCCGTTGGTGTTAGGTCACTGGAGGGAAGCCATACGCTCGCGAGAGCTTCATTGTCATTCATGTTGACAAATTCGACAAAACAACCGCGTTACCGTGCTGCTCTACCCCACCGCGGTAACCAAAGTCTCGATCTCCTAAATACTACCGATACCGACTATTGACACCTGACGTCGTTCCCCACGTCACCTCCGGTTTTGGAAGCCCAGATATGAGAATGGAGATAGTTCAGTTTCGGTTTCTTCTGTTCTTTCGTAGGCACAAAAATAGGCGTCACAAATGTCTACAAAAAATTAGGCAGCGTGCTAGGTTCCTAAGAATCCTGAAAACACCATTTACAAAAATTAAATAAAATCGTCTTCATTCTCTCTTTAAGGGATACAGAACTCTAAAATAAAGATATGTAATTGCCTGACTCGGATGTCACAAAAGAACTTTCCGCGAACAGTGCCTTCAGCCTAATTACGTTGTGATATACACCTTTAGTTAGGACTGAAAATTAAATTAACGCCCATATCAAGGCATATACTCAAAAATAAAACTATTATGTGTAGCGACGCTATTAATCTACACGTGATGTTTTTCATGATAAAGGGACGATATGCGAGCATAAAGGCCTGTTCCCACATGCAGCGGAGCGCTACAAGCATAGCGCTGACCTCGTGCTGAGCACGTGCCGACGGGAGCGTTCACCAGCTTTGTACCGCACCGTCAAAACTGTTGCTCATGGCATACAATAAGTACCAGACGGCACGTGAGCAGCGCTACATCAGCTCTTCGCTGCATGTGAGAACCGGCCGTAAAACCCCAGCTTGCTCGTATAAGCTGAAATAATCTGTGTCGCTCAGTGAAGACAGCACACTGGACAGGCTCAGCAACCGATATCCCAGAACGCATGTTTGACCCTCAATATATTTCCGCCATCTTGAAAAAGAACGAGTGGTGCCCCCTAGAGACAGTAGGAGTCGCTAACCGCTGTGAATGGTATAAACCTGTGTAGGGCAGTCTAAAGTCGCACAGTATTTTTTCAGAAAAACGAGGGGGGGGGGGGGGGGAGGGGGAGGGGGAGGACCAGCTCATTCGCGAGACGCCTATACATTATCACAGGTAGGAAGCCTGCGCTGGGACGAGGGACGACTGAAAAGGAACTTAGCTACAGTTTTTATTTTGTCCATATTAGTAAAGCAAGAACAAAACTTATGCGTCACGCATATCTTTAAATACCTGTCGTCGGGAGGCGCTCCTGCGCTTTGAATGGATAGGATATTGTAGAATATTATTCAGATTCAAGCTTTTAGACGCCTAACAACATAAAATTAGTTCCACCTCTCACATTTCCATTCCTGCCTGCAGAAAATATTTAATTCTTCCTTAAAAAAACCTTACTGCGCTTTCTATAATAATTATGTTTGCATATATAAAAGAAACGTGCTAGCTAGATAGCAAAAACGTTCCTCTTTTAGAAACGAAACTGAGATCATAAATGTCAGCTTTTATCCTTGGATCTTCCACGCGCACATTTACCACAAATATACGCCTTGGCGCTCGTAAAAGTGTCCACAGAAACTTTTAGTAGGCCGTACGATAGAGCTCCGCGTTCAAAAGCTCGTTCCAGGGACGGCTTTAAAAAGGGGGGAGGGAGGGGCAGAGGCCAGCGGGTCCAGCGGTCACGTGCTCAATCCACGCTTCGAAGTGACGGCACGAGCTCCTGCTCTCAAAGCGCAGTTTCTAGAATACAATGAAATAAAAGTAACTGTGGATTGATAACGCGCCAGTTAGGCCCGCAATCCTCAAAGCGTAAGGTCTACTAAAACTATTTTAATCAATGCCATCCTCGCCGCTATTCCAGGTATCTTCAGAACACTTTAAAGGGAGATAAAGTTTCACGAGATACAAGATTGGCCTTTACAGCCAACTAAGTTTCGTTATACTTATAATTAAACTGAATACGGAGGAAGGTTTTCCGACTGACGCGTGAAATATTACCTGCCTCAAATCGAGAGAACAATGGGAAGAGCGCTCGTAAATTCCGTCTACCACGAAATGCTGAAGGTTTTCAAGCCTTTATTTAGTCGTTCTCCCCGACTAAAAGGCAAGATCGCCACAAGCTTCTCGGTGAGACTGTCAAGAAAGTTGAACTCCAGCAATGAACACCTTCATCCCTTTTCTCCTCTCGGCGTTGCTCATGGCCTCACTCACTCAAGTAAGTGTGTCGGACGTTGTCGGTTATCTGAATAATATTTGCGACCGCGGCAAGACATAGGGCACCAAGCGTACCAAAAAAAAAAAGATTTTTTTTTTTTTTCAATTTCTGCTTTCCTTGTGGTTTGCGTGACTGCATAATGTCGGCCGCTGGCGCGATAGCCGCCGAAGTAAAGCGAGGAACGTTTCGTTGGTTGTGTCTAAAGCAACGAAAATGGCAGGAACGACAGACCTCAGGGAAAGTCACGACGCCGAATGGGCTTAAACATTAGGTGCGCCTTACATTGCATGACTGTCGTTAGTGTCCTATCAGCGTGTTGCATAGGTCGCACGGAAAGCATCCTACGCAGCCGGCGTCATCCAGACAATTGCAAGTTTCAGAATTTCAGAATTTGGAATACCAGCAAAAGCAAGCAATGTGCGCTTGCGTTAGCGTTGCGTGTTTTGCGTTTAGAGTGCGCGGTGCCCCAGACTGCGTCTTGAATTGGCGAATGGCGAAGGCGCGTATGCGCCGCGGCGAGCATGTAACTCAAACGCAAACACACAAAGGTTGCGTTTGTACGCAAAACCAAAACTCTCGATTGTGCTTTCATCGTTCATCAACGCAGTATGAGGTCACTAGGTAGTCCTTTGATCACCACCCTGAAAAAGGTCAAACCTCTGAGAGCTCCATCGCTTACGCCAACACCCTGCGGCGAGGGCGTTCTTGCGTTAGAACGCCGGCGTTCGGCGTTCAAACGCGTTCGACGAGTGCATCGGAGATAAAGGCTGCCTCTGTCTGTCCAAGCCAATGGAGGCTTGAGGGACGGGACCCGCCAGTCGAGCGGAGAGGTACTACACTGCAAAGTATCATTCCGTTGCGGGTATGTTTACACAGCCGTAACCAGACATTTATCAGTAATTTAGAAACGTAATAATTACATATTTTCAAGAGTAATCTTAAAGTAATTTTCTTACATTTTTTACGTAACGAATTCCATGTAATCCGTTACATTTCTTTTCAGGACCAACCCCCCCCCCCCCCCTTTTCTTAAGAAAGTTTTTTTCTTTTTTTTTTGGTACAGTCGAGCGCAGTGACACTGTCACGCGAATTGACCAGCGCAAAGGAAGTCTTGGCACTCTTCAGTTCCGCAAAGCCTTTTTTTCAATACCTCGGTGGAACGTGGTACCCCACCACTGAAACGCAGGGCTGCAAGCGGATCCACGCATGACCGTAATCCTGGAAATGCCTGTGCAGAACCAGCGCCGGAGACGCAGCCGTTCAGCGACATTCTGCCACCCTCGATGTATTGTAGCAGTATCGTTTTGTCGAACGATCCAACGGCATTGCGCTTTGGATGGCACGTCAGGATGGAACCAGACGACGTGTGTGTCATAAAGCACATTACGTTCTCGGCATGTGCCGAAGCCACCGTGGCCACCGCTGCACAGGCGAGCGCATACCTTTGCACCATATATTGCCGAGGCATCAAAGTCGAAGAAATTTGAGTAAGTAGACGAGATGACGCCCTGGGCATTGAAAAAGACTGAGCAATTGCTTCTTTGCCCAGGCTATGGAATTGAGCCAGTAAGAGCTGGTCAGTGTGTCCAGTTTGGTTCCATGCACTTCGCAGAAAACTGCTGTGTGACAACAGCTGACGAAGAGCTTGTTTACGATGCAAATATACAAAAAAGCTCATCCAAAAACCAGACGTACAGGCTCAAGAAAAAACGTCAAACGACATTTAAGCAACGGATTGCCAGGAAGTCCCTTCAGCTGTTCTGGGCGAAAAAAAGTCTAGAAAAAGCCCAAGGAAGTGTTGCAGAGCTTCGGGCAGTCACAGAAACAATTTCCAGCTCATTTTTGGAGGAGAATATCAGGAGCCTCTCACCAAAGCAGCGTCTTGCTGTAAGAACCTGTTTTGAGGCGGCATCCAGAAAATCAAGCAGAGGCATGGCGTACGACATGCAGTGGGTTCTGGAGTGCATTTTGATGCGCATGAGAAGCCCCCAACTCTACGAGTATGTTAGAAGACACAATATTCTTGCCTCGCTGAGCAAGTCGTGCCTGGACAAACACATACAGGGATTTAAAAGCATGTTTGGTTTCAACACCAGTGTGTTTTCAGCTTTGGAAAAGAAGACACGAGACATAGACGAGTTCAACTGCCATGGTGGTCTTGTGTATGACGAGATTAAGCCCTCGGAGAACATCAATTTGACGGCATCTGTTGAACTGAGTGGCATCGTTGACCTCGGTCCTTTCATGGAGGATAGCAGCGAGACAGCACTGACTGACCACGGCCTCGTCGTAGTATTTCAACCCTTTAAAGGCAAGTTAATTTAAATAAGTTTGTCGTGATGGCGATACGATTGTATACTTTTTTTGGTTGTTGTACATCCTAGAGCCTAGTCCACCTAGTAAAGTTTGTGATGTCATTTACAACATACTTGCTTCAGTGATGCCTAAGCCCTGATTTACATTTTTATATTTCTCACAGTGAAACATCTTATTGTTGCAGGAAAGTGGACACAAATCCTGGGAGTCTTTGCTTCCAGAGGCAATGTAAAGGCGCCTGTCCTCTCGAAGATTCTCCTGGAGGCTACGATACTGGCTGAAAAATCCGGCCTCTTCGTCGATTTCTGGGAAAGTGATGGTGCTCCCTGGAATCGCTGTCTCTGGAAGCTGCTCGACATCCAAGTTGGGTAATTTCCGTCCCAGAATTACAGTGAAAAGCTTTTTTTTTTTTTTGCTTACCTCCTGTTATTCACAGAGATTCCTTACTTGTGCAGCTTCGTCTAAGGAAGTCACCTGCAAGGTTCCCCATCCTGTCGACACAGCAAGGAGCCTACACTTCATCTTTGATTTTCCTCATCTGATCAAATGCGTGCGGAATACCTTTGTCTCAAAAGGCGTACAGATTCCATGTGTTCATGCTCATGTTGATATCATCAAGGAGGCATGGAAAAGGGACAAGGAAGCATTGACGCTGAAAGTGATGCCACACACAACACAGACACATGTACAACCAAACACGTTTGAAAAAATCTGTGTGAATTTGGCTTTTCAACTGTTCAGTCAAGAGGTGTTGAAAGGGCTTTTCTTTTACAAAGGT
This sequence comes from Ixodes scapularis, assembly GCF_016920785.2. Lineage (NCBI taxonomy): Eukaryota > Metazoa > Arthropoda > Arachnida > Ixodida > Ixodidae > Ixodes > Ixodes scapularis. Next base: position 46,941,810 of record NW_024609883.1, on the reverse strand, counting down.
GACTTGGAAAGAAGGTTTAGAACAACTGAGCCAACAGAGCAGTTTGTAAAGCTGATGGAGATGTTGATCTTCGTGATGTCATCCAGGATCCCGTCTAAGGGCCTTCGAGCCCAGTCAGGAAGTGCCCAGTTTTTGAAAAGGTTCAGTGCCTTCTTAAGTGAATGGGAAGAGCACGCTGCATGCCCAACACGCTGGTGGATTCCGAAGCGCAGGGACTGCTCTTGGACTCCGTGCGACTCTACAGAGCACACTGTCACTTCTGGGCTATCTGATTACCTCAGTGCACTACAGGTACTTGTTGACTGCAAACCTTAGTCAAGATAAACTAGAAAACATCTTTGGGATTATGCGACAATCCTTTGGATGTAATGACCACCCTCCCCTGAGCAGTTCTTGGTCAATATTAACAACCTAACTTTCTACAGCCTTGCAAGACCACCAAAAAATGGAAACTCGCCAGCTGAACTTGTAACTGCACTTTTGCAGCCATCTGATAACGGAAAAGAAAAGGCTGCTTGTGTAACAGCACTCATTGATGAACTCTTGGACGAGAAAGGTCTGGCTCATGCTGCAGTTCTGCTAAAAGAGCACAGTAGCCTGATTGACCACCACGTCTGTGTCGAAAAAAGAAGTGACAGTCGGCTGATATACTACGTAGCGGGTTATGTTGTCCGCAAAAACTCCGAAAAAATTCCCGTGCCCAGAATGTGCATCTTGCTTGAGTGTCCTGCTCCTGCAGGCCGAGTGCAATGACAACACCTCATTGACGAGAGAATTCGATCATGGGGGTTTGCTGTACCCTTCAAAACCACTTGAGGCACTGGTGACCAGACTGGAAAACGCCTTCACTGTGTTCTTTACCAGGAGCAAGCTCCATGCTAAGAGCGTGATCTGTTTTCTGCGCTTCCTTCAGGGGCATGCGCTGCAGGAGGTTGGCTGCAGTGAGCATGGACGCTTGGTCACAGCAAATGTCATCAAATTCTATGCTCTGACCAGGATGCATTTCTTTGCTAAGGCTCTTAAAAAGGGTCGAGATTCCCAAAGGGAAAAGCAAAAATTTCTCAAAATGAGGCGAAGCCGGTGAGAACCGGACTGCAGTACTGGGGAGGCAGAGCACACTAAATAAATCTTCGCGTACAAGGACCTGGAATAGACATTTAGCTTTGTGATGTTTTGTGTGGATGATTCGCAAGTTTGTATGCTGTTTTTTTTTTTCTTGTGCGAATATACCTTTAACTTCATTTCCAAAACGATAAGGAGATGAAGGGATTGTTTATTACACGCGCTGCGCTTGCTGGCTTCTGCAACGGTCGATTAGTAAAATAAAAATGAATGGCATGTTCCCCACGCTCTCGTCATCGTCTCATTTTAGCGATTTACTTCCAACCTTTCCTACATACAAGGCGAGCGCGTGCAGCAGATGCAACTACACTCGAGCGCTTCTCTTTTGCCCGTACCGCTCCGCGCGGTCTGTCTCCAGCGAGCTGTGGAGAACACCCGCCGAAGCAGAGAGGTTTTGCAAGACTCGTAGAGAAGTGGTCTTTATATATATATATATATATATATATATATATATATATATATGTGTGCGTGTGCGTGTGCGTGCGTGTGCGTGTGCGTGCGTGCGTGCGTGCGTGCGTGCGCGCGTGCGTGCGTGCGTGCGTGCGCGCGTGCGTGTGTGTGTGTGTGTGTGTGTGTGTGTGTGTGTGTGTGTGTGTGTGTGTGTGTGTGTGTGTGTGTGTGTGTGTGTGTGTGTGTGTGTGTGTGTGTGTGTGTGTGTGTGTGTGTGTGTGTGTGTGTGTGTGTGTGTGTGTGTGTGTGTGTGTGTGTGTGTGTGTGAAGATTAAACGATAGCGAGCGCTACAGCAGCCACACATTTACATCCGGAAACGCGTATCCCGTTGAAAATCGCGCGCCTACCGCCAAGCGACAGCGCGCCTGCAGAGCCGTGCGTTGGGAGAGTTTGGCCAATAGGCGGAGCAGAGGCCGCCACCAGCGCCGAGTATTCCCCCCGCGCTTAGAGCGTCTACTAAATTTGTGGCATAGCGTCGACCAATCTGGAGACCGCGACGTCACAATATTGCAAACGACATTTAAAGCGTGAAATAGAAGCGTTCAATCGCGGCCTCTCTACTCCGTCTAACAAATGTCTGCACTAAAGACAAAGGCACAGGTGCGTGAGCCTAGCTCAGCAAAACGCTTTTGTTTGTACGAGAATTCGTGCATAGGAGGCACTTTCCGAAGCCACTCGCTCGTGCCCATGCCTTTGTCTGCACTGCTGATGTCTGTGCAGATGAATTATAGGTGACAGTTCACTCTGGGCCGGCTTGCTAGAACAACGTCTAAGCTAAGACTAACTGAAAAAAAAAAAAGAAAACCAGTGGTGGGGCGCGCAAGCGTCTTGAGACGCAGAGTCCCGCTCAGCTCGTGCGCTGGCTTTGGCAGCGCTTTCTTTCCCCGTCTCGGCTGAGACGCTGTTTCTAGCAAGTCGGCGCTGGTTTGGAGCGCACGTTCGTTTTTTCTACACTTGAATATTGGCGTGACTAAAACCTCACATGCACAAAGTTTTCAGTCCACCGAGCGCTAAACCTTTTCACTCTAGCGCCGCTGAAACGGCTCAAATCAGTCGTGTCACATACTTAGAGCACACGACCACCGCTAGGGGCTGTTTCGCGGCATGTGGTTGGCCCCGAGATGCTCGCCTATTCAAACCAATGTATGGCCGAACTCTCTCAAAAAACGGCTCTGCGCGCCTGCAGGCAGCAGCGCCACCCGCCCGCGTCATCGCAAAATATTGCCGCTCATCGGCCTGCGTTGACGACACTAGGAAACCCTTCCCAGCCTTTGTAGTACGTACGTGTGTCGTCGGCGGTAGGGGTGTCGCGATCCGGCCGCGGTTCGAGTTCGACCAGGTTCGACTTTTTCGACCTTTTAGTGAAAAGTTCGACGAACCTTTCATTGAGGTTCGACTCGCGTGCGCACGCGCGACAGACTGGCCAGTTGGCTTCGGATTGGATGATAATGGCTGAGAGATAAATTAAGTGCAGCGGTGATTGGCTATTTCAGTTAATACAGTACTAAAAAATAAGTTATTAAATTCTTCATTGGTTAGATTTAGTTTCTTTTAATTGCAGCTGTTCAGGATATAAAATAACTTTGTGTACACTGTACACAAAGTCGAACCGGTCGAATCTGGTGAAAAGTTGGAAGGTTCGGCGAACCGGTACGACCCGTCGAACCCCGAAAGTTCGACCAAAAAGTCTGGTTCGACAAAAGTTCGCGACACCCCTAGTCGGCGGTCGGCGGTGTTGGTAACTTAACAGAGCCCCTAGACAAAGTACCGAATGCCGAACTCACATGGATAAATAACTTGAACAAACTATTTAGAATCGAGCGGTAACTTGCGCCACCAGCGAGATTTCTAGCAGCCTACGTTTAAAAAAAAAAAAACGAGTCTGTTCATACCCTGCCCGAACGACCACGACTATACTTCGTTTCAGCTTACGTCCGAGCGCGGCCGATGTTATGAACCGAAGGGCCAATCAAACAGCGAAAGAGGCACAAGGTCATGACGTGCGTGCTCTCTGCAGTTGATAAGAGTAGCCGGCCGGTATTCGCTGTCTCTCTGAGCGTGCTCCTCAGCCGGCTAGTCCTATCAAGCACAGAGAGCACGCCATGACGTTGCGCTTTTTGCGCTGTTTGATTGGCCCTTCGGCTCATAACAGCATCCGCGCTCGGACATAAGGTGAAACGAAGTACAGACAGCAACCCCACATACATCGCAGGCAACACCAGTACCACGTACTACACAGCACCGACATGTACACAAACACGACAACGACCACTACGCCCGACACTTCCTACCCGAAATTCATCTCTCCCGGCGGCGCATAGAAGCTTGACATGTGCGGGTGAGCTCTTTGGTCGCTGACCATTAAAGATTTATAGAAGACACAAAACACGGCGGAATGGACAGCCGTGTGCTAGAACTGTTTCCATTTAAAAAGTATGAAGGCAAAATCTATAATGTTAGTCCGTTGCGACAAATAGCGATATATCAACAATAAATCTTAAACCGGTCATGAAAACGTTCAAAATTTTGTTATTTTTTGCTGGACCAGTGTTATGAGCAGTCCGGCTAGCTTGAATCAGATAGAAAACCAAATTATTGGGATTTTGTTATTACGTATACAATAATAAATGAAAATTATCCTTGCGCAAAGCATTTTTTATATATTTTTGTGAAGGACATCCGCCCAACACTTCACTTCCGCTAAGTGCAAGTACGGGAGCAGACGCCTTCACTTTTGGGGCGTTTTGATGCAAATTGTTGTCGTATGTCGTGTCGGTGTCGAGTGGAGCGGTGGGGCTTGGGTATTTGTAACCGGTGTTGTTCGTGAACACTGGTGTGGGGCGCTGATGCGTCTTTTTTTTCTACTGCCACTACCCCGAACTTTGAAGATACACGGGCCCGTAGCACTGCATTATGCTGAATTGCGAGCCCCTTTTCTGTTGACGTCGCTTTCCTGGTACCACTCGTGGATACTGCGAGCGTTTAAAAAGTGTGCACCGTCTCGCCTACATCCCCGGTGACGTACTCGACCTGTTGAAACTTATTGCTTCCGTCATTTCGGAGTACGCAAGGCAGTTATCTGGTTGCTCTGGTTTCGGCTGTAAAAGCAAGGCAAAACGCTCGTAGTTCTTGCCCTCAGTACACGTTGGACATCTTCCACACTTTGACACCGGATAACTGAATGAACGAGGATCTACATTCACTTCAGAGGTCACTCTCGCCGCTTCCTCACCGTTCAGCAGCAGGATCAGCTGGCGTCAAGCCGCGGATGAAAGGCTGGAGCATCAACAGCCCAAGCGCACTCGGTGCCGATGCGGGCGATGCGGGTTTCTGTCAACCGGGAGGCCAGTACAAACAGTAACCGTTCCAGCTCTTCGTCATGACACGGTGTCGCTGAGAGCATTGTAAAATACAACTACATGGACAGCCGAAGCAAACGCACTGCTACCGTAAATCTTGGCTTGTTTGTGATTGTGCTTTTGTAGATCATCTTATTCGTTTTGCTGGAGACGCAAACGATTGGCATAATAAAATCGCTTGCATATTCTGCATACCTCGCAAAAGCATTTACCCCGTCACCTTGCGAAAAGCGCGAAACACGGAGTCCGCACCGTCCTAAGCTTCCCCTGTATTTTACCTGCTTTAGAGCAGCTTGTACCTGCTAGTAGATATGCCTACTGAAACTGAAAGAGGGCAGTGCCAGAGAGAAAAGAGACAATTTGGGAAAGCTTGCTCGCTCTCTCCGATTTCTCAACTCTCAAGTGATCGTACCATAATAAATGCACCAACGCCCTTTCCCAAGATAAAGAAAAAGCACTACGGTCACTACGTAAAATATAGTCTCAGTACATGCATCTGTGGGGAGGTAGGAAATCTTGCCCTAATTTATTCACGCCGCATGATGAGCGCAACCTCGCACGCGATTTACAGGTAAATATTGGAGGTGACTTAAGTTTCCCTGAAATTCTGTATAACCGGTTGTTTGCAGGACCGAATCTTCTACTTGAGCAATGTGCGTCGCTGTGCAAACGCAGTCGAACACGAAGCATAAAAACGGAAAATTTCGGACAACAATCCGGAGTCCATTATTCAATTAAAACGACGTGATTTTGTTGAAAACACCCGCAGCTCCTTACTCACCGTATGCGTCGGAATACTTCCACAGTTTGAAACGGAACGAAGGAAGATTTACTTTTAAAAACACTCGCTGCTTCCTCCCGGACCAGCTGACGACGACGGGACTAAACCCATTGAACCTCCATGCACTCCACAGCAACCAATTTGCGCTCCGTGTTAGTGTGGGTTCCTACCTCCAAGCACCGCACCACACAGCACGAACGTTTCGTCTCTTTCTCGCATCACCGTGTTTCACCAAACAAACGAGATCGCCGAAGTCAACGCAGCGCTGTCGTGAACCTTGGCTTGTGGTTGCGCACTCGTGGACCCTGTGACTCCCTTCGCTTTCAAAGCACACACGACGATTACGATTGGTGCTTTCCGTCTCCTGGGAACATCACAGGGGCACTTCTCCGGTCACGTCTTCGCAACATATAATTGCAAACCTTCGAGCTTCTAGCGTCCCGACAAACCAAAACAATACCGGCGCCATGCTAAACGAGCGTTGTTTTGTCAGATTTTCTCCGACCAAACAAAAGCAACGAAAGCCAACCGGCTCTAGCTTCCAGCGTACATCGGCGTTGCGCCGTGGCCAGATTTTCTCTGTCAGCTCTAACTTAAAGATGGACTACAGGTGCAGCAACCGGTATAAAGTTTTAATATCGCGGCCACCACGGAGCGCCGTAAATGTTGAGGAGGATGCATAAGAAGCGACGGCACACTCGCTTGCAGTTGAAGGGTTGAAGCCAAAACGAAACCAACTGCAATATCACGTGTTCAGATCAAGGGCACGCTTTTTGTCTCCATTTTAACTGTTTAGAACGAGCAATTAGACCCATAACCTTATTTGTGGGATGTAAGAAACTATTATCAAGACCCCTAAAATAAATACCAACATCGGCGATAAGAGGGAAGCCGCATTGCCATCGACCAGGATCAATGGCATGCAGGGGGGTAAAGGCGGGTGAGGAGAAGTGGCAATCCCGTGCGCCGACATCCTGGGTCCCGAGTGAGACTGCGAAAGAGAGCGACAGAACACGAGAGAAAGAAACCAATGTTGTCAGCTGATGGACGACAGTCGCAATGGTAATCGCAAAGACTGAAAACACTCAACAATATAAACAGTGATAACTTAACGTTGTAAACTAAATTCTGATCGAGCTATTCTAACGCTTATAAGAAGCAGTATACTGATTACGCTGCATTAACTTCCCTTGTGTCGAAATCTCAGAAATCTGGTGGTTGCGCGGTTTCGTATTCCTGGGGAGCGGCCACCGGCAAAGCGGTTTATCTGGTTTAGTTTAGCGTTGACTGGAGGCCGTACATCTGCGCGCTATGCAAAAAGAAAGCTTTGAAAGGAACGCGAATATCTTTCCACCGGTGGTTCGTGGATTGTTCAAGTTCATAGAACTGTTCTGATGATATAATTGCATTCGTGAAATCATAGGCAGTTGGTAACCATGTGTGGGACCCCGAAGGTCTGCCTGCAGGCTCCGCCACTAGCGGCCAGTGTTGCCAACCGTAGGGTAATTACCCTACTTGTAGGGTATTTTAGGCATTTTTGGTACATTGTAGGGTTGTAGGGGCCGTGCGGCCATTTCGCTGCCAAAAGTAGGGTATTTTCAGACGTTGCTTCTTCAACGGCAAGCATAATACAAAAAAGTAAAAAAAAAGCTGATGTGCAAGCTTTGTATAACTTTACAACCCGTGTGCTGCCACACCACGACATCATGCAAAACGAAAGTATCCAAGTTACAAGACGTGCTAACAGAGTGCACCACACGCCAAGTTGGAGTAAAGTCCCTCGATGTTTTTCTAGAAAGTTTTGGAAAGCTGGAGCAAGTGGGAGGAGGTGGGAGGAGGTGGAGTTGCGCATATGGAGTTTGGAGCCAGAAGAGGTATCTTCCCAGTGGAAACGTTCCCGCCAATTTTTTTCTGGTGACTCTGGTCCATCCGGCGGCCCTTGTTACACCTGCGAAAAACGTGGCACCGCGGGCGGAACCAGGCCGATCCCACCAGAACCGGCAGCCCCCTGTTCAACTGGACTTTTAAACGCGCTGGCGTAAGGTGCGCATGCTGCAAATAACCATAGCGGGAACTACCACTCGTAATGGGTGCTTTTTTTTTTTTTGTTATGGCGCATTGCAATTAACTCTCCTTACCACGCCAATAGAGCCCTGATCACGGATGATCGACGAGTACGGAAACTGATTTCAAAGCTCCCACGGAGCTTCCCGGCACGTTGTGCAGTCAGTAGGCAGTTTGAAGACTGTCTACCGACTGCGCAAGTAGTTGGGACTGGAGGCGTTCACTTGAGTGCACGACGTTTTAGCGAACGAAGTCGAAACCATCACGTTTCATCGAATGACACTTTAGCGAATACGAAAGAGTCGCCGGTTTCCTATCTTCCCCCGGTGTAATAGCCTCGTTTGTCGAAATATTACTTTAGTTTGACGAATCCCTAGGCGGTTCACCCAAAGAATAAGCTAATATACCGTTCGGATTAGCTTCCTTTGTAATGAGCCGCCTTGTCTGTCGCCGCGAGTGCTGGTCCCACGTAGCCCAGTTTTTAATTTGATGACAAATCAGCTAAACATGTTGGTTGAGGATGTCTGTGCGCTCGAAGCAACACTGTTGTGCTGATGCTACACAGTTCGCATGCAAGCATAGTGTTCTAGAATAACCCAGGTATGCGCCTGCATGCGTGCCCTGTCGCTTTGTACTGTATTAATACAACCCTATATCAGCATAATTCATGCAACAGCATTATTTGAACAAAGATTTGCCTCGTAGGGTAGAATGTAGGGTAATAAGAAATATTCGTAGGGTAACGTGGGGTTTTCTGGACGCTGGCGTGGAGTATTTTCAAAAAATAGGTTGGCAACACTGCTTGCGGCAGCCAAAATGCATGGGAAAATGGCGTACCTTTCCCTTTAGAGTTAGTATGTATGATCTCTAAGATGGCAGGAATGGCAGCGAGCGCGGTAAGCGCGGGGTTCGCCCCGTCCCGCGACATGGCGTAATTCCTTTTGGTGCATATCTGTCCCCGAGACATGTTTCTTTCCGCGGCATTTGTCTCGAAGGTCTTTTCTAGGTGTGTCCCCAAGCATTCCGGTGCTTCAATAGCCGGCAGTGCTGCGGTCGTCGTCGGGGGTCATGCGTGTTTTCGAGGTCGGCTACACGACTATGCGTGTATGACCGAACCAAAACACGTTTTTTACAACCTCGCATGACTTTTGAACAAATTATCCATTACTCAACGTGTAAATTTCTGGTAATTTGTGTACATAGCGTGTTTTTCACCCCAAATTTTCGCTAAATACACGGGACTTGCTAACAGTGTACGTTCGAGTAAAATAGTACTTCCATTGTTTCGCTGAAAAAGCTCAATTACAGAGCATGAAGCGTTCGTGAGGAACAATATGGCACTCCCATCCAGTGCCTTAGTTCAAATGCTGTTCAGCGTAGCAGCTGACATATTGAGTAAGAAAGAACGCAAAATGTCTGACGAGACTTTCGAGAGCCAGCTGTCGCTCAAAATACTCAAGCTCACTAAATGGAACAGGTTGCAACAATAAACACTTTAATAACCCTCTTCCCTTTTTTCTTACTTGAGGACAATAATGTTGAAAGTAACGCCACGAAAGTAACGGATTACTTTTTGGGGTAACGGTCAGTTACTTTTGTGGGAGGGTAATTGTAATTGTAATAAATTCCAATTTAACCTTGAGTAGTTGTAAATGTAGTTCCTCACTATTTTTCAGTAACGTGTACAAGTATGGCCGGAAGTTAGTCAGCCGGAAAGAGCGTCTGCTGTATCACTTTAGACGACCAATTTCGCCAGTGCAGTGCAACCGCTAGTATAGGGTCTCTAACGTGCGCCACGCAGTAGGGATTCACAACCCCACGCCGGCTTTGCTCCAAGCAGATTAGGTTAGGTTAGGTTAGACGCCATACTTGTCGTCGATCTCCAGGACGCCATCCTCGACGTCGTACGTAGTCCCACACTTTAATACGTGTAGAAGCACTATTCGAAAACATTTCTCCCGCGAGACGTGTCCGAGTATCGAGTGTCCTCCTGTACTTTTGATATTCTTTTATATTTTTACACCGGACTTCCACTACCTAGCCGCACTTCTGTGATAAATCAGAGCACGATACTTTTAGAAACCAATTAGGGCAGATCGTCCAAAGTGTGTTTGAAGCACTGGCGTACATACTGTAATTCTTTCAAACGTATATTCATGACGGTTCCTTGTGACTTTGTAGTCATAAAACGAGGTTCATAAAATTCACTTTGTGTTTAAAAAGAACATTATACTCAGGTAACGTGCGAAAGAAACGCCAAACTTGACCTAAGATTTGTAATCCTAAGGGCCTAGCTTGGGCCTAATATCGTTTTCCTCAAGGGCGTTAGTTAATGTCGGAGTACCTATTTTGGCTTTTCTCCGGTTTGCCCCAAAATTTCCAAGGTGCCATACTTCAACAAGACACACCTCGAATCAGCCGAAGAAGACGCAGAGCAACCTAATCCTGGCCTTTGCTCGGCAATTTCGCCCAAACTTGGCACATGAAAACCGAGCAGCCAGAAGTGAAGCCTAACTATGGCACATGTTTGGAAATTTAGGTCAAAAGGTGGCAGATGAGAGCCTAGCTAGCAGGCAGCGAAACCCAACTTTGTCATTTGTTCGTCTATTTATCGCCAAGATATTCAGATTCAGACCAAATTAGACCAAGCTTGGCTCTGACTTGACTTCCTAGAACATTTTGAAACCCTAAATTCCTAAAGAAAACTGAAACTTCCGCACAAGGAATTGTGATACCTGAGTGCCTTGTAGGTAAGATTCTAATAGTTGTTCCGTTGTGTTTTTATTTTTTTTTTCTCCAGCAACAGGAAAGCGGAGATGCCTGGGCTCCTCAGAGGAAAGGGAGTCAGGGCTCGTTATGCCACGGCGAAGGCGACTGCAGGCCTGGACTATGCTGCCTAGGAAAAATAAACATCGACTATATCGTTTCTACCTGCCAACCTTTGCTTAGAGTGGGCCAAAGGTGCTCCACTGAAGAAGGTTACGGAGGGATCCACAGTGGGACGTGTCCATGCAAAATAGGTAAGGCGGCATCTGCCGGTCCGTGTAATTTCTCTTTTCTGGGTCTGCATGTTTTTTTTTTGTTTTTTTTTTCATGTTTACGCACTTATACAAATTATCAATAAGCGTCAGATTTCTAGAACTGACTTTTCATTAAAGGTACACTAACAACCCCAGCATTAATATATATATATATATATACATAGAGAGACAGATTTTTTATCGTCTTTTTTTTATATCCGCGAAAACGATTGTAAAAGTTCTCAAAAATCGTCCTAATATCTTCAAAGGGCGATTCCGGTGTATGTTTTCGAAATCAGGATCACGACTGTTTTAAGCTCAGTCAATGCCCTTGAATTACAAGGCATCTTTTTCTCTCTTGATATTGTGTGTAGTGTTAATAATATCACGCTTAAAGCTTGGTTTCGGGAGTCCACGGCAAAACCGAAACTATCGGTTGGGGGGGGGGGGGGGGGGGGGGGGATCGCCACACTGATCATCAGCTGTTCGGCCGCGACATGACATCACCATTGTCTGCGATACGCGGTATTAAGTGCAGGAGTTCCCTTGCTTCTACCCGCCTTGGAGAATGACAAGACACACTGGTTTAACAACGCGTAGTCATTTATCCACCGTCATCGCCCGCTTCGCGATCCCAAAAGCCCTGGCGCATCCGCTGCGACGGCCTGTTATCAGCAACGGAGCGCCGCTCGCTTGACCAATTGTACTTGGCCCCCCTCGGGTTGATTTGTCATATGGGCCACATGGCCCAACGCTTTGGGCCCAAAGGTTGCTCATACCCGGGGATAAAAACAAAACAACATAGGAGACGTCTTAGGACGTGTAGGGGCGGCCTTCCTTTTGGCTCAGCCAGGGTCTTCGCAGTTGGGTAAGCGCCGGTCTGACATGAGTAATTCCGGACGGTACCTATTCTGCTGTGGAGGATCTGAAAGGAGCTGTGTCGCGCCGCTACGTCTTTGGCAAGAGGCTCTAGAACTTAAAATGATGCCAGGGCGGGACAGTAATAAATGACCGCACCCGAGAACGACACCTGCCCAACTGCAACACGGAAGCACGGCAACTTTCTCTTCTCCTTTTTCGAAAAACCGAACAGGGCACAAATATAATGCAACGAAGGGTCGTGGTCCCTTCGTCGCATGCACCGCCGTCGCAGGTTGTATCTTGGCAAAGACGGTGCGGAATCTTCCAAGAGGTAGTCAAGATCGATGACATCTGGAACCTGCTACATATCTGCCTCCTGGGGTTCATAGAGAGCATTTGGGTCGGCGACATGAATGGGTTAGCACATTTCACCAGATTTGCGATGCACAAGCTTGCAAGACGACAAGTGGAGAGATTCTTGCCAACACAGTAGGGGCCTCCCCATCTCTTTGCTAAAGAGGCCTTGAAGCCTCTAGCAGCATCACTAGTCGATGAGTTCGCCTCAGCACTAGGTCTCCTACCTTGAGCTACAGATTTCGCCTCCCCTTGTTCAACTGGTTGGCCGGCTGCCGACTCGAAACGTCGAGACTCTCGAAATTCCCGCAAGTTCTCCGTGAAACGCTTCCGGAGATCTTCTGCGAACTGCATAGTAGCGCGCTGCATACTGGCTGAACCTCTCCTAAGATGGCCATTTCAAAGAAGAAACGCGAACTCTTTCCCAAATTTAAGTTGAGCTGGAGTAAAACCCGTGAACCGGTTGGATGTCGTACGCGTAGCGAATGCCATATCAGCCAGTTTTCAGTCCCAGTCTTTGCGTCGCTCTGTCTGCACTACAAGCCTCAGCTTCAGGCTACGGATGATACTTTCCGTGATATTTGCCTCTGGATGGTACGGCGAAGTCCATTTGTGCCGTATCCCTGGTGCCTTGCACTTATCCACGAACACCTTGCTAACAAATAAGACACGATGCCTGTAATGAACGTTGCGGAAAAGCCAAAGTGCACGAATCTATCAAGAAGACAGTCCCAAATTTTTCTAGATTCCAGCTTGCACAAAGAAAATATGTCGACCCACTTCGTGAAGTGGTCCGTCACTACTAGCAAATATGTAATTCCGCGTGCACTGCAGGGAGAGAGACCAACAATGTCACAGGCTCAGTCAGTGGGCTTTCAATTGACTGCATTAAATCTGGTGGTTTGCCACCTTCTGTTCTCGCCTTGTTAAATCTGACCTTTACGTAGTTCAACTACTCTACTCAAGTTACTATAGTTTAAATGCTTTTCTGAGTAGTTTATTAACTTTCATTTACATTATTATTTTGTTAATTAGTTTTTACTTTAATTAATCTTCCCGAGTGACTTCAACTCAAATCACAAATTACTTTGAATTTTAGTGCTTGTTTTGCGTATCAACAAACATTCCTGCACATAAGAGATAAGATGTTGCGCGATCAGCTGATATTTGCAAAGAGGGGAAAGCATGCCGGCGGAGGCAGGGGGGAGGGGGAAGTTGGGGGGGGGGGGGGGGGGGTTCGGAACTGCCTAAAATGTTCAAGAGCCCTCCACTGCAACAATCCTGCTACGAGGCGCCTCGAGCGGACAAACACGTCGCAAGGGAGGCCGAGGAACTGCGGGTTTAGCGCTGACGACTGGCATTTCTTTGTGTCCCGACGCTCAAGGATACTTGACGCATTTGAAGAAAGGGCTTGTCGCCGCTTCTCCCCAACATAAGAACTCTCGCCCACTACAGGAGGTGTACACAATGCATACTCAGTCAAAGGAGGCAACAAACTGCAGCACCCGCTCTGGACCTCATCTGGTACTCCCGTCGTTCGTGCTGGACTTGCTGAATCACGTGGTAAAGGGCAACTCAATGGCGGCCCTTTTGCGTTGCCTTTCCTCCCGAAACTCGGAATATGTAGTTCTTCAAAAGATTCGAAGATCGTTCTAGAAACCTTATTAATTTCCCCAACGTTTTTACATAAAAAACTAATAAACACGCAGTGTTAGAATGTACTTTAAGGGCATGCTACTTAAAGTATTACTTTAAGTAGGTTGACAAAACTTGTACATTACTTGAGGTATATTCACTGATCATGTACTTGTGCTTTAGTAAAGTATTGTTTCTGGTACTTTCCGAGTAAAGTACAACTATCGACTTCAAAAATACATTCCTCAAATTTAAGAACAAAAAAGTTGGCGTATCGTTATGTGAAAACGTCTTTCCGTCATCTGGTCATTTCTCTCAATGAAGTAACGGCGGTTATAAGACCGATACAATAAGTGCCTATAAGTTTATTGCGTTAAAAAGTTCGTCAGCGAGAGTAAAACAAGTACTCTGTGGCAACTTGACTATATTCAATATGGGCCGCCATTTCTGAAAAAAGTTGATGCGCCACCGATTACCCCTGGAGCAATGCATAGTGCGTACAGGTAAAAAAACTATAGGGGATTGAATGACATCATGAAAGAATATGCTAAAAAGTACTTGCACATTACTTCGAAAGGACATTGCATTTATAGTACTTTACTTCTTCAAGTACATTTCATCAGGTGTACTTCCTACTTTACTTGAAGTACATAACCTCTAATTTACTTTGTAGTTTACTTCAAGTGCCTCTTATATGTACTTAACGCAATGCTGTAAAAAAGCAAACACTGTCTGCAAAATCAAGCTCAGGCAGTGCTAAACCTCAGAGTAGAAATCACACATTCGCAGTACATCATTGTGCAAAAAAACAAAGTACAAAACAATTAAGCACACAGAAGCAGAACCAGCTATTAAAGCGTGTCTGTGAAAACGCAAGCCACTTTATGTTGGCTAGCCTAATTTCACCAAAGTATCGAAACCCATGTACCTTTTGTCACCATAAAAATATAAGAGCAACTTCAAAAGTAATATGCTGCTCCTTTGCGGTAGTTAGTAATTTGTTCAATTTCTTTACGTGTGAGTAATTTCTACTCTATTCAAATTACTTCTGATGCCAATATTCAGTAACTTAAGTTTTTTTTTGTAAATTGTCCATGTCTGTCTCAAACACCGTGCAGCCACGCGCGTACCTGATGTGATTACATCCTTTCTCATGCATGGCCACGTTGCCATTTGCAATATTGTTAGCAGCTTCGGCGACGTCCATTGCTCGCTCTCGTGGAGCTCGAGGGTCGGGAGCGACTTATGAGAAGTCCCTTGAGTTCACAGGCGAGTTTGCCTATTCGTTCTTATATCCGTGAGTTGGAAGTCATAAGATGAGTCATTTTGTTTTTCGCTGACAACGATGGTCGTGCCGTATCGTATCGTTTAGTCTTGTTGGCCCGGACGACGGAGATAATGGGAAAGCCCGCGTCCATTATTTGCTTGGCCATTTGTTCCAACATCGCGGTTTAATCGCTAGTAGACGTGCTCTATATTAATTAGACTTGGTGTGGCAGTCTCTGAAAAAAAAAAAAAAAAAAAAAGCTCTTGGAAAATTGTTGTATTCATATTGGGTGCTTTATCTCCCAGGAGCTCCTCCATGCGCCGAAGGTGCTCCGTCGGCTTTTTGTCACCGAGCTCCTCAGCGTTCAGGAGTTGTTGTAGTCGGCGGTGCTCCGATTCTGTTGTCCGGCGGATCAGTTCAGTCTTAAAGCGTTCATAGGGCTGATTCTCTAGTGGAGCGCGGTGGGCGCTTCGGACTACCGCTGCCAATTACGGTGGCAGGGCGGAAGCGACGTGGTCAAACTTTGTCAAGAACGATGTTATTTAGCTCTCAAGATATTGATTCGATGGTGAGGAACCAGAGCTCTAGGTCCGCCACCCAAAATTCCGGCAACTTGAAGGTGACGGCCGTCTGCATTGTGGGATCGCCTGACGACCTTTCGCTTTAGGAAAGACTAATCTTTCGAACGAGAGTCGGTGTTTCAAATCTGGCTCACCGGTGAAGGGAAGTCATCAGGCACGAAGCTGGCCTTGTTTGAAGATCCGCGTCACCACTTGTAGAAATGCCCCTGGCTTTACTCAGACTTTTTTTTTTTTTACATTATTTACAAGGAGAATTAAAGGGGCTGCGTTGCTGTTGTACCGGACCCGTTGAGCTCGTGCTGGTTTTCTCGGGTTTCTTTTTTCCATCTGGTACGTCGTCCTTGTTCTTGCTGGTGCTGCCGCTACACACTCCTGGTTTCAATACGGTGCCGCAGACGATTAGAATTCACAAGCCGTTCTGTGAACATTGGCGAGAACCACTCCAATAGATGTTCGAGCCGCTGCTACTGGGACACTTCTGCACGACCGTGTGCACGCTGTCTGGGTGTAAAGAAACTTGCCCCGCAAAGTTTGTCGGAATAGACTCTTTCCGAAATTCAGCGTCATCTGGTGGCTCGTATAGCCGTTTAGGTCTTGCCATACCATAGGTGGTAATAGTATTTTTTCGGGCAATGTCACCAGCGCAAGTCAACGGCAGACGAGGAATTGTTCAAGGTGTAGTTCTTTCTTGATTTTCAAAATAAATAGCGCGAAGGTCAAGCACAAACTGACGGCAGAAGCGCCGTCAGTTTGTAATTGGAATTGCTCAAGGTGTAGTTCTTGATCACTTTCAGTTCGATGGTGACGAAGAACCAGCAGTAAGAAAAAAGCTCCAACCCACACAGGCGCCTCGATAAACATTTAGACACCAAAGGGCTTTCAAGCCAATAGTGTACCGCCCGCAGCTTTACTGAGTTTGAGTTGGAAATGTACGCTTACACAGCTCTTGCGTTCAACTCCTACGCAGCATCGTACTAACCCCCGAGACTACAGGCCTCGCATCATCCGCTTAGGAGCATTTTCAACGTTTTCCATTATCAGTCACTAGAAGGCCGCCATTGATACGGCTAAATGCCGTACTACAGATGATCATAGTGATCAAAGTGGTCAGAGTGAATTTCGGAAAGGGTCTCTACAATTCTCCCGTCTCTTGTTAAAAAAAAAAAAAAAAAAAAACATCGCAGTTGGTACAAGGACAAAAAGACGAAGAGAACACGAGACAAGCGCTGTGTTTTCTTCGTCGTTTGGTCCTTATTTCATTTGCGCTGTTTTTTCACCGTGAACTCTTACAAACTTGCCCAGTTATCTACCCTAACATCCCTTCTCGTTAATCGCGTTAGCTCAGTTTCATCTCTCAACCGATAGCCGGTTCCAGCGAATTTCATTGTAGCCCGCTTCGCCACGATAAAATTTCTTCCAATGATCATGGGCACCTTTAGCCAAGGCAGGTACACGAAGCGCTGTCTTCGCTTTCTGCCATAGAACGATATTCGCAATCTCAGCACCGCCAGCAGGTAGTAGAAATCCCGACGCCAGCTGCAAATTTACATGTGCCGTCCGAAGGCTTTTTTTCTTTTTTTACACAACTCGAATACGGTATTTCAAATATGCGATATGCTTGCACCTGTATCTAAAAGCGCGTATATTGTGGCACCCAGCTGATCCAAGGGCATGTCGAGTTCAACAGACTTGCGAGTGCGTTCAACTCTACGTACCGCTGGGATGAGCGGTGCTGATGACATGGGCTCAAGGGGTGTCGTAGCCCCGCACGTCTGGCGCGAGTCTCTGCGTACTCGACCATTTAGAGTGACTATCCTTGGTGTTAAGAACTTTGAGCCGCCGGTGTATGATGAAATCATGCCGAAACTTGCCAGCAGCCCGGCATTCAACGTTAACGGGACCGCGTTGGGTTTAAAGCAAAGGCGATCGCACTGCGTTTCAACGCTGAGGCGATGCGACCGGCTATCTCATGACTGAGATTGTTTTGTCTGGCCTCCCGGGGCTCGACTTCCTAACGGACCGACCGGGTATCTCACTCTAAGAAAAAAAGGGAGTGCGACTTAACTAAAACAACGCACAAGCACAGAAGGAATAAAATAGAACACAGGAAAGGAGCGCTGATTCCCAACTTATGTATTGTGAAAGAAAGAGAAAGTGGTCAAAGTAAAAAAAGTCAAATTAGTCGTTAGTTGTTTACACAGCAGGAGGTTAGCCTGCCAGAACATCGTGACATTGTTACCCACTGTAGATAAGCAATTTAGCCAGTGCAGTACGACTGCTACCGCACGCCGGTACGATGCTCATCCAGATCGAAACGGGCAGGGGTGAAGATTGAACCCAGAATCCCTAGGTTCTGCAGCGTGAGCTTTCGCTCCACGTGCTCTGAGCTGGTGTGCGCTAGCCTACTCGGCCATCAATCCTCCAGAGAAAGAGGAAGCTTCAGACACGAAGCCCACGTGCACCCACAAGGTAAAAAGAAGAAAGAAAAAAGGGATACATTACTAATTTTCGGTAGGAAAGGAGAAAAACAAAGGCATTATAAGGTCACGATGAAAAAGGGGAGGAAACGAAAGAAAGAAAAGCAACAAGAAAAACAGAAGAAAAAAACATTTGCATAACGTACAGGCCGGCCAAGTCTACCTCCCTGCCACTCAAAGATAGTGGAGGGTCACTCACACACCGCTCGCCTGATATTTGGATGTGGTAGGCTTCTAAAGCTTCTCTAGTTTGCCGATCTCGATATCGTCCTAATATTGTTGTGTCCGAAAAAGTTGGTGAGCACTGACGGGTGAGGCAGTGCAAGGGTAGGAGGCCTCCCATGGTGGCGTGAAGTGAATAGAAATATTCACGGAGTCGGCCATTAAGACATCTTGCAGTATGTCCAATATAACAACCACCACACGTTAGGGAGATCCTGTACACAACATCCTCTGAGCAGGGAACAGACTGGTGCTTGTGACGCTTCTGGCACCCTGGTGTTCAATGATTGTCAATAACGGAACCCACTTTAGAACAGATGTTGGCTATGTTGTAGGAAGCAGGAAACACCACCGGGACCTCGTACCTGCTGGCAACTTGTTTTAAGTTGTGGAAAAGTTTATGAAGGTGGGGAACCACTACCGGGTGCTTCCTCTGCAAATGAGGTCCGTCCCTATGAATCTCCTTCACCCTCCGTAACAGGGACCTTGAAGCCTCAACAAGCACCTGAGAGGGAAACCCAGGCGCCCTTAGGCGTTCAAGCTGAGACCCTCAACTATCTTGAACGCATGCTGCTAACAGGGCCTAAACAGGGCCGATTCTAAAATGAAGATTACTATGCCTCTTTTTAAGACCTTTCATTGGGAGGACCTGTTTGGAAGAATGCATTTCTTTGATCGGGGAGAAAAGGACCAGCAGACGTGATTTGGCTATCAGATAACGAAATATAATACAAAATGCAAGGTGCCATTCTTTGGCTGTTCAAAAGTGAACTTGAGGCCTAAGCCACACCTAAGGAAGGTTTGCAACACCTGGTTTACGATGTCACTCTCTACATCTTTTTCATACACAATCGAAAAATCGTCGACATATCTAAAACTTTCCCTAGCGTAAGAGGGCTAAATGCGATGTGAATAACATGATCTACCCTTGGACAGAAAAATGTCACGAAAATAGGGACAACACAAGACCTTATACAAACACCGCATTTTTTTGCAAATAATGGCATCCTTCCACCCAGTGAATATTGATTTGAGATAGAACATAAGAAGCTCTAGGAAGCTTTCCAAGAGCATACCGGTAGCGGTTCGGAAATGGAGCTCACCGTTAACTTCAATACATGAATGAACCGAGGCTAGCAAGGAATGGTGTGGAAGGGAATATAAAGGTTTTCAACATCTATGCTGAAAACACCATGATTGCTGAACCTCTCAGAACTCAACGATTCAACCACTGCCTCAGAGTTGCGGACAAGAAAGAGATCAGTGAGGTTTAAACCAGACAGGTGCCTTCGAAGATAGGCTGCCATTTGACCACTGCCAGTTCCCACACTCGGTAACGATGGCACGAAACGGGCGGGCATCATTATGGGTTTTGGCACTGAAGAACGCATCTGCTTTGTTATGTTGCCAGCCAGTTTGGTCAGTATCATGTTACACAGGTTCATTGCCCGACGCTTTACCTTCTTTAAATTAACAGGCTCCGTTCGAAAGTTCTTGATAACAGCTGCATTGGCTCTGTCCTGGCACATTTCTTCTGGCATAAGTACAAACGAACCTTCCATGTCAGCTTCCAAAATACGCAGCTGACTGTCCACTGCAAACTTGACCACTGGACGGAGATCAGAGGAAAGTGTACGCGAGCGGGCAGGTTGTAAAGATCATCCACACATTCCGAAACGCAGCGTGGTCTGAAGACTTCATTGAACATGTTCGACACACTTGTGGGCACGTACCATGCTTGATGTACCATAAAGCCACCTCTCAACTAGTGATGCTTTGGGCCGCTAGGTTGACTAGAACACCAGGGTCAATGAAAGGAAGGTTTAAAACGTCAAATGAAGAGCCTGTTGTACAAGAAATGAACTGTATTAACGTAGAGAATTGAGCTAGCTGGTACTTAGAAGACATACCTAAAACCGAGCACAAGCACTGTGTTTGTGCGCTGTTTAGGTATGGCTTCTAAGTTCCAGCCAGCTCAACTCTCTACGTTCCTACAGGAGCGTCACTTGCTCCCTCATGGGAGCGAATTCGCTGCCACAACCGTTAGTCCACTAGGAAAGCAACGGTAACGGGAGCAACTGTTGCACCACGTCCATTAGTCCCTCGCACTAGCACCGTTGGGACTAAGTGTTACATCGTTTCAATTGCCCCTCAAAGACCAACTGTTAGGCCCTTGCTCTTGGAACCCTGGGACTGAGCGTTGCGTTCTTTACATTTAGACCCCTGGGACTAACGGTTAATCCTTTACATTTGGTGCCGTGCCACATTTTGTAGCCTTGTTGTTAGTCCCTTTGAGTCTCAAAGTTGCGCCCCACAAATTGAACAAAACTGAAGAAACAAGCCTCGCACAAGTCTACTGGTTGCCTAGTGTACTGCAATCTCAGAAACAAAATTGTGCAGTTCAAGTTAAACATAGCTTTATTGCCTCGTAGATACACAACACATTCAAGGATGACTGAAGTCGAAGTTCCTGAGCGGTGAAATCCACGCTAAAGCAGAATTTTGAAGAGTGCGCTTGCGTCGGAAATGACTAGAACACTGGGACGTCTGTGTAAACCGGTCGAGGCTCAAGCACCGTTTTGGGGTCAATGGCAGCTTCTTGCCAGTTTGCGAGGAATTTGAATTATTAGTAACAATGGCAGCGTGAAATATCCGATCGCTCGACAAACGTACGAGACATAGCACATGCATAATAAAATAGCAAAAAGGCTGCGTAAGTGCTGCAACGGTTCACATATGACATGCGATCTGTTGACAGCAGACCAGCGCAATATTAGATTTTTAGTAGCCCGATCGCTGCGAATTACAGACCCAGAGTGCGCGAGCTCAATCTTCAATGCTTCAAATTGACGGCACGAGCTCCCGAGAGCAACGCGAAAGTCTAGCGTACGATCGAATAAATAGACAGTTTTAGCGGACCGTACGCTATAGCTTTGCGTACGCAAGGAGATTGCGGGTCGTGAGTGCGCATGCGCAGAACGCAATAGAAGGGCTAGCGTATTGCGTACGCACGCAACGCTGGGGACTTTACGTTGCTGGCTAGCGGGCCTTGCGGGACGCTCTCGAAAGATCTCGGACCCAATGAGAGCGCCAGTTTCAAGATGGCGGTTGCCTCGACTGGCGCAGAGAGGGCGACGTGGTGTTTTCCAAGTTCTGTGTTACGTGAAATTGCGTGGTGTTCAGCTCGGCGATTCTTTCTGGGACCTACCACGGTCGAATCAGATCGCCGTGCAGCTGAAGGAGTGCACAGTCAAAATGTTCGCCGCTCGGAATGTGCGTCGACGCGGCGACCTGCTCAACGCTAAGTTTATTCCCTCCCACAGCTCATCGCCGACGGACGAACGACTCTAAAAGAAATCGCCGAAGTTTTCGCTATGCACTGGACATCAGGGTCATGAATTTCATTGCGCTATAGCATTGATAAAAGGTGCCATTTCCACGGGGCGAGTGACGGAGGCTCCGTGATCGAATTTGACCCACTTGGGCTTTTGTGCTGAGCTGGGTAGGGGGCATGCTGCATTGTTCATGCAGGCCGGTGTGGTAACAAAAGAGCCACTCTTCCCCCTCACCGAAGAACACGAACTCCAGCCGAACGCTGCCGCCGCGTTCGGTTAAGTCAGCCGAGCGCTGAGCCATTGTGTTTGTTGTCTCCATCCATCTAGTTCTAGAGTTAACCGCTTGGGGCGCCACGGTCTGATCTCCTCCCCAATAGCTAAAGCGACCTCTTTCTTGTTGCCCCAGAAATGTTTTGTAACATCTATCAGTGATATTGCCACGTGTGTTGCCTAGCGAGCGCGTGGCCGAATGGTTACCGCGCTTGGCTCTCGCGCGGAGGCCCTCGCACGGAGTCTCCGGGTTCGATACCAGAAAGCGGACTTCTCTTTTGTTTATTTCTTCAACTTGACATTCTGGTAAGTTCGAGAATTTTGTCGTCTGATCGAGTTACGAATGTTCTACGCGTCGAACTTTCTACGCCGAATGTTCCAGAAACCCACGCGGGTACAAAAGGTGCTGCGAGCGGCGGTCCGGAGTCAGTCTCGTCCCAGCGGTCGAGTCTGCTGTTTCGCCGACATCGACGCCTGCGATGCTAGCCTTTCTTTCTTTCGTTTTGGGAACAAGTTTGCCCCATTAAACGTTTAGTCTCTTCACTTATTCGCCGCCTCATCATTTATCATTCGTGACAATATTTTGCTCTTTATAGTCGGACTGCATAAAACAGCCCTACGATACTTTTTTTTTTCGTTTTGTGTTGTTACGTGCTAATAAACCATACTGGTAACCCAGATTTGCGTAGCTGCATAATTGTCGTCGCCAATGACGTCGATACAAATTAAGCAATGCGGAAGTATCTTCAAAAGTAGCTGAAATACATTTCTAAGTATTTGTACTCTACTCAAGATACTTTACGGTGAAAGTAACTTGCGTAGTATTTCAAATACTTTATGACGCAGGTATTTAGTAACTTAACTTAAATACTTTTATCGAGTATTTTGTCCAACACTGGTATAAACATAAGTTGCACAGACCTCGCTTGGTCAGACATAATGGACGGTTTCAGAATTGCGTAAAGACCCTTCCGTTAGCGCGCGGGCTACTCACGCAAGCTGGATCGGCAACGCTGCGGTGCGTGTCAAACAGGCGCTTTTAGTACGGCGGTTTGACGCGGGCCATAGCAAGAAAATAAAATAAATGAAGAACTAAGGGCACCGCTGCGTACGCCCGCCAAAATCGATAGCATGCCTATGTATTCCAAAAGCTTCCCGTGTGCCGTACGCATGGAGCACGCGTAGCGTGAAGCATGCAACGCTGACAAACGCGCAATGATTTCATGTGTTCCTGTATCATATACTAAAACACTAAAATGGGAGAAAGGGCGAGTGAAACAGTAGCTTCCGCCGCGTTAACGTGGCACTTCTGGCCTCCAGAAAATAGGGCGGACTGACGTCCTGTGCATGGCATATCATTAGCTGATTTTGAAACGCAGTCTCTTTAGTTATTTTGTCATCCTTAGTTATTTTTTTCTACCCCTGCGAAAATGTTTTGCTCCTGCCTCATTCCCGGGTTAAAGTAACGATGGGGGCCTTCCACCAGCTCGCCTGCGCACTGACTGCATTTTCGTTAATCTTAAGGTTGCTCGGCAGTCAATAATTCCGACATTTCGAAATATTCAAGTTCCCCTCAATGCGCTCTTTGAGGCTGGCAGTTGCTCCCAGTGTCTATGACAGTAGTGTAAATACATGGCCCAGTTGCCCGTCACCGGACAAACTTAGTTTTGTTATTTTCGGGCATTTTCTTTTATACAGGAATTTCTTCTTTAAGGCCTCAGACTTTTTTTTAAAGGCGCCAAATATATAACACTGGGGTTTGTAGAGGTAATTTATGCGGCCATCGGGCATGATGTTTTGGGCTAATCGTCCCAATAAGCCAGTTAAACTAACGTGTGTTAATCAACTTTTGAATTATCAAAAATGCACAAATGGCTTCATTTAGAAACTTTCTAAACGTCATCAAAAACCAGTAGACAAATAATATTGAGAAAGATCAGGAGGCGCGTGGCAAGTGCGGGGTTAATGGCGTCATTTGAGGGGGGGGGGGGGGGGGGGGGGGGGGGGGCGTCACTGCCCCGAGTGTCGCTGACCCTAGTGACGCCACTGCGCGGGTGTCCGCTACAGTTGCCACTCCTGCAGCTTTTGCCGTCGAGTATCCTTCGAGTTTTCGCAGCGCCGGCCTTGCCTCCATTGCAGGGGCGTCGAGAGTAACTTCAGCTTAGTGGGTGGTTTTCAATTGCGTTATGCAAGTTTCTAATTGGGAACCTGCGTTTATTGTGATTAACTATAAAGTTAATGAACAGATTTTTGTTTTCTATAATCCGACCTGTTGTGGCGATTGACCCCTTATATTTGTGGTTCTCAGCCATGAGCCATGGATGTGTCGGGGACACCTTGCGGACCGCTGGCAGTGATGGGAGACCCCTTCCCGCGGGAAGTGGGGGGGGGGGGGGGGGGGGGGGGGGGCGTTAGTAAGTTAACACATCTGGAGCATGAAACAGGCGCCTTTTGTTGCTACGTAGCAGAAAAACATAAAACAAAGGTGCCGCATCACTTCATTCTGGTCAGCTCATCAAAACGTGCCAACTAAAAAAAAAAAAAAAAAACATTTTGTTGAGGGTCTTGCGGACCCCAGAAGTGGCTTCGCGGACCCCCATTTGAGAACCACTGCCCTAAATTATATCTCCTCGATCGCATAACTCACCTGCAGACACAGTATTTGAGCAGCTTTCACGACTTTGATAAACAAATGTGCAAAGTCTAAAAAAAGCACTGCGTATAGCCGCCCCTTTGTGATAAACTATACTGCGTTCAACCAAAAGCTGACAGTAGGGGGAAGCTCAGGCGGACCAATCAGTCGCTTCCCTTTCATCACGTGACCCTGCTTACTGCTCGTGGAGATGGGCGGGTGCCTTATCGCGTGGCGAAAGATGGGCGCATGACTGGTCCGACGAGCAGGTTACTTCCACCGCACTATCAGCTGAGGGGCGAAGGAAGAAGAGTCCTGGGCGTGCGAAATTGATATGTTGAGACTTATTTCTAGGCGGTTTAATAATCACGACTGGCGTGCTACTTTGATGACATATAGTTACTGTTTTATGTACTATCCTATAAAAGAGCCGCGTATTTTATTCTAATAATTCTCACCCAGCGTGCCTCCTGTATGAAGTCGAACTTCGATGCAAACAGTTTGAAACTGTTAGTGCTATTTTTGACTAACTCTTCTCTCCAAGTTATAAAAATTGTAGACACGTGACACGGAGAAACGAAAAAAAAAAAAGAATACAACTGAAAATTGTTTTATTTCGCCGTATTTCTTACACAAAACTAGAGAGACACCTACCAAAATTGCACGTTTCTCATAAACCTTCGTGATTTTTGTTCTAGGTTCGTGCGACCGTGGTAGATGCCAACCGTATATAATCAACTGACCGAACAAATAAACGTTGATTGAATAAAGGCTCTACTGTGTTTTGTTTTGCGTGGCAATCGGAAATCTGTCTCAAATGAGGCAGCGAGAGAGCCTGGGCGTTCTTGTGAGTTCTGAGCATGCCAAGGTGCCTCCAGTTAGTTTTTATAAATAAATATAAAAAGAAATTTGTTGAAAAACAATCCTTCCAAAAGATAGTCACGAAGACATTTCCGCATATAAATGTATTAGTATGATTTGGGAATGCTGCGCTCATGCAAACGTTATTTAGCTTTAACTCGAACCGCGGGAATGCGACTGGTCTGCGTGGGCACATAACGCCTGAGTCAAAGGGAACGTGGACCCTTTGAATGAAAAGTATGAATTGCATGGCTTCCAAACGTATTGGATTAAGATTTTGCACAGGGGTGATCAAATATAGCCTGTCTTGTGCTTCTAAATGTGAAAAACTGAACTTACATGAGTAAATAGTTAAAAATTAAGAGCTTGAATTCGCTACCGTAACGGTCAGTCTGCCAACGAAAGCATGAGAATCTCAGAAGCCATGACGCAAGCTTGGCCCCCGAGATTTTTGCACGCAAAGCTCTTCTTCAGCCCTTTCAACAACTCGGAGGGTCAGCAAAAGGACCGCATGAGCTTACAGCACTGGGACCATAGGAGCGGTCGGGATCGACCAACCGGTGCTGCGATCATAGTTTCTGTGGTCTGTCGCCCTCGGACCTCCACTGAGAATGCCTTCCAGTCACGTTTGCTGTCTCGTCAGACGCCACGACAGCCGGGCAATTGCAAGAGGCATGCGTTCACCTGTTCACTTGTTCCCGGGGAAGACCTTACAAGCGTAGGTCGCCACGGTCCGTCGAATCGAATTTCTTTCAATTGAATTTGTTTTCATAACAATGCATTTCCCTTAAGGCAGAACTGTTTCATTGTTATTGTATTTTAATACTCATCTGGTCCTAGAACTTGCACAATTCCGGCGTTTCACATCCACGTTCCAAGAGGAGAGCAGTGTGCTACGCGGTCTCTCCTCATCAAACTATGTTGTTATTCTTATTTATTTTTTTTTTTTAGTTATGTAAAAATATAACCCGATCAGATAGCAATATCCGTGAAGATATTTTTTCTGTCCCGTAAATCACTGCCATCTTTTCACCGCTCGCGTTGATTCGCTATCCCCGCGCTCCGCGGAAAATCAGACCCACAGGCCCTGTTCATAAGTGTGACTATTACTCGAGCAAATACTGTATCAGTCACTCAGGTAAGTCAAAGGCGAAGCTGCGAAGCCCCCTGTTGATTAAACTGGATGGCGTCTTCTACCCATCATTTTTATGGCTTGGTAAGAGATGGGTCACAGCAGGACAGTGGATTATTTTGTTCCATGGCGCCTTGATAAGCGGTAGAACGGAGACATTCATTGACTACATTCTTAGAAAAAAAGGGTATGGATAGTCCTCCCTTAGGGGAGGAACGGTCTTGTAACCTATGTTCCTTTAGAAAGGGAGAAACTTTCGTCCCTGAAGCAGGGGAGCAAAGTTCCTCCATCGCTTGCATCTCAATATGGCAGCCCCGAATCGAGCAAATCGAGCCCAATAAGGCTTGACGAGGACGCTACGTCTCTTGTACAGGACGAGAGCAGCAGCAAATAAAAGCGTAACACGAGCTTCCCGCAAACTGTGTTTATTTCCGAAGCCTGATTCCCCCCACAGGTACAGAAACTTGCGTTTTGAAAGCAGTTACTCAGTCTTCTAGTCGACAGCACTGCGATGTTAAACGGAGACAACCGATACCCAGTTACTTTGCGCACTTTGCGTCTTACCTTTGGTGTTCCTCGAGTCACAATTCCTTCGTCAACCGCACATCACGGAGAAGGGCAAACTCAATCCGCGAAACCAAAAGGCGCTCTCGAAAGAACAAACTCGAGTCTCGAAGCCGCTGTTTATCGCGTAGCATGAAAGAAGGTTAAATCGCTAGCCACCAGATAGCGGGGTCAAGCAGAGTAATTGCAAGTAGCTAGGCTAGGTGGCGCTAGGTGCCGCCCAATTCATGTTCTACAAGAAATAATTTGCTTCTCTCAAGCCACTACTCCGCTTGGGGACCCTCAATATACACACATTACGCTTATTACAAGCATCAGGTGAACAGACATTGAGCACATACACGGCACATACAAATATCAATACAACGGAACACCACACTAAACCGAACACTACAACCGTGCTCTGCCTTTCCGTCTATTATACTGGTCGTTTGGAACGTACGGAACTTTTCGGTGACACCCTAAGCAATAAAAAATATTCCCAGCATGTTGATTTTTTCCCGGCAATGTCATACCTCTGAGAGTATTTTGAATGGCTCAGGAGATGAATCTCTTATTAAGAAGTAAACGCTCGATCATGCCGTAATTACTTGAAAGTCAATAAATCAAGCCGCTCCAATGCGATTCGAAGCCATGAGTATGTTTCCCCACACGGCACGTCGTAGCCTGTATTTCTATTGGTTTTTCTATTTGTGCTGTTCGCGCAAAGCTGCAATTGCCGTCTTGAATTAATTTCTGTAGAGTGGATATTCACTCAGCTGGAAGTGATGCCTCACGGGCTGAGAAATCGCTTTTCGATCAGCTTGAATGCAGTCAAAGCCGCGACTTGCGGCAGGTACGGAGCTACGCCGTGGCGAGCCCGAAAACTTTTAGCGCTCATCCCAGCGCGCCACTTGGAGGGCAGTTCCTCCAGGAACCGTAGTGTATTTAAACAGCAAAATAAAGGGTAGCTTTTTTTTCGATTTTACCTACTAGTTTTAATGCCGAAATTCCATACTGTAAATATACGTACTTTCCGTCACGATTTCGTACTGTTCAGTCCTTGCCCCAGAGCGCGATCGCTCTCGGGGAAGAGACAATCACGGCAGTCACAACGGTTACTGTACGATAGGAGCTTCTACTGTTCAGACCAGCGTTCCAACATGACTATCCGCACGTTGATCGATTGGACGTAATCCCTCAAGTGGTATTACACTTTTTAATATAAAGCGGAATGTCAACCTGCGACACCCCGCCCCCTCCGATCACGGCCCGACCAGCGGCATCAATGCCCAACAGTTTACAATCTCATCTTCTTGTTGCACCACTGATACGCGAACACACGGTCACATCGGCGATAATTCCAGTCTTCTGTTCACAACCCACAACACTGCCATCACGATGTTGCGGCTATGTTGCTGACACGCACAAATACAGAACCACGTTGAACGCCGGTTGCACTCGGCATCGGAAAACAGAACCGAACTCAGAACGGAAGGCACCCAGGCAGCCGGCAGCAAAACCTGCCTGCCTTGGACTTAGTTCCTTCAGTTTCCATAACGTCGAAAACGTCGACACAGTTCCGCGTGTTTTCGCTACTGCAGTTCCGTGCCGCGCGAGTCCCGCAATCCGGAGACGGCCATCCCCCAGTGTACGTGGCGCTGCTGGCACTGCTCCGGAACTTCGCTATTTCTAGCGGCTTCGTTTGCTCGTTTGATAAAATTAGTGATAAAAACGTCAATGCAACCGAATTGTTCTGCACGTTTAGACTAGAAGACGGAATTACAGACGGCCTTCGCTGCCGCTGAAGCTCAATCAACTCAACAGCTATTTATGAAACAACGTGCGCGAACTGCTCGAAAAACGAAACCTAAAGAAGATGAGTCGGGAGGGCGAAAGCTTTCTCCCGTCTGCCTGGAGAGGGAGAAGAGGGAGAAAAACTTTTCGTTCCTCCCCTTTTCTCGTGTCCGCTTGGGGGCGCGTCAGTAGAAGGGAGAAAGTAGGGAGGCTTATTAAGGGTGGGCGCAACTCAAAACCTGGAGAGCGTTTGCAATATAATGGCGGCGACTGAGGGAGAGGGCTCGAGAAAGGATATGCGCCAGTGTTGCCTGCACGAGAGCCGGCGCCCGCTCTGTTGCAACTCTGTTGCTCCATGCGCCTTTCCTCCTCTCGCCTCCCATTGTAAGCAACGAGCGTCTTGGTGCAGCCTCTCTCGCTTCCTTCTCGCTCCGAGAATAGCAAACGTCGAGCGGAGAAAGCAAGGTTGCCAGACAAGCAGCAACGTCCAAGATGGCGGAATTTACCATTTTTCGCGTTAAAAAAATACTTAACCTATCGCAACAAAACTGGTGGCTATGGAAAAGTAATCATTTATACCTTGTGTAAATTATTCAAGCACCTTAATGGGCTTTCATGACCTGAGTTAGGAAAGAAAACGACCCTTTGCCCCATAGACTCCCAGCAAAATTTAGCAATTAAATGGCGTCCATGTCCCGTGATCGCCGATCTAGCAGTTGCACCCACCCTCACTTGAGCCTCCCTAGGAGGAAGACGCGCCGTTGCTACTTTTTTCCTCTATTTTTTCTTAGAGTGTACTCGACCTGCCACGCCAGTGATCAGTATGACGAGGCTTTACAAAGGCCACATTTTGCAGAATAATACAGAACTGCAAACAAGTTTTTAAATCTTCCTGCAATTCAGTCAACAGCGGTTTCCTCAAGCAATCGAATGGAGAAGGAAGGGCTGGTCAGGCCGTTCAAATCCCTCCAAAAACAAGGTGTCGAGGTTGGCACAATCGTAACTGACCGCCACCGTGAGGTAAATGCCTATCCGCGGATCAACCACCCTGACGTGCAGCACCGCTTTGATGCTTGGCACTTTGCAAAAGGTAGGAGCTTGCTTAGTCTCATTTTTTTTTTTATGTTTAGCGTATATTTTAACGCATCAGAATTTGAATATCATATCTTTACTCAAGCTCCAGTATTTTCAAATCCTTGCATTTTGTGTGGCGAAAATTGTTTAGGCATCAAAAAGAAGATAGACACAGTTTCGAAGACAAAGCCACACGAGGTGCTGCGCAAGTGGAAAAGCACCATCATCCGCCACCTGTACTGGTGTGCCCGTACCAGCGACGGCGATGGCGACCTTGCCCTTGCCAAGTCCATTATGCGGCACGTCATAGGCGTCCACATCCACCGAAATCCTCTGCATCCAGCCTGTGAGCATGGCGACATCGGAAACACGAAATGGCTGGAGGAAGGCAAGCCCAGTAGGGGTACAGTCGGGAGCCAAAAGTTTGCGGGGCACGCCTTTCGTGATACATGTCATGCCTTTTTCGCTTGTTCTTTCCGACGCACTCCTGACAACAGGAGTGGGCGCCAGGGGCGAAAGTTTGCGCTTCGGTGGGTGTCATGCTGCCCGTCTGCTTCAGCCGCCTCAGCCGCTGGGGGGAAGGGGGGGGGGGGGTAATTAGGTGCTTCGTCACCTAGCGCGGCTCCTGAGGACGAGGACGCGGGGCTTGAAAGCCAGCGAAACGGCGGCTGGCAGCCCTGGCGCCGACTCTGGTTATCAGGAGTGAGTCGGACAGAAACCAGCGAAAGAGACATGACTGCCAGCACGAAGGGCGCGCATTCGCAAAGCGCGGCTTTTTAATGCGGCGGCGCGCTGTCGCACGGCGCAGCGATGCAATTCGGCACGTGCTCCCGTGCCCCGCAAACTTTTGTTTCCGACTGTACTTGCTGCTGAATATCTATACCTAAAAATTCCCCACTTTTGTACTGGCACATAAACCTTCAAGCGACTGGAGTCTGTACTCACGCAAGCCCACCTGCTCAGAGACATACCCAGAATGTCACCCAAGGAGCAGACGTATGCACTAGAATCCTTTGAAGGTATCGTGGTCCATTTCCCACCGAAGTCGAGCATATTGAAGTACGAGGGAATTCTGGCACGGTAAGCAAGTGTGGTCATATGGGACCTCGTACAAAATAGTCGTAACATATATATAGCTAGCTCTGGCATCTCAAGCGCATGTGTAAAAATACCATATATAGCAACTTTGTTGGTGTGTTTCTGTTCTTTTTGAGTTTGTGCTATTGGGGAAAGATGAGCAGGAGCAAAGTCTACTTTGACCCTTAAAGAGGCCCTGCAATCATATTTAAGCGTCTACCTTTTTTTGCGGTTTCCACGTCTCTTGGGGTTCGGGAAATCCAGCGGGCACGGAGAGAGTGACTATAAATATCAGTGCGTCATATTTTAACTGGGCGAAGCGGAAACCTCCCCTACCCACGAGGGCGACCCGTGCCGCCGAAAGCGCGCAAAATGTGACGTCTTTAGTCCTGGGCTTACTACTGGTCAGAGCCCCTAAAAGCTTCTTTTTAGTCGAAGCACAAAATACGAGTGGCGCGAACCGTTTCAATTATTTATAAAAGTAGTTTTAGTTCAGCATTTTAGATCAGAAAAGAAACAAATGCAGTTTATAAAGTACGGAAACAAGAAACGACCGTCGACATACCCGCCACCAAGCGGTAGAAAAGGCGGTGCATACTAGAAAGGTGTAGTGGGATCAGGCACCGACGAACGGCGAGCGAAGGAAGTCCCGGATGGATGCGGCGGCGCTGCGGTCGATGATCCGACCGGTTCTGAGCGTTCCCAAGGCCTTCGGCGAGCAGCTTTTGCTTGCTGTTTGGCCCTTTGGCGGTATGGCAGCGCGAAGCGGCTCCCGTTCTGAACTGATCTTTACCCCGTGTTTACTGTCGGTTGTGCCCAACGAAGTGTCGGGCTGAATTAGTGTCTAATCGCGCAGCAGATGCAATGCGAGCCGCCCTGGCTGCCCCCTTCATAGAGCCTATCCAGAATATGTTTTAGTGGTGCCCTCTCGAGCCGTCAACACGGAGTGCGGCAGCCGTGAGCGCTCGATGAGCTCACTACTCCTCCTCTAGTTCACGGCCACTCGAGCAACCAAGGACGTCACAAAAGAGTTTATGTTTCGCTTGTTTTTTGTCATTTGAATTTGCCTATAACTTTTAAAAGAAAGCGAAATTTGAGAAAAGAACAGTTTCTTTAAGTTACTACGTTGCCACAGCTGCGGCTACGGCAGCCGGCCCAGGCGACAGCTACAGCTCGGCTTGGCTCGGCTAGCGTCACTCCTCCATCTGCGCGTGGACCAACGAGGTAGAGGGGCTTAGAGTGATAAACCGGAAGTTCGGAAGTGGCACCGCCCCGGTTGCCGCCATATTTTACGCAAATGTGACCACTCGTCACGTGACCTCCCAAGAGCCTTGACGTCACAGGTAAGATGGCAGCGCCCAGAGCTGGCGGATGCGAGTTTGTTCGGTGCGCGGTAGCCGTGATGTGCAGGTGCTTTCCGACGATTTCGGGCTTCTTCGTGCTTGCTGACGCAGGTATAATGTGAAAATATGAAGGAATGAGACTTTATACCGTTTTTGCGCAAGATCGCTCTGGATCATCTGGATATTAACGCCTGTGAGACAGCATCAGCTCTGCATCGCCGTACCGGTGGTTGGATTCCGGGATGTGTCCGAGGATCGATAGAACTTTGAGTGCTTTTAACATGAAATTTTCGCATTCTCTTAGCTTTGTTTGAACGTTGAATTATCTAAGAATCTACGCGAAATGTATACGTCGCGTTAGGGCCTAAGGGAAGTTGTTTCAGCCCTCCGTCACCGAACAACCATAGCAACATTTAGCGAGGAAGCTCCTGCGATTTTAACCTTTTGTGCTAATCCACGATTCTACATTCGATCGCTTTTCTTCCTTTTTTTCTTTTTGTGTGTGTGTGAGTGCGAAGTGCACCCTTATTTTCAGCTACGAGGTTGGCGTTTTATTGAGTATGGGGAAGAATAAATCGTTGCAGGCACCTGCTTCAAAGCTATTCGACTTGCTATAAGAACAACTGTTTTGGTGCATGCATAGATTAACTGCGCATTTTTTCTGTTTTGTAGGATTTATTGCAGCTATACTCTTTCCCATCAAGAGTGCATTGTATTAGTCGGTCAATTATTTAATTGTTCTAATTACCTGGATAAGATGATTCATATTTGTGTTCATCCCTTGCCTGGAGAGCAGTCTTGTTGAAAAATGTTGACTACCATTCCTTTCGGTCTCTTCAATAGACTTTTTTTAAAAGTGTGGGCTGTCTATACTTCGCATCACCGTAACTTAAAAAAGGCCAACCGCCACAGCCCCCTCGAACCAATCAGAGAGACGGAGCGAAGGTGTGTGACAAATCTGTGCAGACGAGCACTCTGGTGATATGCTGTCATGTGCCTCTCTCCAATGTGTGTATTGACTCACCGAGACCGTAGCCTTTGCCGTCTGCCAAATTCTGATAAAACAAATTACAGTAGCTACTACTGTAATTACCCCAGGCTTTCATACTTTGGGTATTTGTTCGACAAGAATGTTATGTCCGCCATCCTTGTAAATTCGGCTCAGCACCTATTGGACTCGAATGCTGCATTGGCGTTCGACGTGAACTGGGGCCCATTCGTGTGCTTTGCGCCGAAAAAAATGGTTACGGTTGTGTTGCTTGATAAGGTTCTGCAAAGGGTCTATTGTGTCATACATATAGGAAGTGTCATGCTATATAACAATGCATCAACACATACTATTAAACTATATGCTCAGAGGTGTGTTTGTTTTTCCAATTAACAAGTTACAGCAGTGTGCTTTGATGCTATTATCATGTGTATAGTTTTAAGTATCCTCTCTGCAATGCCTACAAAGGCCCCTGGAAGGAATAAATTAATGAATAACATTTTCACATCACTGGAGTTGGTTTTCGGATGCACCACATGTTCAGGAAAGGTTGATTGAGTGCAGCCCCTTGCAAGAAGTCTGCCAGTCTGGCATGACCCCTTAATTAATATTGAAGGGTCAGAGAAGCGAGTGTCCTCGTAAGGTCCAGAGCGTGCAATGGACACAATTCTCGGTGTGTAGACTCTCAAGGCATGAAGGCAAACGGAAATATGTTTATCTGGTTAGTGTATCAAATATGTTTATTTCCACTTGATTACAAAATTATTGATTCTTAGTAAATGGTTCCATAACGAGTTCTTTCTGCGACAGTCTCGTGTCAGGCGTTCAGTCATAGTACCTGTGGACCTTGTTGTCGGATGACGCTCCTGGCACGTCGGTGTTCAATTTGGCCGAGTGGCAACTTTGACCGACTGATGCTGTCTTGTAATCATACGTCATGTGCACTGAAGCTGCAGGGCTGGCTTCTAATCCGAAAATTTTCCTGGTAGTTTTCGGCATCAATGTAGCAAGTTCGGGCATGTATTGCTTAAGTGGCTGTGCCTTTTGCTGTACCGTTGACTTGAAAGCTGGCAACAATTTTTGTTTGCTATCCAAGTCTGGTGATGCTTGCAGTTCACTTTTGAGAGCAACCAACCATTCTATTCCTTCAAGTCACTCAGGGGCATTCTCCCTCAAAGTTGTAAATTGTGTGCTTCGTGGAGTGGACACAGAAAATTGCTGTCAGCAAATTTTTAGGTATTGTCCTTGGACGACAACCGACACCAAATCCACTGTCACTGCATCGCCGCTCACCTGCTTTGTCGTGCTTACCTCTTGTTGAGGTGATGGACATGAGGAGCTTTGGGGTAATCAGGGATTCAGAATCTTTGATTCAGCACCTTCGGCATCAGGGACAAAGGTCGCCGAAGGTAATCCTTAATCTCCCGTGGTCGCTCCTCAAGACGGAATCGAGGGTCGTTTGGCACGAACTCTCGCCGACCAATTCATTGGTACGGGCTGCTTTGGTAGACATGGTAGGCTTCATGCAGTGGTAGCAAAGTGGTTTTCGGTCGCACATTCGCATCACCTACGTTTTCCTCGGTGTACTTTGTTGAGCGCAGTCCTACACACAATGTCGGGAATGCTTCAGCGTTAGAGTGTCTCATTGAATTGGCATTGAATACTAAGGGGCAGCCGGTGCGGTCGTCGTGCCATTGTGGCGTAAGTTGCCCCTGGTTTGTCAGATGCCGCTTCGCTCGCAGAAGTCTCGGTTGAAATACCTGTCAAACTTGTTCCGAAACAATCTCGGCAATCAAAATAAAAGCCGGGCAACTGATGGCAGGAAGTAGCTTCCTGATCTCCTCCCAGACAACGTCGTAGGTGATGTCGTGGATGCCTGGGAGGCTGGTGTCGAAGTAGTAGCTGGACAACTCGAGTGTCGAGACGCCGGAAAGTTGTTCATAGTGGCAGGCTCGGGCATGCAGTGCACATCCCATGTTGGAAGCCTCAGTGATATGAACACTTCGACGGTTGTTGGGGGTTGCGGACAAGGCTGCCGAAGGTGTTGTCCCTCACGTGAGGCGCATGGGATTCTTAGGTTCTTGTCTTCTGTAGCATCAAGGTCGGCGTGGGCGTGGGCGTGGGCGCTCGATCAAGCGCAAAACATCCTCCACGAGTGCGGTGGCGCTCTCATTGGGGCAGTGTCCTGGACAGAATCAAGAATGCGGCTCTCTTTCGTTGATGTTGGCTCACGGATGCGCGCTTCAGCTTGATCTTGCCAACTTCCCATGACGTTAAGGAGGATCCATGGTTCTGAGACCAGCGCCGGCAGTTACTTCCACGAGAAGTATAGGTTCTGCAGGAACTGGTTGTCTGTCCACCCAATGTGGCGGGCGACACTGTCATATTGTTCAATCCAATCCTTGACGTCTTCATACAGCTTGCGTGAAAAAGCGTCGGAGTGTGATTTGCGACGGGCATGCAAACAATGGTGGGAGGGGACACGGTTTGCTGCTACAGGTTTGTCATTGTTGGCTTAGTCAGCTTCGGATTTTCTGACAGGAGACCGAATTCCGGTGGTTTTTCCTGGTAGCAGCAACTGGCTTGGATTTCAGGTGCTTCGTGGTGTATTTCCGAGGTTACTCCTTGTGGTACTCGGTCGTCTTGCGGTTGTTCTGCCAGGCTGGGGTCAGGACTTTGCCTACGGCTCGACAGGGGTATAAGACACAGAATAGTCCGCCAGCCGTGTCCCATTATCGGGTAACTCGGCTGAAGAGCCGCCGGGTTCACACAGAGTGAAGGGCTACGGGTAAAGTGCCCAGTACCTCCACCTGAACATACGATTACAGCTGAGCATGACCTGCAGTGTCCCAGAATAGTGAATATTGATAGAAGATAGGACTGGAACAAGGATCCGTGACAGTAAAACAAAACTAGCAGAAGAGAATCTATCCTGACCACTGAAGAAGCTGCATTGCTTTAGTGGCATTCTGTCCAAATAAATCCTCTCCTTTGGGGTTTGGCGACTGCCGTGGACGAACTGAACTGAAATGGATGTGGGACCACTTTTCTGGTAATGAGCCACTGCAGACTGTTGCCACAAAGCGGCGTGAGCTGGGTACGTAACACGCTCGGTGAAATGTCCGGACAGCTTGCAATTCGCGTAACGAGTGTGGATGAAACGTTTGTGTTGACGAAACGTGCGACAGACCAGCGGGATCAATACCAACTGCAACACCTGTGCTCCGTGAAAGTGCACGTCTACGCCGGAACAATTTCGGAAGCAGCACAGCATCACCTAAAGCATGGCACAGGAACTACCAGCTTGAAGGCAGCTCTTCGGTGCGCCGCACACCTGTGCTCCGTGAAAGTGCACTTCTACGCCGGAACAATTTGTAAGCAGCACAGCATCATTCAGCACGGCACGGGAACTACCAGCTTCAAGGCAGTCTTCCGGTGCGCCGCACAACCGAAGTGAGCCCTCGGTCATTTGATCGAAGCTGCACCGCGATTGCACACCGCCAAGCACGACTCAGGCAATTTCCGTCGCTAAACTGTGTATCCAAATATATTGCACACGCTTCACTGCAAACCTCGAAGATTCCGATGGTCAACGAGAGCACAGAAACGTCGCCTTAAAATGTTATCCTAGCGGTATCCGAATCAATCCGAGGTCCGAGCGACGTAGGTCAGATTGTCTCTTCCGTGGCAATATCCCGGTCGGTCACCAGCGAAATGCACACCGTTTCTCCGTATTTTCACGTTATACCTATGTCAAACACCACGCTGAACTCTGAACTCGCTTTCGACCGGCCTCATATGACGGCTTCCGCGTCTGAAATCAACTCGCCGAGACGAACGACAACCAACAAAGCAACCGACAAGCTCCGGCCCAGCTGGGGCCAGCCGCTCCATGGGCGCTGCCATCTTTTCTGTGACGTCACGCATTTGGTTTGGTCATGTGACGTGTGGTCAAATTTGCGTACAATGGCAGCCTCCTTATGGGGGTCACTTTCGAGTGCAGACCGGAACCCCGGTTTATCGCTCTAAGCCCCTCTACCTCGTTGGCGTGGACCCAAGATGGCGGCGCCTGACGCGCTTCAAACGCGTAGTTTTGGAGTTTCGGTACTCTGAAAGCGTAGCATTATTTAGAGACTCTACAGGAAACCAACCCACACCGGACGCTACCTTGATTTTGACTCAAACCACCCAGTGATGTTGCAGGAGAAGCGCTAAAGTAGACTCACTCACCCTCACATTCACACTCATACTCACACCAGAAAAACGGTCACTCACGTCGCGCTGACTTTCAACTCAAATTGTATTTTCGTCTTCTTTTGTTTTTCTTTTGCCGTATTAAATTTGTCACCTCACTTCTTTCTCTTCTGTACAAAACCATTAGCAATGTCTATCGCACATTGCCTTCGAGAATCTAGATATAACAATTCTTTTTCCGTAAGCGTTATGGATGGACTACTAACACAGGTGTCACTCCTTTTTATGATGTTAGCTGCCTCTATTATCTCACGTGTTAACTGATGATGGTTCTTTCCGATTATGGTGCTATTTTTGAAGTCCGCGGCGCACCCACAGTCACGAGAGTGAATGCCCAAAAGTCCTGAGTTTGCTAATCGGGTGTTGTTGGTTCCCTTAATCTGTCATTAATACATCTTCCAGTTTGTCCTATGTACTGTTTGCCGCATGATAGGGGAAAGGAATAAATCACTCCTTCTGAGCAAAGTATGTATGGGGTTCTGTGCTTTTAGTGCAGACGGTATTAGTTTTTTGGTGTGGCGTTAACTTTTTTACATAGGCCTGATAGTTTGATGGGGGCGGAAAAGACTACATCGATATTTGCGCGATTCCCAATCTTCTTCAGGTTATGAGAAATGTTATGAATGTAGGGGATGACTACCGGTCTCTGGTTACTGATTCTTTCGCGTGACTTGCGGGATGTGATTTGACCTTTTTTAATCTGTTTAAGGAGACTTTCGGCGACTGAAGTTAATATATGTGTACGATATCCCGAACTTAGTAACCTAGATACTTGTCCTGTGAAGCTTGTTAGGCCTGAATGCGGGCAGGACTTGAAAATGGAGTTTTTGAAGCACTGATTAACTATGCCTCTCTTTACCAATTTGGAGTGCGCCGAATTATAATTGAGGAGTGGTTTTTTTCCTCTTGGCTCATACGACCAACAGACATGACGGGGCTGAAGAGACAATCTTAGGTCCAGAAATCTTAAGGATCCTAGCTCTGGAAGCTCGTGTGAAATCTCCAAAGGGTTTAAGCATGTTTTAAACTTGACGAGCACACTGGGCATAGTTAATTACGCACGAGCTTCCAGAGCTCTTGGAGAGTCCTGGGCGTCGTACTACAACAAAAATATGAAGACAGCAGAATCGGATCTACGAATTCGGTCACTTGAATGCCAAGACGTGCAAGTGGATTATATTCCGCAAGACTTGAGAGCACGGTACGTTCACAGCATTCTCGCGGGAACGCTTTCTCCGTCTCTCTTTTGCGAAAGTCCAAGTTTAGGTCACGAAACGTCCCTTGGAAATCACAACAATGTTCCATATTGATGTTCCTTGATTTATAATTTGGCGGCTGGCCATAACAAAACCCTCTCATTTGACTTGAAAAAAATGAGGGGTTTTCAAGCATACCAAGTTCTGGAAAACACAAAAAATCATTGGTCCCACATACCCGCAGTTCATTTCTACAATAGTCAATTATTATTCCGCAACTAATAAGATTGCAGCATCAGGCGACAAGTACCGCGAAGACAGAATAAACAAAAACAAACGTCCCCAAAATAGGTAGTGCCCCGCACTTCTGAAACTGTCGGTGACTGTATATAGCAAATATGTTCTATATTATTCACAACTCATCCTTTTAAAGACCGCGGCAGATTGTCAGGAAATGAAAAATATACGAGCGAGATCAGCAGCAATAAAGTTTGTACAATTTAAAACGCGTGCAAGTATATGCCCTAAGGTTCCTTGGGAGCATCGTGAGTAATACATTTCGTTATTCAATGTAACGAATTAGGAGTGTGAATTGTATCGCACATCAATGATCCCACAGTCCTAGTTCCAAAAAGGAGCAAGACTAATGCCGCCGACAGCTAGCGACCATTGAACCCTTATTCCGGTCATTCGTCTATATCTACATTAAGACCAATGATTAGCGATCCACATTCTGGGTGAGAGTTACGAATTTTTTTTTAAATATTTTTTTACGAAATAACAGCAAGTAAAAAAAATCAGATTATGAATTCCCTTCAATTTATATTTTTATTCGCAATAGGCTCAATCAGCCTGCACTCTTAAGTGGATGGTGTTGGGGAGAGAACTAGCTTCACTTTCGGCTCCGGGGCTGCGCAAACATACTCGGGTTGACCCGATGGTGTACCGCAAAAGGACACTACAAATCACCGGAGCCGACCCATAACTCGGAGGGTGTCGCGTGTCATCCCGATTGGGCGGAGCGACGTGATGAGCGCAAAGTCGCGTGGACTATAGCTCCGAGCTATCGGTTCACTACGGTAACTCGTGTCCGTCGCCGCTCATCCTAAGGCAAAACGTACTATATCTGAAGGCCTCATTTTGCCCTCTACGTTTTAGTATATCTATGGTGCCTATCTATATATACTGACAAAGCCTGGCAGATCGCCACAAGAAACG
This sequence comes from Ixodes scapularis, assembly GCF_016920785.2. NCBI lineage: Eukaryota > Metazoa > Arthropoda > Arachnida > Ixodida > Ixodidae > Ixodes > Ixodes scapularis. The sequence continues at coordinate 46,901,896 of NW_024609883.1, read as the reverse complement.
GCCGACGAAATGGAAAAGATGGAGCGGCAGACAACGGATGAGAGAAGAACCACGTGACTGGTGCCCCCCTGCGGCGAGACGCCGAAACACACTTCTCCCGAGCGGGTCCTCGCCGCTGCAAAGGCTGTGCGCTGATGTCCAGGCCCCCCAGAAATGGCTCTTTGATGCTCTGCGCTACCAGATCCTCGCGCTCCAAATCTGTCACTGGGCACGCTGTGGCTCCGTCGTCGAACTGCCAGGCTTTGTGGGTACAGAGGAGGCTATGCTAGAACGCGTTTCCAACTGGTGTTTTTATCGCGTCCAAAAAGAAGTGCTCTCTCACTTTCTGCCCGACGACGTCATAGAAGTACCATGCCGTCGTCAGCTGCAATCCTGGCGGTGTCAGAGTAGCGGTGGAGGATATAGCGGACGCCTGTTCTGCCCTAGGTTGCTCTCCAGCTTGACAGTTTACGGAACCTTCGGCAGCCATGAATCGGAGGCCGCGACGACAGCGACGCTTTCGTGCCCTCATGCCTTTTGCAAGAACGCCCAAACGTCGGGATCGCGAGATCTGACAACCCGACACTTCTGATTTTGTAACGCCATTTGTTGACACAATGGGGCCACTTTTGGTGCATGGGCGAAATAGGACAATAAGGATTGAACATGGTTAAAATCGCGCACAAAGAGACGAGGACAAACGAGGAAGGAACACAGAACACAGACAGGCGCGCACTCACAACTCTAGTATATTAAGTGAAGAAGAGAAAGATGAAGCACTATTTGTTACAGGGGACAACGTCACCAGAGGGAAACAGATCATCCGCAGTCAAATGATCGCAAGAAGGCAACTTCTTTTTCACTCAAAGCAACCGACGGCTGGCTAACGCAGCGATCGCTCAGGCTCAAGATGGTGAACGCCTCGAGCACTTCGCGCGTTTGTTTTTCTTTGAAGCGGCCAATGATTGATGTTTTTTCTAAAGATGGCGTGCACATACAGGTTTTACAGTGCACCGAAAGGTGACCTCCTACATTAGATGTTAAAGAAAGTTTATGCTCTCGTAGCCGGTCATTCAGACACCGTCCCGTCTGTCCAACATAGCATCTTCCACATGAAAGAGGGATGCTATAAACAACGCCCGATGAACAGGGAACAAATGGCCGCACATGTTTTTTGTGGCACGTGTTTTTGGATAATTTTTCCGCCTTTTCACGAACCCTAGAACCCTTTAACATCTAATGTAGGAGGTCACCTTTCGGTGCACTGTAAAACCTGTATGTGCACACCATCTTTAGAAAAAACATCAATCATTGGCCGCTTCAAAGAAAAACAAACGCGCGAGGTGCTCGAGGCGTTCACCATCTTGAGCCTGAGCGATCGCTGCGTTAGCCAGCCGTCGGTTGCTTTGAGTGAAAAAGAAGTTGCCTTCTTGCGATCATTTGACTGCGGATGATCTGTTTCCCTCTGGTGACGTTGTCCCCTGTAACAAATAGTGCTTCATCTTTCTCTTCTTCACTTAATATACGAGAGTTGTGAGTGCGCGCCTGTCTGTGTTCTGTGTTCCTTCCTCGTTTGTCCTCGTCTCTTTGTGCGCGATTTTAACCATGTTCAACGTTTACCAACTCGCCCAACTTACTACTCTTCGACAATAAGGAGTTTTCGGGAACCGTTTTCGAACATCCGATAAGGAACGATGCGAATATGCGAGTCTTCTGTCGCAGCGCATGCGCGGTTCGTACCGGAGCGCCCATCGTACCGTATCGGATGTGCAAAAACGTTTCCCTAAAACTCCCTTATAAACGCATCAGTCGGAGACGCGTTCCAGACACCGTAGTTTTGGGTACCCACGTACTACAGTGGCTTAAAAGGGGTAGTGTAGTTACCGCGTAGCCTCCACCATGCATCGGGAACGGCCGCTCCTTGGAAGGCGGTGTAGGGGGCGCTTCGATCCGGAGCTCCATTGGGTGCCTCAATTGGCCGGCAAATACAGGCACCCTAACACGCTTCATGACTAATATAAATACCTCAAAAACAATTATTTGTTTCCAGTGAACTTCCAACGACATGATTTGTGTTTGAAGGTGAATAAAAAATCTGAAACTAGCAAACGACAGTGTAGTCGACAGCTGCGAATCGGCCGGAGCTGGCCGGAGCCAAGCTGAACAAGCGGCCAAGCCGGAGCCATAGCCGGAACGACGGTGCTGAAAGCGCCAGCGCCACCCGCGGCTTCTTCCAACGCTGTGCCGCTTCTCCGGTTTTGTTCGTTACACTACCCCTTTAAGCCACTGTACACGTACGGTACCTAACCCATTTCTGAAGAAGTACCTGCGCTCCACGACCATGAACGCCTTTTAGGCTTGGCGCGTCAGCGGTGCCGACTGCTCATTTTCTGGGTCGCGCAAAAGCGCTTCTCGAGCTCTTCGGTATTTCCGAACATTGAGATGTTATTGCAGAAACATTCACGCGTGCGTCGGTTCTAGCATTACGAGTACATAACTTGAACGCCAACAAGACAAATTCAGTACTAATTAACACGTGTAAGTTATGTTTTTCTTTTCTAAAACTCTACTTTACTCCGTTTAGCAATGTTGACCTTGACTTCCACGTCTATCAGTTTTGTATGCAATACCACAAGTGCTGCGTTTCTGACAGCGCTTCTGGTGGGGCGCGGCAGCTAAGAATCTTGGAAACCAGTGGTGCGTAAAGTAAAGAAATACGCATTTAGCACGCCTTGCAACATTCGAATGCCGAACGTACGTATACCTGATATTGTGAACGCGAACGCCGTTTCGCAAAACGGTTCTATTTTCTTAAAACACACCTGAGAGGTGTTAAAATAGTAAAAATAAAGCAAAAACGTTGACTGTGCACTTCCTATGTCCCATACCAGTCCGTTCGTCGTCTGGGCACTGTTTTCGACCTCACTCCCGGGTGGCTCGATGAACGCGAAAGCCCTCAAAACGCCATTGTAGAGGCTGGCGACAAACGGGATAATTGCGATAAGTAAGAATACTGACGAAATATATAAATGATGACTACCTGGAAGCAAGCTCAGAAACCACCCTGCAGATGACGAGCATTCGGTTCATGACATTGGAAATGGGGGGCCACCGTTTTTGCTCAACTTTTAACATCCAAGATACATCGTTTCACATTGGTTAAAAGCCACATATATTCAGCAATAAGAATTTCAATACAAACTAAGCAAAGGAATCAGATTTACGAGCTATACATTTTGGTATGGAGTTAAAAAAACACGAAAGCAGGACTTGGTTTGTAATGCAGTGTCTTTAGTTATGCAATTTTCTTCACCATTTCGTTATGAGCTACCTGGCATGTGCCAAAGTCAAGCACTCCAACAATTCTTACTCAACTTTCAAGGGCTTATCACAGTGCTGCCCTGCGACCCTTTAAATTATAAAACATCGCGACCCCCCTCCCTTCCCCTTTTTCCGCCGTTTTTTCACGATGCCCAAGGTTTTCGATTCCAGTTCATAGATTTTCATTTGGCAGTTAATAAAATTAGCATTAATCAGCTGGACTAGAAACGAGCTAAAATGCATGCCTACAGAAACTACTGCTCCTAATTACTGAAGCGAGTGCGTTTGTTAGAGCACTGTTTCTTTAAACAAGGACAGAGTTCGGACACCGCAACCCTCATTTCCTTCCACGATGAGGAGTTGCAGCCTGCATTTTGTTGTCACCGACGTCAAAACGCAAAAAAGCGAAATTAACCTTCTTTTATTCCTTATCCAAACCGCAGTGAGTGGCTATATCTTGTGTTCTTAATGTCGTATTTTCGCGAGCCCCTCGAACTCAGCCATCGAAGTCCTCGCGACGCGTCTCGGGCAAAGTTGTGCCTATCTCAAATACTCTACTCAAAATACTGTATCTTAAATACTTTTTGGAGTAACTTGGTATCTTGCAAATACCTTTGATGGAGAATATTTAATACTCTATTTTAATTACAATTCCGAGTATCTTGTACTCATTATCTTAAATACATTTTTGACATTCCGCCATTTTCCGAGTTTTTCGGTATGAAGTGGGGTGGGCATGGCACGGGCAAACGTGAACATTCTTTCGAGCAACCGAATCCTGTTGCTAGCTCCGATTAGCTGCGGTGACTTTATCTGAGCTCGTGAAAATATCGCTTTTTTGCCGACTGTGACTCGTATTTTAGCAAGCAGACAGGGAAACGACCTACGAGAACAATGGAGACTTAAGTGTCAAGAAATAACAAATAGAAGAAAATGAGAAGTGAACACACACAAAAAAGTCGACATTTTTGTTTTGCTTTTTGTATATTTGACCCCGCTAAAACAAAACTTCGAGGTTTTTTTTTTTTTTTTTTTTTTTTTTTGTCAGTCCGGCACTTATTGCTCTCGCGAACACTATCTGCAAGCGAACATTGATAAGCAGAGAACAGTACAGGAAACGAACTAGGAGCTGGGTGAACTCTGAAAATGCCAACAAAGTGTCCCCCAACGTTCAGTGCCTTTCTGAACGCAACCTACTTAAAGAAGGTGCGACCACTGCCCTGGCTATTATGTGGGTTCTTTTTATTATCCATTCACTCATATCCGTGCACCAAGTACGTTTATAGTGAACTCCCCGTATACACTCCGTGCGACGCGACCGGTGCGCCGCCGCGCGGCCGTTACCGAAGGTAGGCAGTGAGAGCCCAAGCGAAACGAAACCACGCCGCGTACATTGGTACGCATTGAAGTCGGAGCGGTGCGGTTGCGCTGGGTTGACAGCATGAGCTGCTGCGTCGTTAAGTGCTCCCATAGTTATGCGCCGCATCTCGTGGGGACGAAGTTTTACAGTTTTCCACCTCGTCGATGTTTTGTGGGAACAGCGACAACGATGGACCCGTGCCGTACGACGCGAGAAATTTGGTCTCCCGATCATGTCTGCCACATGTGTCAGCACGGCTGACATATTCTACACTGCCACTTTGCGCTCTGCGTATGTTTTCGTACCAGTAACGCCTACCATATCTCAGCTCGAACTGATATGCCATCCCACACTTGCGGGTATGCAGTGCGAATTTCGTTGAAGAAATGCCCTCCAAAGAAGTTCCGTCCCCATCGTTCGTGTCAATGATATTTCCGGACCAGTATGGCACGCAGTCTGTACTTCATGAAGAAAGATTCGGACGGTACAAAAAGTGACAAGTATGGATCTAAGGAAATCTACAATGAAACTCGGAATCACTGGAGAATCGACAATTGAGTATGGAAGTTTATGTGGTGTGCTTTCTTTTTTGATTAGCCTCCTTCTGGACGTGGAAACGCTGACACACCGAGTCTTGTAGACAACATTTTTTTCCCCGGCTTTAGAGTCACCTATCGCAAAGTTGTTCGAACTGGAAGTGCCATCCACTGGTCCTTTCCTACATGTAAAGTGTGCAGCTCCCGACCATGATGAGTGGTATTCTCTTGACAGCCTTTGACGGTCAAAACCGATTCCCATTTAGTTATGCCGGCCAAAGATATTTCCACCTGGTTAAACTATGTCACCTCTTTTAGGTATAATAAGTGCTTTGTCAAGTTACGGTTGTCAAAGTACCTGTGTGCCGAAAATCAGTACCTCGCACAACCAGATTACTACACAACAGCTGACCGCAAAAGCCTTTGACGGCCAAACCGTGTGTTGGCCGGCAACTTGGTTTTCTCGGCTTTGAAGCCACCTTTCGTAAAGTTGTTTCTATTGGAAGTACAGTGCACTATAGTCCCTTCCTACCTGTAAAGTATCCATCTCCCACGACGAGTGGTATTCTCTTGACAGCCCTTTCACGGTCAAAACCGTTTCCCATTCAGTTACGCCGCCCAAACCAAATTTCCACCTGGTTTCCCTTATGCCATCTATTTTTGGTATTATAACTGTTGTGTCAAGTTACGGTCATGTCCAAGAACCTGTGTGTCCAAATCTGCACTTCGCACAGCCCGGTTATAACACAACATTTTGGGTCCAATATTGGATATTCCTGACAGCTTTATTCCTTTATTCGTTCGAACCATAACTTTCACACCTGCTGTCTTAATAAAACTTGGCCCACTTAGTGCACAAACGTAGTGAACATCTCACTCGCCGCCAAATATCATCGTTCCAGCAGTCCTACGTTTACAGCGACGAGCGAAACAAATTTTCCGCTGAGAGCAACTATGGTGGCGGCCGTCGTGCTTTTCGGAAAATTGCTCAAACCCCTTTTTCGAACACAACTAGAGAACTTACTCCTAATAACGACTTAAACTCAATATATAAGAAGTGGAGAACAGCTAAATGCCCTTCTGTCCCAGCACTCATGCAACGTCACCCTCAACGTATCGGCTCAAACAGCAAAAGTTTCGTCCATGCGCGCTTCCGCCGCCACAGCTTGGCATGCGAAAAGGCGCCGCAGGCTGCTGAACGCGCCTCACTGTCGAAGGCCAGGTCCTCCGCTAGCGGCGCTGCGCGCGTTTTTCAAAGCGCCCCCTATAGACCTTTGTCCGGAAGTGCTCTTTTAGCCTCGACCGCAAGGCTCAACAGCCAACAATAATCTCGAACCCAGACGCTCACGGGGAGGGGGGGGGGGGGGGGGGGGGGCTGCGTCGGCCTGCGCCGCCGCTTCCCGTTGAGGGCTTCTTCGCTGGTGTGCCGACTGCCGTTTCGCCAGCGTCGGTCCTGTTTACCGCGGTATGTGAGTATAGTGCCCGTAATGTGAGAGCCGTGTGTCCATACGCGACTTTGCCGCTGTTGGTTTCCATCTAGCCGAGCCAGAAAACATCTCGCGACGAGTTGACCGCGCGACGAGTTGACCGCGCCGCGAGTGACGAAGAAGAAGCAAACATGGCGACGGTTTGTGCGATTGTTTTGGTGGCTCCGGTGTTGAGTGTCTTCAACGTCTTCGTGAGAAGGTTCCCCTGCCCTTCGAAGTTATTGCAAGTACCACGAAAGATGTGGAATCATCGTCTCAACTACAAATAAGCAGGCCTTCACGAGCAACAACGGTGCCGAGCAGGCGCTCGGCACAGTTGTGTCAGGCTCACGCAGCCAGCGGCACAGTTGTGTTGGTTGTGTCGTCAGATGTTCAACAACGCCGAGGTATTTTCATTTATCATTTGGAATGGCTTCAAGAGTGGTCAATTAATCGATTTCGAGGATTGTTAACGCCGAGGCGAGTGCCCTCCGTTGCAGTGCCGTCGTCGCGCAAAGTGCAGAGAAAACCGGGTGGCGATGGCGGCGGTGCTCTTTGATCTTGCGCCGTCGGGTTCATGAAGTCCGGAGTAAACGTACGTACGTGCGTCTGCTGGATCGGTGTTTTGGACTTCCTCAAAACTCTTTCTCACGCGCATTTCCCTTGTGAAGCTTAGTAGCTCATTACACCTCATCGTCGACTGCGCTCATTTGACTACGACGGACGAGCCTGCGTGATGGGAATTTCACTGCCTAAGATCCTTGGTGTGCTGTAACGAGGACTAATAAAATATCACCGCGCACTTCTGAACAAACGAGTCGAAGTTTCGTCTGCTATCATAACTGATCGCCTGTCACAATATTAATCAGTAGCGTTCCTAGACTCCGCCCCCACAGGCACCGTGCTTCGTTGCCCGATAGTAAGTGTCTCCTGGTACCTCGTAGAATTCCAGCTCCCACTTCAAGTAAGTACCATCCTTTAGAACTGGCAATTAATAGTTTCGAACCCAGACGCTCGCAGAGTGTGTGTGTGCGTGTGTGTGTGGGGGGGGGGGGCACGTGCTAACATACTCGGAGCCCTCGTTTACGCCGCTTCGCAGCGGCAGACAAGGCGCCACATTACAAAATAAAGCTAATCCGAGCTGTCTATGTAACTAGACCCATTCGCTAGTCATTCGATAAAACGTCGTGTTTGATAGAATGTCCAGCGCAGCGCGATGCGCGAGGCGCGTGCTCTTTAATTCCTTTTCCTTTACAAGCTGTACATATATACAACGAGACTACAGCGCTATATAAAAGTCTGTGTCTCACATCTTCCCTTTTCTAACAAGGAAGTCAGGTGGCGTAACGTTTTGGTCGAATAACACATCTTCCACTTGTCGTGTGTGTGTGGCTCGTGTCGGTACATGCAGGAACGAACAGAGGTACATTCGGTGTACTTTTTCGACGATGGGTGGTTTCGGCGGTCGCTTCAGGCATCGGGACTAAGTGTGTCCTGTTGCGGCGAACGGACGTATCGCCAGTGTCCACCCAGTATGATCTCGGCTCCTCAGCTGACCTGTGGACCGTGCCGAACTTCTCGAGGTCCACTACCCAGACGTTTGTGTCGACGTTCAAGTCAGGAAGATTTCGCACCCCATGGCGGGAATCAAACCAGAGTTTCTGCTTCTTCCTGCTTTCTTCTTCGTACGCCCTTAGATTCTCTTTGTCTGGGAGACGAGGAAGCAGGCTGTTTGAAGAAGTTGGAAGAGTTGTTCTGAATCTTCTACCCATTAGTAACTCCGCAGGAGAGTAACCGTTCTTGAGGGGGCTCGCCCTGTAGGTAAGAAGGGTCTGGTACGGGTCTCCCGACTTTTTCAGGGATCCTTTGATTATTTTTACAGCAGCTTCTGCTAGACCGTTACTTTGTGGATAGTGGGGACTTGAAGTTGTGTGTCTAAACCCATATTCTTTCGCAAACAATGCGAACGATGAGTCGGGTCCTTTGGAAAACTGTGGTCCGTTGTCACTGATGACTACCTCCGGTATGCCGTGTCTTGCAAAGATGGACTTGCAGTGTGTGACGACAGCGTTGCCAGTCAAGCTAGTGAGCTTCACTAACTCGGGAAACCTCGAGTAGTAATCTGTGACAATCAGCCACCACGACCCTCCAAGAAAGAAAAGGTCCATGCCGACCTTTTGCCATGGTCTTTCCGGAAACTCCGTGGGCTTCATTGGCATTTTCCTGTTTCCTTTCTGTTGGAGGCAAGTCCGACATGACTTCACCACATTCTCAATGTCAGCGTCGATTGTTGGCCACCAGACTGCGTTTCTTGCCCTCGCGCGGCATTTATCTATGCCAAAATGGCCTTCGTGCAGAATGCGAAGAGTTGCTTCCTGGAGCTTTTTCGGGATGATGATTCTGATGCCATGCATAAGGACGTCTTCGACTTCGGTACCATGGTTTTTATGCGGCCAGAACTCCTTTAGGCAAGGCTGCAGATCACGATGACTTGGCCAGCCTTTTTGTGTGAAAGAGCGGCGTTGGCGGCAGGACTCATCTTCTTCTTGTTCCCTTTTTAGCTCTTGCAACGAAGGGGGAGCAACTGGCAGCGTTGAAAACAGCTGGTTTATGTAGCCTTCGATCTCTTTTTCCAGCTCGTTGTCTTCGATCTTCCCTTGCAGCGGAGACCTTGACAAAGCGTCAGCGGCGGTGATGTCTTTGCCTGGAATGTACATGATTTCAAAAGCGTACCGCATTAAGCGCATGCGCATCCTCTGCAGTCGAGGTGTCAGGTCGTCAATCGCGTTCGACCCAAACAGCGAGACAAGAGGTTTATGGTCCGTTTCCAGGCAAAGCTTAGTTCCGCAGACGTAGTCGTGAAACTTCTCGCAGGCCCAGACGAGAGCAAGGCCTTCCTTTTCGATCTGAGCGTAACGGCGTTCAGTCTCGGTTAGTACTCGGGAAGCATAGGCAATGACAGCGTAGCGACCGTCGTCTTGCTGCTGACGTAGGACAGCGCCCAGGCCATACGAGGAGGCATCCGCCGTGACTTTAGTTGGTCTCTTCGGGGAGTACATCGCGAGGACTGGATCTGATGAGAGTAGTCTTTTCCAGTTTGAGAATGCTTTTTCCTGCTCGGTCTCCCAGACGAACTCTTGCTTTGATGACAACATGCTTGACAGTGGTTGTAGCAACTCTGCCATGTTAGGTACAAAACGACCTAAGTAGGTGGCCATGCCCATCAGCCGTCGGAGTTCAGTCTTGGAGGTTGGCCTCGGCATCTCAGTGACTGCTTTTATCTTGTTCTCGTCAGGTCGAACGTGGTTGTTCTCGATGATGTGCCCCAAGTACTGTATCTTCGTGACGCCAAACTGGCATTTGTCTCTGTTCAGGGTCACGCCTGCGTCTCGAACTCGCTCTAGAGTAGCGCGGAGTCGTTGCTCGTGCTGTTCCTTCGATGATCCCCCGACAAGGATATCGTCCATGTGGCAAGCAACACCTTCAAGACCCTGGAGAATGTCGCTCATGCGCCGTTGGAAGTGTTCCGGGGCAGAGCAGATACCAAATGGTAGGCGATTGAAGCAAAAGCGACCGAAGGGCGTGATGAAAGTGGTCAGCGCTTTACTCTTCTCGCTTAAAGGAATCTGCCAAAATCCTGACGTGGCATCCATTTTTGAGAACCAGGTGGCTCCTTGCAGCGTCCCAAGGGTGTGTTCCACCGCCGGAATGGGATGCCATTCACGTAGGACGAACTTATTGAGCTCTGTGTAGTCTACACAGATCCTCAGTGCTCCTGACGGTTTGGGTACCACCACCATTGGAGCACACCAAGAGGTGGGTTCTGTTACGGGGTTGATGACGCCGATTTCTTGCATCCGTAGAAGCTCCTCTTTTGTTTTCTCATACAGAGGTAGAGGCACCCGACGAGGAGACGTGAGAGCATGTGGAGTGGCGTCAGGTCGAAGCAGTATGTCACACTCCTGTTGTAACTTGCCAAGACCTTGGAAGACCTCAGGGAAGTCTTTGTCGACGTTCAACACCGAAACAGAGTTGAGGGAGCTGAACAGTCCCAAGCGATTGATAGCTGGCTTGCCAAGAAGAGCGGTGCGGAGTAGCGGAAGGATGTAAACGTCTTCGACGCTTTTTCGGCCGTTCAACTTGAAATGGAGTTTGGCCACCCCCGAGATGCAAAGAGCTTTTCCATCAGGTCCCTGAAGACGACGCGTTGTGGGGTTTAGAGGGATATGTTTGAAATGCTGATGGTACTGTCGTTCAGGAATGACAGTCTCGTCCGCCCCCGTGTCGATCTTGAAGATCAGTATTTTCGCTTCTACTTGCGGAGCGACTTCCCAGGTTGACGAGGCAGTTTCTCCCACCAAACCAAGGAATCCTGGCTCTTTTTCGACTGTCTGCAGCATTTGCACCGACCGGCAAACAGTCGCATAGTGGCCTTTCTTTCTGCACTTTTGGCACGTGCCACTCTTTGCTGGACAGAGAGCTCGCGCGTGCCGCTCTTTACCGCACCAGCCACATGAGCGGGCTTGATTTCTCTTGCCGCTGCCTTTTGTGGGTTGATGCTGAGTCTTAGACGGTGGCTTGGCGTCGGAGTCGTGTTTAGCAGACTTGTTCTTTCTCACGTGTAGTGCATCCACGTCTGCAGTTTCTTTGGGATGGCCTTGACGGAGTTCTGCCTGTTGCAGCTGAACAGACTCGTTCTGACGCGCAAAGGTGAGTGCCTTCAACAGATTGAGGTCGGGGTCTAACTGAAGAGTTTGCGACACCTTGTGATTCTTGAGGCCTACGACTAGGCTGTCTCGGATCAGTTCCTCGCGGAGTTCTCCGAAGTTGCAGGTGTCCGCTAGGGCATGGAGAGCTGTAGCAAAATCTTCGACGGACTCACCGTCCAGCTGGACTCTGGTGTTGAATTTCGCCCGTTTGAAGATGACGTTTCTTCGAGGAATGAAGTAGTTGTCATAGCTCTTGAGCACCACGTCGAAGTTTTTCTGCTCATCGGACGTCAACTTGAACGTGTTGAAAATGTCCTCTGCCTGGGGGCCCATGAGGTACACCAGCGTGTCGACTTGACTCTCCCTTGGACGGTCGCAGAGTCCCGAAGCAGCGCGGTAGCGCAGGAACCGCTTCTTCCATTGAGGCCAGTCTGACGGCGATGAAATCGTGAATGGGTCAGGCGGCGTAATCTGGAACGAAGTCACGTTCGCTGGCGTTTGGCTTGGACGTTCCATCCGGTTACGGGGAGTCAGGTCTGTCGGCAGATGAAGAGCATAGGTCCGTAGTGAAGGCCGTAGAGGTTAAAGCCAGGTTAAGGCTTCAGGGCAAGGGCCCTTAGGGTGTGCTGACGTGTCGTTCGGGAGGAGAGCAGTGGTCAGCACATCCCACTTCTGACACCATGTTTGATAGAATGTCCAGCGCAGCGCGATGCGCGAGGCGCGTGCTCTTTAATTCCTTTTCCTTTACAAGCTGTACATATATACAACGAGACTACAGCGCTATATAAGAGTCTGTGTCTCACACGTCGTGGTCTGGTTTTCATTCGCTAAAACGGCGTTCGATCAAGTGAACGCCTCCCGAATGTAATGCCGTATACAAGAAGCCAACAATCAAGCATTTGAAAGCTACAAGAAAGCGGTAGCGAAATATTTACTACGCAATGAACCCGGACTGAAACGCGGATGTCAAGGGTCAGCAGACACCGAGAGCATTTAAGACAAGAAAGGTTTTCTCTTGTTTTCTTGATCGAGATGGGTTCTCGAATGTTCACGACATCTTATCCGTTGAATAACGGGTCGCGGAGGCTTCTGGTGAAGAGATCGTTCACGATGTGCCGGTGCATTCGGACAGCCTGCCGCATCCAGGGGTGCTATGTTGCGCTTTTTGGACTCCCAGGAGACTTGGAAGAGGGAAGTGACGTCAACGACTAGAGCAAACGCAGATTGGATATTGACAGAAGAAAACGAAATCAACACCCAATCTGCGTTTGCTGTGTCGTTGACGTCACTTCCCTCTCCCTAGTCTCCTGGGAGTCCAAAAAGCGCAACATAGCCCCCCAGCTCCCCAAAGCAACGCCGCCAACGCAGCCCCCCCCCCCCCCCCCCCCCACCTGCCTGCGAGTTCTCTCCGCGCGGTGGCGCGAGCGTAGATAAACATGGCGGCGCCCTGGAATTGGCGCGGACACTGGTCTATAGTTCCCGCACGGAGCGTATAGGGATTATGGATTGTAGTTAAACGATGCGTCTAAGGTGCGCCGCAGGATGTGATATTCAGCGATGTCACTATTGGCGAAGCGCTCTGACCCGTTTGTCACCTCCACACCTCGGTGTTTACCCAACACAAGGCCTCTGCACATGCCGACAGGCCTTGTGGGCATGTTCGTGTCATCTTTTTTAATAGAGCGCGGGGCATAGTGTAATGAAAAAAATACAAACAATTAGTGAAGTGACTTTAAGTGCCGGATCTCCCCCGAAAGCGGTCGTCAGAGATGCAAACTTGGCCCACTTGGGCTCTTTTGCTGAGCAGGGCAGGGTGCATGCTGCATTGTTCATGCAGGCCGGAGTGGTAACAAAAGAGCCCCTCCTCCCCCTTACTGGAGAACACGAACTCCAGCCGAACGCTGGCGCCGCGTTCGGCCGAGCGCTGAGGCACTGCCATTGTATTTGTTGTCCCCATTCATCTAGTTCTACAGTTAACCGCTTGGAGCGCCACGGTCTGGTCTCCTCCCCAATAGCTAAAGCGACCTCTTTCTTGTTGTCCCGGAAATGTTTTGTAACATCTATCATTGATATCGCCACGTGTGTCGCCCAGCGAGCGCGTGGCCGAATGGTTACCGCGCTTGGCTCTCGCGCGGAGGCTCTCGCGCGGAGCCTCTGGGTTCGATACCAGAAAGCGGACTTCTCTCTTATTTATTTCTTCAACTTGACATTCTGGTAAGTTTAAAATTTTTGTCGTCTGATCGAGTTACGAATGTTCTACGCGCCGAACTTTCTACGCCGAATGTTCCAGAAACACACGCGGGTACAAAAGGTGCTCCGAGTGGCGGTCCGGAGTCAGTCTCGCCCCAGCGGTCGATCCTGCTGTTTCGCCGACATCGACGCCTGCGACGCTAGCCTTTCTCTCTTTTCTTTTGGGAACAAGTTCGCCCTATTAAAAGTTTAATTTCTTCAGTTATTCGCCGCCTTATCATTTGCCATTCGTGAGAATATTTTGCTCTTTATAGTCGGACTGCATAAAACAGCCCTACGATACTTTTTTTCCCGTTTTGTGTTGTTGCGTGCTAATAAACCATTCTGGTAACCCAGATTTGCGTAGCTGCATGCATAATTGTCGTTGTCAATGACATCGATACAAATTAAGCATTGCGGAAGTATCTTCAAAAGTAACTGAAATACGTGTTTCTAAGTATTTGTACTCTACTCAAGATGCTTTACAGTGAAAGTAACTTGAGTAGTGTTTTAAATACTTTATGACGCAGGTATTTAGCAAGTTAACTTAAATACTTTTATCAAGTATTTTGTCCAACACTGCGCCTAACTCACTGTACATTTGCCGGGGGGGGGGGGGGTTGTAATAAAATAATCATGGCAAGAAAGCGATACGCAAAATGTGTACGAACTTAGCACTTTTATAACACGAGAAGTACACTTATAACGAATGCTTTTATTTTACATAGTATGCATACTTTTAATATCTGAAGTATGCTAATACACATTTAGTCCACTTCAACTTTCAGCGGTTCGCTCGCGTCGGCCAAGTCTGGCTACAATGGTGTACGTACAGCAAGGGGTATCGATAATATACTTTTATTAAAAACTGAGAGTATATCTGTATAGTGGCTCACAGCCACACAGCTCGCCGCACGCGAGAACAACCATGTGCACTTCTTCATTGGAGACGATTGATTTTCACTACCGCTAGGGGAGACATAAAAGGAGATCGACGAGGAAGAAAAAACTGAAAGCCGTTTACAAATCCCTGTAACGCCGAATTGGAGCGCAGCTCTTGAGGAGGAGGAGTGAAGGGTACTGAGGGGAGGGTAGACCCCTCCTCCTCCCCTCATTCTTTAATATGCTCCGGGGGGGCGGTCACGTGACCTCGGGGGGGGGGGGGTGTCACGTGACTTCGGGGAGGGGGGTCACGTGACCTCGGGGGGTCACGTGACCTCAGAGGGGTCACGTGACCTCAGAGGGGTCACGTGACCTGGGGGTCACGTGGGGGTCACCTTGGGGTCACGTGACCTTGAGATGACCTTGGGAGGGGTCACGTGACCTTGGGGGTCACGTGACCTTGGGGAGGAGACCACGTGACCTCGGGGGTCACGTGACCTCAGAGGGGTCACGTGACTTGGGGGTCACGTGACCTTCAAAGGGTCACGTGGGGTCTTGGGGTCACGTGACCTTGAGATGACCTTGGGAGGGGTCACGTGACCTCGAGGGGTCACGTGACCTTGGGAGTCACGTGGGGTCACGTGACCTTGAGATGACCTTGGGAGGGGTCACGTGACCTGGAGGGGTCACGTGACCTTGGGATGACCTTGGTTACGCCGACGGCGACGGCGACGGCGACGGCGACGCCGCTCAAGCCGGGAACGGGCCCCTAAGAGCTGCGCTCTAAAATAAAGTAGTTGAGATCTGGTACGCAAGCTTTCAGGTCGTTCTTTCTCGGACCTCGCTCGCCACCTCAACATTGGTGACCCGGAACTTGGCAGCAGCGCCATGACCTCGCCACAAGAGCAGATCCCCTGTCGGTTTCCCCCGTCAACATCAAGTTACCGCCCTTCTGGACCTTTGATCCAGAATTGTGGTTTATTCAAGTGGAATCACAATTCGCTGCACGACTCATCACGGTAGACCTCACAAAATACCACCACGTGGTGAGTAGTCTTCCGCCGTGGGAGATTTGCGATTTGTTCTTTGCTCCACTCGCGGAGGATGCGTACAAGACGTTTAAAGAGACCCTCATTCAAAGGGTTACCCCTTCAGAACGCCAGAGATTTCAGCAACTGCTTTGTGAAACGGAGCTCGGAGACCGCACACAGAGTCAGCTACTCCGTCAAATGCAACAACTGCTCGGGACCAGGACGACGAATCTCGACAGCATAGTGCTCCGAGAACTCTTCCTTCAGCGGCTTCCTACAAACGTGCGGATGGTACTCATCTCCCCCGGGGCATCCTCGGAGCAGACTTTCTTCGGAACTTTGGCCTTTTAGTGGACGTGCGCAACAGACAGCTCCGAGATCCCGTCTCGCAAACAGCCGTGCAAGGCAAGCTTTCTAGGCACCCCCCAGTGAGCCCCACGCTATTAGGACCGTCGGGCCCTGCCCGCTTCACGGCAATCTTATGGGAATTCCCTGATTTTATGCGCCTTCTGCAAGCGGACTCGGCTGTAAAGCATGAAGTGCGTCACCACATTGCCATTACAGGCCCGCCCGTCCACGCACGGCCCTGTCGTCTATCGCCGGAAAAGCTACGGGTAGCTCGTCAGGAATCCGACTACATGCTCGAGCTCGGGATAATCCGCCCATCATCCAGTCTCTGGACATCCGCACATGGTGCAAAAGTCCACACCAGGAGACTGGCGCCCGTGCGGAGATTACCGAGCATTTAAGAGAGCGACAGTTCCTGACCGCTACCCGGTTCCACACATTCACGATATTACCACGAACTTACACGGCGCCACAATCTTGTCTAAAGTGGATCTGGTTCGAGCCTATCACCAAATCCCCGTGGCAACAGAAGACATTCCGAAGACGGCCATATCAACACCGTTTGGCCTATTCGAATTCCTAAATCCTTCCAAGACTAAGGTTCTTTCTTTGAGCAGAAGACGCACTGTTATGCATTTTACCTACTCTCTGGGAGGAACTCCAATCGAACGCGTGACTGTGATGAAAGATCTCGGTGTGTGCCTTGATAGCGCGTTGTCATTTAATGCTCATGTTTCCTTTATTGTTGGCCGTGCAATGAAAACTCTTGGTATCATATCTCGTATAACTAAAAAGTTCAGACGCCCTGCTCGTATGATTCGTTTATTTTGTGCTTTAGTTCGTTCACGGCTTGAATTTGTCTCTGTTGTTCGGAATTATCTAACAAGTACACAGTATTTAAGTATTGAATCAGTGCAAAAAAGAATGATCCGCATTTTATATGATAGACACTTTCAGCGTCGCTTTTATTATGATTATGAATTTCTTCTTAAGAGCGTTTTACTTAAGTCTTTGTCAAATAGAAGATTTGAGCGGGATCTTATTTTTTTGCACAGGGTGGTAAATGGTTGGACTGATGCTAACCAACTTTTGAATTCTTTCGATTTTCATGTTCCTTGTCGCGTTACCAGAAATTTTACTGTCTTTTATACTAAATTCATGCCTAAACTCTCACCACTGTCCCGTATGCAAATTTCATTTAATACAATCGCATCGTCTAGCTTGGACATCTTCACAGATCTCGTAGTTTTTCGCCAGAACTTGGGAAGTCTAGTTAAAAGTTGAAACTATTACATTTTGTGTGAAGTGTGCGACCTATTTGTTGTCATGCTAATTTGTACATTTTAAGCTGTGCGTGTGCTGTGTTTCTTCTTTTTGTTTTGTGTGCGCCAATGTGAAGACCCGCGTGGTTGTTTTTGGGCACATTAAATAAACAAATTATTATTATTATTATTACCTTTCTCCCGTTTTTTTTTTTTTATCGGTCTTTTCAGTCTATACAAAGTCATTGTGTAAAAATGTTATTTGTATTTTGAAATTTTTTCTTTTGTAGCTTCACGTTTTTCGACATAATTCTGTCAAATTATATGTTGTATAAACTTGTGTAAACCTGTTGTAATCTAGACAATTGGATCTTACCGCATTGTATATAATACCTCTCTGTTTTAGTATGTCTAGGCTATAAGCTGTATATTTGGCAGTAATCGATTTTTCTATTGAACTTATATGAATTCAATGTATATTTACTTGATATGTATTATGTGTTATATGCAGACTTGTACGTAATCCGTTACAAGTAACGGAATTACTTGTAATGCCTTACGTTTATCAGTAATTTAGTAACGGAATAATTACATATTTTCTAGAGTAATTTTAAAGTAATTCCCTTACATGTTTGACGTAACGGATTCCTTGTAATCCGTTACACTTTTTATCAGAACCAACCCCCCCCCCCCCCCCATTCTAAATAAAGTTTTTTTTTTTTTTTCCATTTTTGTAAAGTCGAGCGCAGTGACACTGTCACGCGAATCGACGAGCGCAAAGAGAGGCTTGGTACTCTTCAGTTCTGCAAATCCTTTTTCTGCAACACATATCCTCTGAATCTCTCGTATTTTTTAAACCCTAACATCAATGTCTAAAAATCCAAATAAACAATTCTACAAAAAAAAAAAATAGGGGGGGGGGGGAGTTATATCCGCTTTTTTTAGCCCCTTTGTTTTTTCTTTGCGATCGAAGACGGGGAGGGGAGGACGTGCGCCTCTTCGAGAAGCTCGAGGCGGTAAGTGCACTGACAAGAATTAACAATGTCCTTCTCGGTTATAGTGACTACGACCATTTTCATAATGTCACAACACGAGACAACACCCCGTCTACCCTACCCTTTTTGTGAGTCAGCTTTTTGCGAGCATTTAGAAAATGGTAATAGAAGGGTGGCTTCATGTGCGCTTTGCACATGAAGGCTCCCTAGGTAATAGTCTTCCTTCCTTCTTCTTTTTGTTTGGCCCCAGCAGGACGAATCTTATCTGAAGTAGATATTTTTACAAATAAAACATAATGGTGGCTGACGTAGGCTTGCTACTCTGGGCTCGAGGGCAGAGTGAAATTCGTGAGTGGGGCCATAGCGCGGCTTACTTAGTACTCTACCCTTTGCTGCCCGTGGCATCAGCGGACGTCTATCTGGAGAACACCGGAGTAAACTGCAGTCGGTTCGTGCTCCATGCATTTTTGAACGGCACCAAGAAAGGTACACACGGCAAACTTGCGTTTACATTTCCTTGTTTTAACCGACGTTCTAATAATTGTTGTTATAAGTGTCCTTCTTTTTCTATTATTACTTATATTTATATACTGGAAACTTTTTTTTATTCTCCAACGTCTCAAGTGAGGCTCGAACTGTTCAGAACCAAAGGAAGAATATCGAGCCAAACCTTATTTATTATTTAATTATCACCTTGCTTATTTATGACTTTTTCGCGATTTAAACCATGAAGAATTTTAGTAGATGGGTCCGATGATTCCGCTAACGATATCCGATACTTCACCGCCGTCTCTGCGTATGCATCATGTCGTTATCGGGTACCGTTATCGCGGGTATCTGAGGTATCGGAAGGATCTACTCAATCTCTCGAATAGCAGGCAACGGCTGCAACGACGAAGCTTTGCTCTACATTCGAGGTAAATAGTACTTTCCTTGCTTCGCTGAAAAAGCTCAATGCAGAGCATGAAGCATTCGCGAGGAACAATATGGCACTCGCATTCAGTGCCTCAGCTCAAGTAGAGTAGACAGTTGGGCGAGTTGGTAGTTATTGAACATAGTGACAGTTGCGCACACAGGGACAAGGACAGAGAAGAGGAACTGTGTGGCCAACGCTCGAGCGAATTCCGCGTTCTGTACCACTTTCTTTTCTTCTTTCGTTAATACATGAGTTGTGAGTGTGCGCTTGTCTGTCGTCTACGTGTTCCTCTTCTCTGTCCTTGTCCCTGTGTGCGCAACTGTCACTATGTTCAATAACTACCAACTCGCCCAACTCTCTACTCTACTTCAGTTCATTTCTTGTACATCGGGCTCTTCTTCTGTCTCCTGCAATCTTCCCTTCCTTAACCCTATTCTTCTCGTCAACCTGGCCGCCCAAAGTGTGTGCAGCGCCCGGGCTGCCTCCTGGCACATCAAACAAGGTACCTGCCCTGTTGAACTACTTGGTCTGAGTGGCTATCTTACACCCTCTGTAGGGCATGTGAGAAGGGTTTGCAAAATTTTAAGATCTGAGTACTGGCGCCAGGCTAGATTCTTCAAAGACTGCCTGTGGGTTGCCTGTGGCGTCAATGGGGCCGATTCGTACCGGCAACGACGATCCTTTTCTGAAATGAATAGGACATTGAGTAATGTTACCGAGTTTTTGTGGCAGCGAGTTCGACAAAACCTCCCCAAAAAGAAGAAAAAACCTGTTACAGCTGCAGGGAGATTTACCAACCTCGGGGATATTGTGGTACCCCAATCCCTTCAATCAACCTTGAATCTTGGCCCCAAGTTTTGCCTTCAACCGAATCTGCGCCCTCCGGAACTACTTACTTTGGCAAGAAAGGTGGCGTACAAGACTGATGAGAAGATACGACCTCGATGTGTATCGGAATGACGCTATTTCTGGCACGGGGAAACTCCAGACCCAGGATCCTATGCGTCTGGTTAACTTCTTGGTTGACAACCAACAGCGTGTTTTGGAGGCCGATAAAGAAGGCTCCTTCGTGATAATGCCTGAAGGCATGTATAATGAAAAAGCCTGCACAGCAGTACAAAAGAACTTCCGACAAATGCAGATTGTGATGAAAAAAGTGAAGAGCCAGGCTCTCAGTCTGTGTGAACGTCTCACGTTAACACAGTTAGCTGCCAACATAAGAAAAGCTGAAGAGCTGCACTTAGAAATCTTCTTTAGTGCCAAAACACACAAGGAAGCATGCCCAATCCGAGCTATTGTTACTGAAAGAGGTTCGTGGCAACGGCAAGCATCGACATATCTGCAGAAACACCTTTCAGGGTTAAAAATTAACGACCCCTTTTTGATCAGCAATTCGGAGGCTGTTCTTGAATTTCTGAAGACAAATGACTTTAACAATCACAGTGTCTTCAGCGTGGATGTTCAAGACCTCTTCTACTCCCTTCCCCATGATTCCTTGCTCGCCTCTGTCACGTCCTGCATTGAGTCACATGATGAACTTTCGTTCCGGAACTCAAGTGGGATAACGTTCGAAAGTTTCCTAGAACTTCTCTATTTCTATCTTAATTCCACTTTCATAGAGTGGCAAAATGGGGTTTATTTACAAAAAGTCGGGTGTGTGCATTGGCTCCTGTGTAGCGCCGGTTTTAAGCGATATTTTTCTTTCGGGTGTTGACCGTGCTATTGAGTCTTCCATTGATCCCACGACTGTCACAAAAGTGTTTAGATATGTCGACGACTTCTTGCTGGTGTACAAAAAAACGGTCGATGATGATGTTACCTGTAAGACAATGGACATTTTCCACAAATCTGGTTTGGGACTTCTCTTTACCTGTGAAACGCCAAAGGAAGGAATTTTGCAATTTCTGGACCTTTCGCTTTCTCTGCTACCCAATCACCTGTGCTGGACCTTTTCTCCTCGTTGCAAGAAAGGCATCCTAAACTACACGTCCTCTCACTCCAAAGTCGTTAAAAGGGGTATAGCTATGTCATGCCTTACAAGCGCCTTAAATAAGTCTTGTTTTCATACCCTCCAATGTAATTTTGAAGCACAAATAGAGAGGCTGACATCCTCGGGCTTTCCTATGCAGGCGCTGACTGAGGTAGTGGGAACACTGGTCAAGAGAGTGAAGGGAGCTCAAAAACCTAAGCCCGCTTTTGACAAAAAAAGAATTGTGGTCGTCCCGTATATGCATAAAATTTCCCACAATCTTAAAAAGGTGGCTAGCCGTTACTTGGTCCCTTTAGTGATGTCAGCCCCCCAAAAAATGGCTAAAATTTGTCAAAAAGTTCATGCTAAGGTAAACAATTTTAAAAAACATACGTGCCACAAGAACCACTCTCACTTTTATGTGCCCTGCTCCCTGAGTGTAGTATATAGTATCCCCCTTTCATGTGGTAAAAGCTACGTTGGACAGACCGGACGGTGTGTGAACGACCGGCTACGAGAGCACAATATCTCTCTAAAGTCTACGGTGGGGGGCCATCTACCCCTTCACTGTAAATCCTGTAATTGTAGGCCATCCTTAGCGAAAACCAAGATAATAGGCAGGTACCGAGAAAAACACACCAGAGAGATTTTTGAAGCTTTCATTATCCTAAGCATGGGCGAGCGATGTGTTAGCTTTCCGTCTGTTTCATTAACAGAGGAGGAAATTGCCTTTTTAAAATCATTTTCGTGTGGGTAATGTTACCAGTCCCCCTCGAGCCCTCGGGCCTGTGGTCCCTCGTGCCTGTGTGGCCAACGCTCGAGCGGATTCCGCGTTCTGTACCACTTTCTTTTCTTCTTTCGTTAATACATGAGTTCTGAGTGTGCGCTTGTCTGTCGTCTACGTGTTCCTCTTCTCTGTCCTTGTCCCTGTGTGCGCAACTGTCACTATGTTCAATGCCTCAGCTCAAATGGTGTTCAGCGTAGCAGTCGACATATTGAGTAACAAATAACGCAAAATGTCTGACGAGACTTTCGAGAGCCAGCTGTTGCTCAAAATACTCAAGGTCATTAAATGGAATAGGTGGCAGCATTAAAAACTTGAATAACCCTCTTCCCTTTGTTTCTTACTTGAGGACAATAATGTTAAAAGTAACGCCACGAAAGTAACGGATTACTTTTTGGAGTAACGGTCAGTTACTTTCATGGGAGGGTAATTGTGATTGTAATAAATTACAATTTAGCTTCGAGTAATTGTAAATGTAATTCCTTACTATTTTTCAGTAACGTGTACAAGTCTGGTGTATATCATGTATTGTATATGTACGTTGATGCTCGCCGCATACCAAGAGGGGGCTAAGGCCTTGTCAGGCGCTCGTGCCTTTAGCCCTAGACCCCCTCTGCGGAACATGTATCCGCAGACACAAATAAAGAAAAAAATGTTCAAATCAATATTGTAATTTTAGCAGTTCCAACTGGGGGTTCGAACTCTCATTTTTGCCGAGTAAATTTGAACCAGTTCCGTGAAATATATGTTAGAAGGATACTTCTTGTAATCTAACGAAAGACCGAAACGCAAAAGAAATTTGAATTTTCAAACTTCATTGCAGCTTTCTGAGAGCGTGCGACGTTTCCAGCGCGTTACAAACAGGATGTAGAGCTGAATTGCCAACATCCTTTCAGTCACAGCTGCTGATTTGGAAGCCTGCGCTTTCAAAGCAACACACTGTCAGCGTCCCTGTAACTACACGGTTTTGCAATCTTCCACTACGCCGGGCAGAGCGGAGATTTGTCACCGGTACGTAAGCTTTCTCTGGGAATAGCTATAAGTAGAATTCCTTGGTTACAGAGTTTTCTTCAAATTCACTGGGCATTCAAGCGGGACGAACGTTTACCGCCAGATTCGGTGTTTCTCAGAGTCAATTTCGGATGTCAGACAAAAATCAGTGATTTACCGGGGTTTATATTGAACTAATAGGACACGATCGCATGCGATTTTTCCACTTCAAGGGAACATGCGCATGACTTGAATACTTGGAAAACATTTATGTACTTATAAAATAAAATTTAAAAAAAAACGAAACAATGCACCTTGTTTCCAAAAAAAAAAAAAAGATCAGCAGCGTGGACAGTTCAGGGTGTGTTCTGTTCCAGATCAACACAAAATAAAGCTGTAGCTAAAGATGCTTTTCTTTCCTTGAAACTTGTTTTCCTTTTTCTCATTCAATGTAAATTCTAAACCGTTTTTCTTTTTCGGTTTAGCCCGGTCTTGGTGAACGGCTCGAGAGTTACTTTTTTGGGGTTTATCGGTGTCTACCGAATATACAACACCCTAGCTGTAGTCTAGGGTTCCGTGTTTTCGGTGTGTATTTTACTCAAAATTTTTTTTTTTTTTTTTTTTTTTGAGGGGGTAGTTTGTTTTTTTTTTTGTTTTTTTTTTTTTTTTTTTTACTGATTCGGTGTTTTGGGGTGTCAATTTTTGGTGTCGGACGAAAAGTCGGGGTTCATTGGGGATTATGTTAAAAATAATAAAACAAGGGCACAAAATTATCTAACCTCCAAGGAACATACGCGTGATCCTAATACTTGGAACACATCCCCGTACCAATAGCAAAAAACAAACTAGATATGATGTGTGGTTTCGACGCACGAAGCCTCGCGGGGGCCTGACTGATGATTTCTTTCCCGTGAAGCCTCGGTTTTGATCATTGAATGACAGCCCCAATTCAGAATTTTTTCGATTTTCCCCGAGTTTGATAAAAAACGACTCGGGAGTATAGTTTTCGGGGTTTCCCGGTATTTACCGAAAACACAGAACGCTATATAGCTATAGCACAACAACAACAACAGAACAATATCAAATCTTCACATATATATATTTAACGCGGGTTGCCTTCCACATTTATTCCGATTTAATCGTTCTTGTGGTCATAGCTAATAGCTAATAATTGAGAGAGGGAGCCTCAATGACTTCGTGGCACAATGCGAAGATACACCCTTCGCGAAAGCGTGTTTGCGAAGAATATCTCCCGACTCTGGACTGCTCGATAATCCATCGGGCAACATTCACAGCCGCGGCCCGCCACATTTTGGACACTAAGCGAGTGACTGGATCCAAGTTCTCGCCCAACGCAAACGCGACCCTCGTGCCCAGAGTTCATGCTCAAAGAATCCGCACTCGGGCCATTGCAGGAGCATCGTCTAGATAACTCGTACCTTTGAAAAGTGCATGTTGCACTAACGACTGAGATACGGAGCTCTGCCTGTCTAGTGTACATTGCCGAAGGGCATTTTCATCGAGCAACAAGTTGTTCCTCGAAGAAATCGCTGTAGCTTTGCGCCAAATTAAGGTTTAATAAAAAGTGGCTGTGTAGAGAACTCAACCAACGTTTATAGCTTTTATTGAATATCTGTTTTTTTTTTTTTTTTTTTTTTTTTTTAATTCCTGCTTTATACAAAAAGAGGTCTTTGAACGTACAGGCTCACGGACAGATTTCGAAGTGATCCAATGTGAACGATTCATGAAATGTCACTATAGGCACGGACAGCTTCCGCAACACGAGAAGAAATGGATCCCGAACGTGTTATGATCACTCCGCAACCACTGAGCTTCCGGAATTAACCGATAAGACAGCGTTATAAACCACGTTCTGCGTTTGGTAAGCTCTCAGTGGCCATATTATACTGTTATGGGCGGAGCCGACGCTACGAGCAGATGCGATCAACCAGACCGAGTCGAAGGCGCACCATCAGGATGTTCGTCGTGTTTCTGTACGTGTTCTATCGTCGCTGAATCAATCATAAACAGAAAAGGCCTAGTGATTTGCATTTTTCACGCAGCTTGATCGGTACCATTAACTTGTAGTGTAGGCTGCGTTAGTACTTAAAGGGACACCCAAGTGGCTGTTTGCCGAAGCTTATGTTTGATGGCATATTGTTTGCTGGGCTTTAGTCAATGAAAATGACAAGTTCTCGATGACAGGAAGTCCTGATAACTAACAGCAATAGGAATACACGGGCACTATTTTCTCTTGGGGAGGGGAGAAAAAAAGGGGGGGGGTCTTTTTCAGGTCCCCACCACGTCCATAAAATTTGACCAATGCGAATAGTTAATTGCGTGGGAGATTCCGAACGTTACTATTATTACTCTTCTCAGTCGCGTTGTGCATTGTATTTTGACAAAAAAAAATCAACTCTTTGGGTGTAGGAGACGTAATGCCGCAATTATTGTTTGAAAAAGCCGTCTGACGGCGACCCCGCCAGTGTCTGCTCCAAGGCGCGTTAAGAGGGTCGTTTCACAATTTTTGATTATAATTTTAATGGGTAAATCGGCCGCCCATGAGTGTAATTTTGGCATTGTTAGAATGTTAAGAGCCTGTTAAGAGATTACAAACAGGCGATCTTATAATCCGCTCGAGTGCACCTTGGAGCTGAAGCGAAGCTTTCTCTTGCGAAAACGTAACTTATATTGTTACAATAAGTTACGCACAATAGTCACACCTGAAAGTTGGAAGCACCCCTTTTTAACTTGCAGAATGTTTTCTTACTCTGCTTTGCTTTCTATTCTATTCAAGAAGCCCGCGGTCAAACTCGCAGACTTGCATGCTCGCGGTCTTCAGTTTATCCTTTGTAAAAAAACAGGTACTACACTTCAAAGCATCAATTTAGTTGGTTTAATTATTAAAATTGGTGCAAGAAATATAATTGTATTTGAAGGTCTTGAGGTCCTTACTTTTGTTTTCCTTATTCACGTTTGTCTTAATGTAATCGCTGAAAGTTTGAGGAAAGCAGAATGTGGCCTAGAATGTTCACACCTCTAGCTTTGTGACTCTTTCTTTGTCGTGCTTATCGGCTATTATACCACAATCCCTTTGGATAAGTAATAATAAGATGCTGGATATACCCCTGCGCACCTTGAGCTTGCAGCTACCATAGTTGGTTTATGTATTGCCTAATATAGCAGGACCGTTCAGAGCGTTATGTTAAATTTACTCGGTATTCAGACGGCGCACTCCTCATGTCCTGTGTGTCTATCCGTGTCTATTGTCTTTTGCTGGTTACAGCTAATTTCCTCTTGCAGGTAAACTGTAAATGCTAAAAAAATAAGCAAATATTAAGAAAACATTTTTTGTGACAATCGTACGCAGATTTATATAAAGGTATTTGTGCGATTACGCTACATTTCAGGGATTTCTACTGAAGCAATCACCAAAACAAGTGTTTTTTCAACCGCTGTCGACACGACCGCGGCAACATGGCCACCGCTTCTTCCGATGCCAACGCTGCTGAAAAGCTGCCGCTCGAGCCGACGATCGCTCCGCAGCTCTACATAAAAGCCAACAATTACCAGCGTTCCACTAACATCAAAGTGCTCGACTCGCCGCAAATATCGTTTGCTACAAAACCGAACCCTAGTCAGCAGTTCATCGACTTGGGCTGCGGGACGGGCGACTTCACGCTCCAAGAGCTGCTGCCGCGCTGCCAGCCCTGCCGCAGGATTGTGGCCACGGACGTCTCCCGGGATATGGTGGAGTACGCCAAGGAGAACTTCACGCATGCGCAGATCGCGTACGAGGTGCGTGACGTCGAAAGCGACATCTCGGGACTCGTCGAGAAGTACGGCAAGTTTGACCGGGTCTACTCGTTCTACGTCCTGCACTGGGTGCAAGACCTCACTGCTGCCCTCCGCAATGTGGCCGATTTGATGACTGACGAAGGGGAGTGCTTGCTGGTGTTCCCGGCTCGCCTCGGTCTCTACAAGATATGGAGAAAACTTGTGGAGATGGATCGATGGAAGCCTTACAAAGGAGTGCGTTTACAGGCTCTTTCAGTCCAGTGCTACACAGAAATCGTGAAATTCTCTTATACGAAACTGAGCACTATCACTACACTCGACACTTGTATTAAATTTCATTACAAGCGCTATATGGTTAGAGAAAAGGAGAGCTGACCTATAATATGTACAGAAACTTCCTCGAGTTATTATGTTAACCAGAACGCGCCAGGCAATTGCTAATTGCCAGCTTGCATTACCTTTTCCAACATAGTACTCGTATGCCATTACTTTAAGCCTAATGCTAGCGGTCAATGACCTCTTCAGCTATTTTGTAAAAATTTCAGTTTTAATTTTAAGTGTTTTAAATAGATTCGCACATAAAAACAACCTGCAATGTTGACCAGTACAACTACAACAAAAACAAATTGGGCCCACGCAGCCGAGTGCTCACAGGACTCCTCCTGTAACTCTTTTCACGCAGTGATGCCATGGATTAGAGTGCGTTTTATATTTCGCTAAGAATTGGTATCAACATGACAATATAAAATTCCACTCCATTGCCACAACGAAATCGGCACATCACTCATGGTTTCAAAAATTTCAGGAAGGGTTGCTTAAAAAGCAAACACTGAATACCTTGAAACTTTACTGTGAATATCTCCAACACTTGAGCGACAGCATGTAGGTTGTTCTTATTTCGTCTGCGGCGTACTGGCGTGGACGCCCGAGCGCGCGCTCTCCTCGCCCTTGCGCTCTCCTTGGCCGCTGCGCGTCGTTGAAACCGACGTGCAGCGGCCAATAAGAGCCTCGTTCCTTGAAACGATGGCGCGCTCCTGCCAATGGGACTGAAGCCAAAATCCATCGGGTTTCGGCTTCATTGCGCTCCATTAAGAGCGAGGAAACTAGGTTTTAAAGCTGGTGACGTCAGCTCGCTCTATGAGATAGTTAATGATTTCGCATATTAAAAAAGAAGGCGATACTATGACTCCGCCATTCAGTAACTCTGGTGAGGACAGCTTTAGGTCCGACAGCGGCTGCTTCTGAGAAGAGCCGCGAGGCAGTAAGACCTGACTGAAGTATTATATCAAATACGACGAGTATTATTTCCAATATTTCTTTCCGCCCGAAAGGAGCCTGTTTTAGGTACAGGGTGTGGCGTATACATAGCTTGCAAGTTTCGGCATTGCTGGGTATTAACTTTTTTTTTTCTACTTACCGGTTTCTTCGAACTGTAACATCTGCGGTGTGAAGCTAACACGGCGAACCGAACGCTCGCGGCGCAGGAAACAATGGCGTGGCCGCAAATGACGTACGTCACACGCAATCTATGTATATGAGCTAACCCGGCGGCAATCATGCATGCTGAGACGGCGCAAAAGTCATGCGGGCAGCCCCACACATGTTAAGCTGTAAAAAGCAAAAGGTTCGAATAAGATGCTACATTTCCTATAAAGTCGGAATACGGCAGTCGGTGGTACAGCTTACCGTACCGGAGACTCCCCATGCCGCATTTTTATCTCTTTTGAGTAGCACTGAATTCGGTCTGTCCATGTTGCCGCTGTCTATACTTTAGTTCATGAAACTCTGAAAACTCGACCCACTTGCAGAAGCGAAATTTCGATTTTACGAGCTTACAACGTAGAAATAGAATACCACCCGACAAAAGCAAGCAAGGACAGCTCAATATTCATGGAGTGAAATTCCACAACAAACTGGATTCACATAATATATTATTTATCTATTTTTATCGCAGGTCATTGAGCGCTTTATTCCGCCAAGCCAGGACATCAAGGGCAGGTCAGGCCTTAACTCGTATATCCTGAATGTTCTGGAGACGGCCAACCTCAAGCCACTCACATGCCAAGTGCTGACCCAGGACCGAACCGGCATGAATATGGACCAATTCATCCGTAAGTACGAGGGCTGATTTCTGATGTTTTATCAGTCGAATTCTGTGAGAAAACCACTATGTAGAACCGTCAGGATGAATCACCACGAAGGACCGTCATAACTGAACGTCACGTCAAATTCCCCCACTAAATTTAGCCGATAAATCATTGTCACTTGACGTCACTTTCCCCGTTAAATTAAGCGTGAAAACGAAGGTAACGTGACCGTCATGTGAACTCAAGTCACGTGGCGTCTGTTTCTCCGTTGAATTTAGCATGGAAAAAACGTCGCGTGACGTCGTTTTCTCCGCTAAATTTAGCGGGGAAATTGACGTCAGGTGACCACGCCATGTGACCTCCAGTCACATTACGTCAATTTCCCTGCAAGGGGGGAAATCGATGCAACGTGAACACGTGATGTAACCTCAAGTCACCCGATGTTATTCTTCCCTCTACATTTAGTGGGGAAGTTCATGTCAGGTGGCATGGCCCCTTCACGTAATGTAAGGTGGCTCTGCGAGGTCATAGCTTGCGCCGAACACATTCTGTGCTCCCTGATTAAGCTTGTATAGTTCTTTTTTTTTTTCATTATTCGATGATTTTTTGTTTTGTCATGAAAACTTTCTTAATATCCACGGGATTTAGATGCGTACTCTAGCAGCTTTTTCACGTAGTCGCCGCATAGATCTATGCTGTTATTAGGATGCGGCACACGTTTTTCAAGCACTCCCCGAAGGAGGATTCCGCCGTTCTCAGCCCTTCCATTATGCGCCAACGAGACCGTCACTCGCAAGCATCTTCAGGAAGGACGTACAGGAATCTTTGACGAATATGGTCAGTAAAGATCGTCTGTGACGACTGATGGTCCTATTGAACTCGTAAAGGAATTACTGAGAACCTAAGCGGGTAACTTTGGGGAGGGGGGGGGGGGGACCTTCAAACGCTTTGACATTGTCATAATACGTGCCTAAATCTATGCGTTGATTACGTAGCTAGAGTATGTGTCTACCGCGTGGGTCAAAGGGATTGATGGCAGTTTGAAGGGACGATAACTTCGCCTGTGGGACTTTTGCCGAACACAGTTTTCTTCTTATCTCTCTTTTTTCTATCCTAAGTGGTCAAACGTCTGTTCGCATTTACCTCTCTTTCAGAACTCGAAGTCTCACTAAATCCTATTCTACCACTGCTGTCCGAAGTATCCAAGATGAAATTTAAGACCGACATGGCGGATGTCATCCGCAAGTTGTGGACCCAGGAACCAGCCGGGGACACACAATACCACACAGACATCTTTGTGGTCCACGCCAACAAAATTTCAAAATCAGCCTAAATATTTTTTAACAACCAGTTCTAATTATGGATAAGCCATTCACGTTCATCCAACGCGAAAGAAGTACAACTGTATGGCTCTAAAGTTTTTCGCAAAGAAAAAAAAAAAAAAGAATAAAAAAGCACTTATACTCACACCGTAAGAACTTCTGAGCGATAGCTCTCCCGCAAAGCACTTCCAAGTACCGATCTTTG
The DNA here is from genome assembly GCF_016920785.2 of Ixodes scapularis. NCBI lineage: Eukaryota > Metazoa > Arthropoda > Arachnida > Ixodida > Ixodidae > Ixodes > Ixodes scapularis. The sequence goes on along the minus strand of NW_024609883.1, from coordinate 46,871,707 downwards.
CAATGTGCGGTACGAGCTCGGCGAGTTACGAGGCTGTTAATATCTTGAAACATATAAAGAACTCACTGTGGCACTGAGCGTCACGTTTCGCCATGCTCTTTGCAAAGGTGCAGACTAAAGTTCTTGTCCCATACCTATTACCAACAATGATTTGCTCCTCCAGGTACTTTGCGGGAGAGTAGTCCCTCCAGATATCTTAGACTGCAAACTGAAAGCCGCAAGCAAAGCTTGCACTTAGGACCAATCACAATCTCATAATTTATATACAAAAAAAAAAACCTTACGACTTTGTATTTCAAAATATTTAATAGACCTTGCAGGAGTACTCTTTGGGATGATGCTGATTAGGGCACCACTAGAATCAAGGTAAATCCTGCAGTTCGTAAGTTTATGCGGTGCCGGATGTATGACTGAAAAAATGCAATGAAGTGACAAAGGCGTGATTGGGTGTTTCGGTAACGTATATTACACATCGCGGATTTTAAGAGGACTACAATGAAGGTCGTTCTTGAACGGCGTGTCAATACAACCGATGTCTCGTCTGCGTTTATCTTTGGGGTGTCGCATTCCGACCCTGCAAGATACAAGAAGTGTCAACAAATGTACTACGCGTCTCCACGTTCAAAACGAGCCGTCGCCGACACTGTAAGTCTGCTTGCACTACTAGAACAAAAAGAGTTACACAAAACATGAAGGAAGAGGATATACAGGGTGTTTCTTGAAATGCAAGTCAAATCCTTCCTGTGAAAAGTACGCATAGCACAGAAAATATTTATTTGTTGTTGGTCTGTGCCTGAGGGACTATTTTGGAAAATTAATAACATTCGGCATAACTACTTGATACCTATTTCGAGTAATTACCTTTTTAACAACTAAATTGAAAGGTATGAACATGGTGTAGGTGAAACAGCACGTAACATCGAGGACTAAGAAAAGGAACACACAATATTGTATCAGAACACACATCACAAAGCACAAGGTCGGTATGGCATCCCGGTCTGTTTTCTGCTCCCGAGATAATGAGCCAAATTTGTTCGAGGGTCAACTCAAAGGCAAAGGGGCTTCCAAAAAACAATTGTACCAAAAAGGATTCCAAAGCGTTTGTGTCTTGTACTTTGGTTGTTGTATACAGGATACCCCTCTCTTGTGGCAAGGTCTATATTGGGACAAACCGGTAGAGGCTTAAAACACAAGCTCAGGGAACACGAATATTCCTTGAGATACGGTCGGCGGCCACCTGTCGGTGCACTATAGGACTTGCAAGTGCAAATCATCCCTTAATGAGACCGCTCTCAACGTTACTCGATCAACTCAGTTGGCAAACTCCCATGGAGAGCATGATTCCTTCTCGTACCCCTCAGCCGGGCGAACACTGTTCAAAGCGGCAACGTTCTTGCTCGCGGCGCGTCTTGCAACAGCAGTTCAGACACGGCCGCAGCGGGCAAGAACGATAACGCTTCAAACAGCATATCCGAATCTATGGGTTATCAGCGGAAACTGAAGTGTGTCAGCGCGTGTCTGGGGAGTCACGCTCTCCGTAGGAGTTTGCCAACTGAGTTGATCGAGTAACGTTGACCGCTATGTAAGGAAGGCACCGAAATAAGGTGACGAGAGAAGTGATAAACGCCTTCCACATTTTTAATTACGGAGCGCAATGTATAAGCAAGCCATCTGTGGCATTAGCAAACAAGAAAAAAAAACTTTTTTTTATTATGAATGGGGGCTAGCGATGCGTTTATCGATTAATCCCTTTGTGGCGAGACAGTTTGGGTCGTGATTGCATGGTTGAGTGTGCCTTTTATGTTTTCCTGGTTTCTGTTTTTATTGTAGGAGTTCGCTTGGGCGCGGCCATAAACCGAGCAAGATCGCGGCGCCCTGAGCCCGTACTTGCACACGTGTATAATCACAACGCTGAAGGTCACATCTTGTGGTGAACTTACAATGCGCACCTTGGGCGCACCGTTCTGCCGTAGCCATCACATCCAGAGTTCACGTTCAACAAGTTTTACATGGTCAAAAGAATGCCTGAATAAGGAGGTCTCACTTAAACCCTCCATGCACAGGTGTTCTGTGCAGCCGTCTGGTGGTCAAAGTAGGATCTATCGGTATACGTCCACGGCGCTCCGTTTCCGCGGGCGAGACAGCGTTTCCCATGCCTCGTTAGGTTGTCCGCAGCATTGTGGACAACGAAGTTACTGCTGATTTTTCGTTGCATGTACGATTGCTTCAGCGGCTGAATGAATAAAGCTGAGAGGCTTTCCCTTGTGAAATTCTAGCGAGTTCCGGGCAAGCCGTAGGCAGTGGAGCCGGCGGAGCGTCGTGGCAATGTATCCCAGAGGTTTCACGGTGTGAACCGCCACGCAAGCTCTGTTCGCGTCGTTTTTTTATTTAGTTTTTACGGTACAAAATTGCGTGTAGCTGGCACTAAAGTGACTTTAGCCGGCAACGGACACCGTTTTGATGCAAACCCTAGTGGCAGTCCGTGAACGGAGACGTTCAAATTCCCGAACCACCTACTTCGTGTGCAAATAAATGAGCCTCACCACTTTGCCTAGACCACCACAGTCTCTCTAACATGAAAAAAAGAAGGGAAACCTAAGTGCATGAAGGTTAACGTAGCTGTGGCAATTTACACATCAAATATAAGTGCCTGAAATTTTTCTTCTTATCTCCGAAATATGTGAAGTGTGTAAATACCTTTTTTGCCAGCTAAAACATTTGCACATTTTTATTTACAAATAAATGCTAAACCGACTTTTTTGCGTTGTTCGCGTCTGTTCATGATTATTGATTTGTGACACAAATCAAGAAGCATGAAGCAGAAATCAAGAAGCTCGTTGACTATATTTGGCTCGTCGACGACTGCTGCAATGTTTGTGTCCCCCAGGCTTAGGGCGCAGGTGTTGACGAAACCGCATGGGCATTCCCGCGTTGGGCTAGTCATGCACGATGCCTTTACGAGTGCGATTTGCACTCAGGTTGGGGAGTTTCCGTAGATCAATTCAGCATTCCCGAGTCCCCCCCCCCCCCCCTTGAAACAGCCGCCACTGGGCAGGGCAAACACTGCACGGCGGCGCCCAAGGGATACCTAGGGCACCCACCCCGGCCCTGAGAGGGGGGAGGCGGCGGGGTCTGGTTTGCTCCCCCCCCCCCTCATTTGAAAACAAATTGGTACGCCACTCCTTATTGCAACGTCATTCGGAACCCTGCAGACACAGCATTTTTGATGCGGAAGGTCCGGCAAAGGGGAAATAAAAGAAACTACGAAAACTGAACTCCCTACTAGTCCTAGTCAGCGTAAAAAATTGCCTGGGTAAGATGGCACACTTAAAAAAAAAGGGAACACAATGCACTCGGTCGTCGAAGAATCATCTGCGCGAAACATTTAGCCACGACTTTGCCTACCTGCTGGATATCGCTGCAAGAATCCTCTTCCATGGAAAGCAGGCGATTGTCAGAATAATTCTGGTTTCCTAAGTTGGAGCACTTTGCTTTAAAATATATTACACCGTCACTTATCCTGTTGGGTCGCAAAAAGCGCGACGTATGGCCACTCCCGCACTCTCGTAAACCGCCGCCTCCACATGCGCTTATGGCGCGACAGACGGTGGCGCCATCGCGGCACGCACATAGCGTATGGTAGACATGGTACTTGCTGCACCTTCTTCAAGTAGGGTACCCTAAACACTGCATTCACAGGTGACAGTACTTTAAAAAAAATACCCAAACACCAGAAAAAATTATTGCAGGCTTTCTCGTGGTTGTCGATTTTTCTATTATTTTTCCATTTTTTACTCTAGGAGCCTGCTCAGACAGGCGTGAAACTTTGCGAGAACTCTTGTTTGCAGTGCTCATAGCTGGATTCCTACCGTGTTGCAATCTCTGTCTCACGGTTCCTGCCGTAGCAAAGTCAAACATAAAAAAAATCTTCCGTATTTCTTTCTTTTTTTTCTTTTTTTTTTTTTTTTTGCACCTTGAGCTTGCACTTTTGGTTCTGGCTTTTCTGTTCAGTGTTCGGTGGATCGCGCATCCCCGCTTGTTCGCCGCAGCGCGAGCACTGTGGCGCGAGTGCGGCCACCGAACAACCATCTCGCATGCCGTTTTTTTTTTTTTTTTTTTTTTTTTTTTTGCTAGCGTTGAAAACGCCGGGGACAGTGTGCTAAAGAGACGTTTTCTACTCGTTTGTCGTCATTCGCCGAAGACGTTCTTTAAGATCCTAAGTGAGGCCTGATACTTGCCATTGAGAACACGTGGAAATTTTTACGAAAGAGCAGTGTCGCAGGGAAAAAGCACAACTCGTCGAAAGCAAATTTCGCCCGTCTGGCGCCGTGCTCAAAGCTTCCTTGGCACGCCGAAGTGCTGTGTCCCTGTACCTTCGCACGCTTGGATACCGATCAAAAATTAAGTTCAAGAAAAAAAATATATTAAAGTGGGCTAATGAAATGGAATGAAAAAAACACGTAAACAGGAAGGAGAGAGAACAAGCTTTGTGCTAACTTGGAGGTGAAAGATAAGCCACCGTGGGCACAAAAGCAATGTCTCCGGAGTTGAATCTAGGCCACCATCCACTTTCTGAAAAACAGCCGAAGTAACTTAAAGGGGCCCTGCAACAACGTTTTGACTGGTTTTTAATTTGCACCGAACCTGAGCGCACTGAACGTAGTAACTTCAAGAAACTTTTCTTTTCTCAAATTTCGCTTTTTACAAAAACGAGCAAAAAATAACCTCCTTCATGACGTCGTAGGTCCTGGCTTGAGTGGCCGTCAACTAGAGGAGTAGTGAGCTCATCGAGCGCGCACGGCTGCCGCACTCCGTGTCGACGGGTCGAGAGGGCGCCACTAAAGCACGTGTTGGATATGCTGTATAAAGCGGGCGGCCAGGGCGGCTCGCATTGCATTTGCTGCGCGATTAAAGACTAATTCGGCATAACACTTATTAGCCACAAACGACAGCAAACACGGGGTAAAGATCAGTTCAGAACGGGAACCCCTTCGCGCTGCCATACCGCCAAATGGCCAAATCGCCTGCCAAGCCCGCGCCGAAAGCCTTCGGAACGCTTTGAACCGGTCGGATCCTCGAGCCGGTATACGATCGCAGCGCCGCCACGTACATCCGGGACCTTTCTACGCTCGCCCTTCGTCGAAGCCTCATACCACTAGCCCTTTCTAGTATGCGCCGTTTTTCTGCCGCTTGGTGGCGGGTTTGTCGACGGGAAAGCAGCTAAACGTGGGAATGCGTAAGCTGAGGGGTGTGTCTGAGATTGTGCAAGTGGTTGTGTACACCATTTCAGAAGTTCGGGGGCAGTCCGGGGTAACGGCGAGGAGGGTTGTCGAAGCCAACAGAGTAATTAAGGGTATGAGTCGACAGCTTCGGTACGACGTAATGGAAGTAGACAGGGAAGTGTACGAGGCTGGCTCCCACCCTTTTGCAGATGGCATTCACTACAGTGAGGCCACGGGTTACAGGGTGGGGGATAGGATGGGCCGCACGGTGACTGCTTTTTTGAGGGGACCGAGGGCCCTGGGGGCACTGAAGTAACTGAAAACCCAACAAAGTCAGGAAAAGCACCCAGGGTTAAAAAGAGGAGAAAACGTAAGAACAGGTATAAACAAACAGCACAATCAGACATTGGATATATTAACATTCAGGGTAGTAGAAATAGGTCAATATGGGAAGAGGTAGAGGAGCAACTAAGGAAGGAGGATTTAATGGTGTATGGGTTTCTGGAAACACATCTCAGAGACATAAAGCAGCCACCTTGCAACCCTATGTGTGGGAAGAATGCAACAGAATGGGGGGAACGAGGAAGGGAGGTGGAATTGGAGCATTTATTAAGAACATGAACTTTCAAAGGATCAGAAAGGAGTGCGCCGAACATTTGTGGCTGAAAGGAAAAGTCACTGAGGAGTGTATTGCAACAGGAGAGCACGTCTTTATTTATTATTTCAGACGTCCACTCATGGTCGCTAAAGGCCTACACCAGTACGAACTTTGTATAGTAAGAAAGGCACAGCCACCGGATTCACTTTTCGCCGGAGAGACCGGCCAGTCTGACACAGTTTTCCCTATTTTATTTTTATTATTATTTGCACGCAGATAACAGCGCAATCGGACTCTGTTAGTCTTTTTTTTTTCTAGCATAGTAATACACAATATCTGGCATACCAAAATATGCGCATCTCCGCTTGAAATTTCCAAAATGACGCTATTTTAAACAGAGTTTGTACGCCAGCCGGATGCTAGGTACTGCCCACTCGGCGGAGCAGACGACATACGGGTGAGAGGGGGGGGGCATTTTTTTTTCTCTTTTTACCCTCTCTGCAATGACCCTAATGGAACGGGTGACTGACGTTGAACTGTGTTGAACTCGATGTATATTTTGGTGGAAACTTTCAGGGACTGTTGAGAGGTACATTTTACATGGCCGTATCCCAATGGTGCACAAGCAGCGCAAATGCCAAGACCCACAAGTTTTTGTTTGTTCATTTTTCTCAAGAAAAGACAGGTGAGTATGTATCTCCCGTACTCAGTTTTATTTGCTCAGCGAACTTACCATTAAACTTTTGCTGCCCATAGCTGTTAGTTTGCGGGTTTACCGTACTATAGGCAGGCTCGTTCTCACAGTAAAAACACATGCTTTTCTATATTATCCACCCCGAACAACTACGGTTTTAATGAAGTTAATGGGATACGCTTACCCCCACTACGATTTGGGCACAGCTGCGTATTTAAAGAGTAACAATTATGTTTAATCTTGAAAATGCTCTTTGGCGGTCCTCGAACAGACGGAGGGTAATAAAAAGAAAGAATTAGGCTTCCTATATTTTAATTTGAAGTTTCATTTATTTCTGCATGGTTCCGGGTGCGACAACGGCATTATGTCATTAGTTTGTTCTCTGTAGATAGACATTTGTTTTGTTTTTAGATCAGTTTAAAATTTTAAATATCATGTCCACATTGTCATTACAGATGCTGGGACGTGAAACGAGCATTTGAACGTTGTCTCAAGGAGGAAGAAAACTTCGGACACTTCTTCAACTTCGTGGTTCCTAACCAGTTATACAGCCTGTTGAGTGCCAACATTTTTCGAAGCTTTGAATAAGTAAAAAATGAAGCTAATGATTGCTGGAGGCCACCTAAGTGGCTTATATTTCTTAAATCAGTGAACAACTTTACTTTCAGTGAACAGCTGATCCAACGTTGCGTGTTGAATGCGTAATTTTGTGGGTCAATGTGTACGCTTGTAAAGATATATGTTGGTGATAATTCCCAGGAAGTGATAGTGATAAAATTAGTGATAAAGCCCATTCCCAAGAAGGCGTCCGGCGCCGCATGTAATAATGAAGTGACGAGATCGTGCACAGATGACATTAGGTGCTGGCGATTTAAACTGGAGCTTCTGGGCGAGGATAACACATTATTTTCAGTGTTTTTTTTTTTTTGTTTTTTTTCGCGCGTATGCAGGTGCAGTGCTGTACTTAATTTTGTTTTAGCATGTGTGGAATAAATATGCCTTGAAATATTGTCACGGGTGGTGACCAAAATAAAAGGAAATAAACGGGAAGAAATAAACGTTTAATGTGGCGAACTTGTGCCAAAAAAATAAAGGGAGAACAAAGATAATAACAGAGCGTCGCGGGCGTCGAGGTCGGCGTAGCAGCACGGTCGAACGCTGGAGCGAAAACTGACTCCGGCTTGCCTGTGGAGCCGCTTTTGTACACACGTTGGCTTCTGGAGCATTCGACGTAGAAGGTTCGACGCGTAGAAAATTCTGACCTCGAATCAGCTAGACGGTTCTCGATTTCACCAGAACATCACATTACAGTGTTAACAAAAATGCATAGCCGCGGCCAGGAATCGAACCTTGGCCCTTCGCGTGGGAGGCAAGCGCGATAACCGTTAGGCTACGGCCGCGCTGCCTACTTGGCGCGCGGCAATATTTCGGTCGCAGCTCTGGATTCCTTACTGGACGGCGGGACGCCTCGAAACAGAACAACGAACGCACACGACTAGGCACCTTATACAGCTGAAAGCGAAATCGCACCTGGTATACTACTTTAGGAACTTTTAGCGAACTGTTACCGCGTTCCGCGTACCGCACTATCGGAGCCGTTGAAACATGCTTTATAGGCACGCACCCGGAGTGAGACTGTGACCGCGGGGCGCGCGCTTATTAAAGGGGGACCAGCAGAAATATTCTTCTGCCTGGCGGAAAGTCCTCATCGCCCTCTTTCTTTCCCTTTCTCTCTTGTCCCCACCCCCACAGAAAGCCCACAGGTGAATGCCCACAGAAAGGTTATAGCTTGTAGGGTACGGCTATCCAAGAGCTAAAAATGATCCACTAAAACGTTTAGAATCGACACGCACCATTCCTGCCTTCTCACTTCATGTGGTTGTTGGGATGTGTAAATATAAATGTCATCTACATTCGTTGGCCATTATTAGTGTTCATTAAGCACACAATAATTCGTGCTCGCTGCTAGAAAACAGAGACCTTCTACAAGATGCCCGCGCCTGGTGCATAGTTTGCTTTTCCATTGATCCCACTTTGGGGCAGGTTTGAGCGTGATAAGCCGTTTTCTCTTTTTTTTTTTTTTTGAAGATGGAATGTTTTATGAACATCCTTACATATTCCTTACATCCTTACATATTCAAGTCAAAACATCTCGAACATGTCTTTTGAGCTCCTTGATCAACCGAGAATATCTATGAAACATTCCTTCAGTGGATGCGGGGATCAGACATGTACAAATTACTCAAAAAAGGTAGTGGGGCGCCGGCCCGTCGGTAGGAGGAATTGGCTGGGCCGGCGCCCCACTACCTTTTTTGAGTAATTTGTACATGTCTGTACAAATTACACTAACCCTACTAACCCTAACGAGGGTTAGTAGGGTTAGTAGTAGTAGTAGTAGGTTAGCAGGTAGTAGTAGTAGTAGTAGTAGTAGTAGTAGTAGTAGTAGTAGTAGTAGTAGTAGTATAGGTTAGTAGTAGTAGGTTAGTAGGTACCTAACCCACTAACCCTAACGAGGAATACGGCACCTGCGCAGCAGGCCAGCGGCGGGGGCGGAGCACTCCCCAAGGCACCGAGACCCAAGATGGATTACGTCGAAGTGGCAGGTGAGGACATCTCACCGGAAGAGTGTACAGCAGAGGCCGGCTGGCTCGTGAGCCACCGACAACGGGGCACACGAGCCCTCAACAAGCTAGGCCTCACGGCGACGAGCACAGCCAAAAACGACGCAGGTGGCCGGACAGGAAACCGAAAACCACGTCAGAGACACAGGAAACAGCGTCAGCAACCAGCCCTCCCACGCGAGGACATAAAAATCATCCTGCGGCCACGAGAGGGCCTCGATGTTACCAAGGTGAGATGAGCTCCGCGAGGCTACGCGACGGCGTATTTTGCGCCATCGGTCTCAAAGAGCAGGAAGCCGAGGGAGACCTGCTACGGGTCAACCCGGAGAAGAACATCATCGTGACAAGCACACCAAGCATGGAACGAGCTAAGAAATATAACTCCATTTCAAAAATCTGCATCGCAGGCAAGACCCATGAAGTCACCGCGTACGCGGCGCCGCCAGAGGATACTGCGAAGGGGGTTATACATAATATCCCAGATTGTGACACCGCGGAAGACATTACGCGCAGTCTTGTCTACAACAAGAACCCTACCATCCTTCAGGCACAAAGAATGGGAAAAACCAAATCGGCGGTCATCGTCTTTGAGGGCAACAAGGTGCCCTATTATATATATTACCGTGGAGCGGAGTACCGGTGTTTCTTACATAAAAAAAAGCACGAAGTGTGCTCCACCTGCGGAAAAGTGGGACACCGCATGGACGTCTGCCCGACGCCCGAAGACAAAATATGCCGCTCTTGCGGTGCAAAGAATCCACGAGAAGGGCATAAATGTGACCCCAAGTGTGCCCTGTGTTGTGGGGATCACCCCACTGGAGACAAAAACTGTAAGAACCGGTTCCAAACGCCGTACCTACTACGAAAGAGACAGCGAGAAAAAGAACGTCAGAATGGCGCTGGTCAATATGGCGGGCACCGAAACGCAGAGTCGACGTCCGTTCTGGGTGGCAGCGAGGGCGGCGGGAGAACGAAAGAAAGGGGGACGAGAGATCGTTCGGGCTCCTTCCCACGTCTACCCCACCGCGGATCAGGGAGCGACAACGACGCGGGACAGCGGAAGCAGCGCCGGTCAAGATCTAACTCAAGATGCCGGAGCCCTAACACCCAAGGCCGACATGAGTCAAGATCGACATCCCGAGGCGGCCGACACGAGACTCCGGGGGGAACCAAGCAGAACAAGGTGAGCTGGGCTAGCACGGTCTCCCACAGCTCGGCTCCGCAGAATGCAAAGAAAAAGGTTAGCAACCAAACTAGCGCGCAACAGGCAGACAGGCAGCAGCAGGGGGAACTCACCAAAATCAAGCAAATGCTAGAGATGGTAGTCGCCGAGAATACAAAGCTAAAGGCTAAAGTGGCAAAACTAAGAGGAAGCGAAAACGCCGACAAAGTAGTCCCCGAAACGCAGGGTCCCTCGAAATCGCAGGCCCCACCGCCAGACCAGGGCAAGGCAAACACACCACGACCCACACAGGTCCTGCTAGCTGAGGACTCGTCCAGTGACGAGATGGAAAACTCGGAGCCCGAGTCTCCTCCCCCGAAGCGTAAGGCGAAAGACCCAACAATAACAAACATCCCAAGGCTCACAAAGAGAGCAGAACAAAGGGACGCAGAGACACTGCAGCACTTCGGGGAGAAGCTGAGCGAAATGCTCACCACAAAATTCGAAGCCATGCTGGCGAAATTTGCCGAGAGCATAGGCACGCAAATCGCAGCACTTAACGCTAGGGTAACGGCGACTGAGGCCACCTCACCGCGCTTCACCGGCGGGGGAGGAGGAGCAGGGCCGATGAAATCCACCAAGCCTTACGCCAGACCCGTATCATTGGAAAGCGCTAGAACAAGCCTAGAAAGTACACAGCTTAAGGATTATGGCACCGAATAATCACAAATACATAATTTGGCAGTGGAATTGCCGCGGGTACCGCCGCAAAAGGGGGAACCTACAGCAATTCATAGACAATAAAATAGCAGAGGAGGCGCCAGACGTCATATGCCTGCAAGAAACGGGAGCTTTGGCTAAACTTTCGGGGTACAAACCGTACTACAGTGAGGATGAACCGGCCTCGGACGATAAACGTATAACAGTAGCGACCCTCGTTAGACGTAATCTACCGGTTATACGGCGCGATACCGGCATAACTACCGTGGACCACGTCCTCGTGGAGATCATCTCAAGCCAAAAAAGGGCCATGGGAAGTCTATTTGTATTAAACGTATACAGCAACCCACGCAAGCAACAGATTCGCGAACCTGTTTCGCAAGACATTAGACATTGCAAAGCGTCAAACACTAGTGATAGTAGGTGATTTCAACGCACACCACCCAGCCTGGGGATACAAGCGGGAAATGGTCAAAGGACGGAATCTCTGGCTGGATGCCCAGCAGGAGAGGCTGTCTCTGGTCACCGACCCCGCGTACCCCACTAGGTTGGGAAACAGCGTATGTGCGGACACCACACCGGACCTAACATTCACAAAGAACGCTAAAAAGGAAGTCGAGTGGCTAAACACGCAGGAAAATCTAGGAAGTGACCACTATATAGTGGCCACAAAACTAGAAGCGGGCCTCCACAAACCAAAAAAGGGCACGCAGCTTAAGATCGTCGAGTGGGACGAGTTCAGGGAACTAAGAGCAGCCGAACGTTATTCATGCGAGGACAAAACAGGGACGCACGAGATTGAGGACATCGAGTCGTGGGTCGAACAGCTTCACACATGCGTACAGAAAGCAACAAAGACCATTTCGGAGGAAGCCGAACTAACACAAGCCGACGCTAAGCTTCTGCACATGTGGGAAGCGAAGCAAGGCTTGCAGAAAAGGTTAAACAAACAAAAACTAAACCGCGCACTTCGTCGACGTCTAGCGATCCTTAATAAAACAATAGAGGACTACGCAAACCAGCTGTCGCGCCAAAACTGGCACAGCACGTGCGACGGTATGGAACTACAGATTGGACTTGCAAGAACCTGGAATATCCTTAGGTACTTAATCGACCCAGATAAAAGTAAGACCACGCAAAAACACAATCTAAGTAAAATTCTGCACACCTACCAGGGCACGAACGACGACCTAATCAAGGAAGTCCGCAACAGATACATCGGGACCAATCCAAAAGAACAACTTAGAACATACGCTGGAGCCTCGAATGAGACTCTTGACCATCCGTTTACGACGGCGGAGGTGCGGGGAGCCATACTAGGTCTCCGCACCAAATCCGTTCCGGGTCCGGACGGGGTAACAAACACAATGCTGAGGAATCTAGATGACGACTCCATCGAGGCTCTCACCAAGTACATGAACAAGTGCTGGAAGGACGGTAAAATCCCCACACAATGGAAGACCGCTAAGGTTATCATGATACCGAAACCGGGCAAAAAGCTAAATCTGGAGACCCTGCGGCCCATCTCGCTCACCTCATGCGTGGGGAAGCTGATGGAGCACATAGTGTTAAACAGACTAAACAAGTATATGGATGAGAAGGGACTCTTTCCCCATACCATGATAGGTTTTCGGCCCAGGCTCTCGACTCAAGACGTGATGCTGAGGCTCCAACATCAAATTATAGATGGGGAGGAATGTTCCCCGCTAGACACCAGGGCCATTGTGGGGCTCGACCTCACAAAGGCGTTTGATAATGTAAAACACGCAGCAATTCTAGAGAACTTAGAACAGTTGGAGGTAGGTCAAAGGACCTACGACTACATCAGGGATTTTTTATCTGACAGGACGGTCACCCTGACAGTAGGGGGGGTTGAGTCTGGCGAGCTGGAGTTGGGGAGCAGAGGCACGCCGCAAGGCTCTGTCCTCTCGCCTTTCCTCTTCAACGTCTCTATGATCGGCCTACCCAGCCTCTTAGAGAAAATACACGGCCTAAATCACAGCCTGTATGCTGACGACGTCACACTCTGGGTGGCTGGCGGCAGCGACGGGCACGTGCAGGACACACTACAGCAGGCAATAAACGCGGTGGAAGGGTACGTGGAACCGAAAGGCTTAAGCTGCTCCCCACAAAAATCGGAGCTGCTCCTTTATCGGCCAACCCGGAGAGGGCAAAAAAAGGAAGCAACCACCGAAAAACCACGAATTCATCTATACGCTTGCGGGGGGCTGCCCATCCCGGTAGTACACAGCATTAGGGTCTTAGGCTTGAAAATTCAGGAGAACGGCCACAACATCGAGACAATCCGAACACTCGAAAAAAGTGTGTGTCAAACCACCCGCCTCATTTCGCGGATAGCCAATAGGCATCACGGAATGAAGGAGGGCAACTTAATCAGGCTGGTCCAGGCATTCGTCCTGAGTCGAGTAACCTACGTCGCTCCCTTCCTTGACCTCAAGGCAGATGAGCGCAATAAAATCAACACTTTAATAAAAAGGGCTTACAAGCAGGCAATTGGCATACCAATCACGGCCTCCAACGAGCGCTTTGAAGCACTAGGATTGCACAACACGCTAGACGAGCTAGTAGAAGCACAGAGGATGGCGCAGATGGAAAGGCTCACCAAGAGTCCGACTGGCAGACACATCCTCCAGACGCTATACATATCAACTACGAAGGAAGACTCGGGGAAAAACACGACATTCCACCCGATATCAGGGGGCATATACATATCCCACCATTACCAAGAAACATGCACTCCGAACACAATACGGAACGCAGGCAGGCCAGAGCACAAGCACTAGATAAAAGGTTCGCACACCTCGAGGACGTGGTTTACGTGGACGCCGCAGATTACAGTAGTCGCGACGCCATGGCCACATCGGTAGTTGATCGAGAGGGCAAGTTAATTAATTCTCGCACGGTCTTCACGACTTCATCCGAGGTTGGGGAGGAAGCAGCCATTGCACTGGCAATGACCTCGTCCTCCCGGATCAAATTCATAGTAAGCGACTCCAAGCCGGCAATTTTAAATTACACGAGGGGACGCATATCGTCCGAGGCACTCAAAATTCTACGGACCGGTTTCCACGGAGATCGAGTTAGGGGAGTTCACATCGTGTGGGCGCCAGCTCACTCTGGCCTCCCGGGGAATGAGAAGGCGCACGACGCGGCTCGAGGCTTAACCGACCGGGCCGACGTCACCAACATCTTTGACGCACACTCGTTCCGCCGGTCGGACAGAGACAGGCTGGTTGCCTATCGGGACGTGATTAACCACTACAGGCTGGGAAGGGCTAAATACCCCGCAGCAGACAGGACTCTGTCCAAATGGCAGGCAGTGGCGTGGCGCCTTCTTCAAACTAATACATTTCCAAACCCCGTGGCGTACAGTCACTGCTATCCGGGGCTTTACTCCAGCGCATGTAAGCATTGCGGGGACAGGGCCGACCTGCAACATATGGTCTGGGCCTGCCGCTTTAAAAAACATAGAAACAACAGAAATAGAGCTCAAACTTTAATGCTAAACATTAGAACCTCCGAGCAGTGGGAGACCGTGCTGCTCAGCTCGGACCCGGGTGAACAGGTCCGTCTGGTCCAGATGGCCGAGGCCGCCGCCAAGGAACAAGAACTCCTGGCCGCCGACTGAGGGGGGAGAGGGGGAGGCTCTCTCAACACTCCCCCTTCCCTGACCCCATCTATGGGCAAATTAAATGTTGTCATCATCATCATCAAAAAAGGTAGTTAAGTTAAGTTACTGAGTATCGACGCCAAAAGTAATTGGAGTAGAGTAGAAATTACGCATTTGTAATTGTAATTGAGTAAACTACTAACTACTGCAAAAAGTAGCGAGTTACTTTGAAGTTACTTTCGAAGTTACTTTTTATATTTTTGTGGTTGCACAATGAACAGCAGTTTTGATCCCTGAAAAACCCTGCCAGCCTAAAATAAATGCAGTCGTTTTATGGTTTCCGTTTTCACCAAAATAGTTTATTCGCTCGCAGAAGCAATTGAACTTCGAAGTTCTTATCGGAGAGTTTTCCCCTTTTTCTCCTAAAGACGTCCCCAGCCAAGCTAAAAAGACGTTCCACCGACGCACTGGATGGAACGGCAGCGTTGAATTTCAGAAACAGGCTGTGCAGGGTCGGGTACTTCAGGACGTCCTTCACATCTCTATCGTCTGACTGCAAGTAAAGCATGACGTCCTGGGCTTCTGAATCCCGCCTGCAGTGGCCCTCCTCGTTGAAGCTGAAGAAATCTTCAGGCTCTCCTGTCGCTGGGGGGTCTGAAGTTACGTGGTGTTCCCGCCGTGGCAGGCGAGAGACCTCAGTCTTCAGCAGCTGGATCACTCTGTCACGGTCAGCTTCCGGTACCCACTGCCGCTTAAAGCGCGGGATGAGGACAGCGCTTATCACCAGAGCGGTGTCGTCCATGGCACCTGCGAACCTGTAAAGAGGACAAAATATTTAACATGCTCGTCGGGCCAAAATAATGA
This sequence comes from Ixodes scapularis, assembly GCF_016920785.2. Lineage (NCBI taxonomy): Eukaryota > Metazoa > Arthropoda > Arachnida > Ixodida > Ixodidae > Ixodes > Ixodes scapularis. The sequence goes on along the minus strand of NW_024609883.1, from coordinate 46,856,195 downwards.
AAATCACATAACTTCTAGCGCCACTATAGAAGTATCACCGGTTTACCTTTTTTCAATGCCGTCGGTAATTGCGCTTTTTAGCGGCCTACAATACTGGAGGCCGGATAGCGCCGCTGGTCGGCGTCTTGTTGCAGTTATTGTGGGCAGCAGGTACCCAAGATACATCTTGTCATCCGCTTGCAGTATGTCCAGCGCGTTGGCAATCGGCTTCATCACCTAGTCAGAACGACATATCACATTTGTTACAGTACATTTCAAAAAAGTACTGACAATAAACATACCTCGCAGTACTCGCTTATGAAATCTGCTTCTATTGGGCGACGAAGGATCGGAAGTTTCAGGCGCAGGCACAGCTCCTCCAGTTTTTGCGGCTTCTCCTCCAATATACCTTGCAGGCATCGCATCGCGTCGTACCGTGAATTCCAACGCGTGGCGTTGGGCACAACAAGATACCTGCGTCATTTAATTGATTCAGCAGCGTTAAATAAGAAAAACGCTCATTCGAATATACAGGTGTTTTTTTTAGACGGTTCACATTTTTCTTATGAAGCCATGAAAGTTACACTAATGTTGTCTGTGTAGGTGAATTATACTGCTTGTGAGACATATTAGGGGGGGGGGGGATATGGAAAATAAACATATTCAGAAACTTGCTGAGCGTGATGAAAAACTCAATTGGTTAACTGAAGAAAAATATGGTGCTCTTTCCGCGCTCCGAAAATGCATCCAAATTCAACGAGTGCTACACTCTAAGCCCGGTCCCACTTAGTAAGAGGGACATTTCTTCGATTTTTTCCCACTTAACTTTAAGGGGGGCGACAGACCTCTTAATATTACATGGAGATGCTCCCTCTTAATTAAGTGAGACACCACCCCTCTTAAAGTAAGCGAGGCGGCGTCTCCCTTAAATTTGAGGTCAGAGTCCCTTAATTAAGAGGGACAGTTTTTAGATATTTTCTTCCTTAAATTCGGAGGGACGGTGGCCCGCTTAAAATGCAGGGGCATAGTCCCCCTTAAGTCGGGGTCACGCTGCTTATACTTCATACAAAATACATTCTGCAGACATGTTCTGAAACGAGTCGCCTCGACATCCGCGCTTCGTACGCCACGAGGTAACCGATCAAGAGGTTACTTTGTCACGTGGCATACAAAGCACGGATGTCGCGGTGACTCGCATTGGAACATGTCTGCAGAATGTATTTTGTATAATGTATAAGCAGCGTGACCCCGGCTTTAAGTTATCTCTGTTATTGTATCGTAGAATTTCTGCTCCTTCGTGTTTTGAGTGTAAGCTGACATGCTGCACTGCACTTCTCGCACTTTTGCTGATATGGTTTAACCAAAGTTATTTTGTGCTGCGTAGCAGAATTGAAATTTGATCTGTATATCTTGTTTGATAAACGGAATCAATGTGTTAAAGAAAACAGTAACAATCTTTAAGAGTAAACACTGTTTTATTTGCCATGACACAAGAAAATATTTTGATATGTCTTCATCAAAATATTAATTATATAACGATGTTCTGGTAGCTTTTACGAATGAAAAAAGACTTAGAACGACGCCAGAAATCGGCGTTTCATGGAAGCTATCACACAAAAAATTTCGTGCTGCAGAGTGACTCATTTTGACTATCATAAACAACAACAATACAATCGTGCTGGAAAAAAAAAAAAACTTTTTTTAGCGGATAACACAAAAAGAAAAGTGCATTCTAAAAAAAAAGCCCGTGCGTCTACTTTCCCGCACAACACTTCGAAAGACAATCACCATAACTCTCGGAGGCAGCTCAGCAAATGTAGATGCCGAAACATGATTATACCAAAAAAATGAGTTGCGACATTAAGCACAACAAGCGTGATGTTTTGCATTGGTTAATGTCACAACTCGGACTGGCTTTTTTGGTCTAATCTTATGTTTCGGCATCGTGATTCGCTGAGCTGCTTCCGTGAGTTACGGTGATTGACTTTCCAAGTGCTGGCTCGGGAAATTAGATTCCTGTGCTTTTTTTTAGAGCGTAGTTACCTACTTCATAGCATTAAAAACGAATTATTCGGCGTCTCTTGCCATCAGCAGAAGCTCAGAATTTCTGTTGTTTTTGAACGGCCATAAGCGATTTTATGAGCTTCTCCGACATAAACTGAATCGAAACACTTTATTTTCAACGAGCAGACCCTAGAGGAGTCCATGGGTTTGTCCACATGCCACGGGGTAGGAAAGCCCCGTTATGTAATACACCCATAAGCACATGACTAGTGGTGCCCCCTCCATAGTCGTGCCTAGCGGTGAGTTTCACTGACTAGTTCCCAGAAACGATCCCTTTCTCCGAACCGAAGAAAGTCTTGGGTCTTGGAACTTTTTCGTCAGGGGTAAAATCGTCCTGCAAGCCGCAATTCTTAAAAAAAAAAAAAAAAATTGCGTCAGCGTCAAACTTAGATTTCTATTTTTGCATTCGCTTTTTCACATACCATAGGTGATGAAAGAACTTCTGGCCAATCGAGACCGGAGGATGGTCTTAATGTTCAAGAATGTTGTTGGGTTGTCTCCGCAGAAGGCCCCTTTTACCTCCTCCAGGTTTCCCAGCATGGTGACGATCGTGTTATGGAACCGAAGTTGTGCATCCACCTTTAGCTGAATGAAAGACCATATTGTTTTCCTTTAGATACAGAGGGTGGGAATTAGAATAAAGGTAATGAAGCGCTTTCACCTGTTATCAAGCAGGCGATAGGAAACAAATGCGAAAATAAAGTGCAAACAGTTCAAAGATTCGGAACCCAATCTGAATGCGATGAAATAGCGAGTGACATTAGCTTATGACGCAACTTCTACTACTATTAATTTTTGGTACGAGAATAGACTGCAGTTTTGATTAATTTACGAGAATCAATTGTTTCTGTATTACCAAGACAAAACGAAAACGCATTTAGTAGTAGATGAACTTTAGAAGCCCCATGTGCTTTAGAAAGCATGGATTGCATTTGGGGCTCGAAGCTGCAGAAGTGATCTAGCGCATGTTTTAGAAAGCAACATAATCAAATAAAAAATTACATTTCTGTAAATATTTCGCCGCAAGCCATTAATTTTTTTTTTTTTTTTTTTTTTTTTTTCAGAAGCAGTGCATATGCCATCAGAACGTAAATAGAGCCTACCTACATACCGGAATACAAAAAGTTAATAATTACCGAGTTCGTTGTGAACCGTGTGCGGGTGGCCGCAGTAGGCTCACCACTCAGGGTGGTGCGTTCCACCGTGCAGAGGGTCCCGGTAGAGCTCTTTACACGAGCAATCCGAGCGGAACCCCTGCCTGATTCCCTTCATGTCAACGTTCGTTGCCATTGCCTCACTCTGAAAACAAGATTGTTAATAACGGTCAGTCATTTAACGCCCACAGTCAACGCACTAGCCCTAAAGCGCATAAGAAAGAAAAGAAAAGAAAAAAAGCAAACTTCTGTTTATATATTTTTCGCGGATGCACGACACAGAAAAAAAAAAAATTCAGCCAGCTAAAGCAAAGAGCATAATAAACATCATAAATAATATCTCCAAAAACAAAAACATGGTCGGCGCCAAAAAAAAAAAAAAAAAAAAGCCGGTAGCTGTGCCGGCACGACCGTCAAAATATAACGAACAAAACAGTACGCCAAAGATATACAAAAAAAAAAAAATGTACTCCCTGGCCGCCGCTACACCCTTCCCCCAGACGCCGGGACGCCGACGCAACGCGAACACGTGAAGAAAAAAAATCCTTTATTTCTTCTTTTTGTTTGTGCTCGTCCAATCCCCCTGCCCTTTTCACAAACATACACACACATTATGGGTTTTTACTCGCCGCCCACTTGAGAAAAAAATGTTCATAATCACTGCAACGCTAACGATGTCTACAACATAACGTTGCAGTGTAAATTGCTGTAATGAATTGTGAAGGCAAACAAACGCAAAATCGCCAACATTGTTTCTGTCAATCAACGCTCTCGGGCGGTCAACCTCAAGCATTTAGAGTGCACACCGAGAAAGAAATCGGCGAGCCAAGCTTACAAACACTGACTCCCCCAGCTAGGGTGCCTTTATGTTGGCTTTGCCTTAGGGAGGGTGATGCCATCCTTTGTAGTACTCGATGCCGACAGTGTACGCTCACGGATAAAATACCAGGAAATTGCCGGTAATAAAATGCCGGCGTAGCACTGGCAAAGTTAGCAGCTCGAGCTGGGAGAAGAACGATCGCGCGTTCGAAATTGAAAAGTAGACAAAAGCGCCGGACAGAAAATGGTCTGATATCACCAGCTTAAGACAGACGCGTACACATTGGGACACCCTAACCCGCTAAAAGTGTTTTGTGCGAAAGACAGCCCTGCGGCTCACGGCAGGACAAACGATTAGCGACGCTTTGTCCTAGCTGAACGAGCAGATCCAGGAAGCGACCGCGTCCGCGGACTACAGCTGAACACTCTCACTCTACATGCAAAGCTCGTGCATCTCACAGCCAGCGTGAAAATATTGATGGCTCGTTATTCCCACCCGCAATGCACCCAAAACAAAAGCGCCAATATGACAGGATTACTCACCCGAAGGAAGTCAAACGAGCAGCATGACGCTTGCGACTCTCCGGCAACGACCGTTTCCAGCTCTCCGTGAATTGGCGCGAAGCCTCAGCACCGTCTGAACTCTTTGCCATGGATTAGTGCGCCTGCCCCCCTCCTCCTGACCGAACTACATTGGTCCAGTTAAGAGGGACCGGTCCCCTCTTAATATGAAGGGACACGCGTGAATCTTTTTGTCTGTCTTTCCTGTTCAGAGGGACTAACGAAACGGTTTCCTTGGTCTCTCTTAATATGTTGGTGTCCCTCTAGATGTTGCTATTTTATTTTTCAATTTCCCTCTTAAAAAGGGCTGTCCCCCTGAAAGCATTGTTGTCCCCTCTAAAATCAGAGGGACAGCGTTTTTTATGAGGGACCGGTTTTAGAGTGTAGTTTTAGCGCACCGCTCTGCTCCCCATACATTCGGACGTGTTCTTTTCTTTTTTAAGTTGCCTATTTTAGTTTTTTTTTTTTTTTAAATCTCTTTTACTAATATGAAGTTAAATTACCATATTTTCGAGTATTATTTGACTTATAGTAACAATTCGACCATATTATGTCCCCCTGGCCGCATAATTTACCAGCCCAGAGCTCAACAGTGTAGCTTTCACATCTGTTTATAAAAACTGGGACTCTCAGAAAAAACAAAAAAAAGAAACATCCTAGGATTTGCTCCCAGGGCAATTTGGTGAATACTCACCTTCCGCAGAGGTCATGAATTTCATCTGCCGCCAACGTTGATTGATTTTGCTTGGCCCAGAGGCTCTGGCACTTGCCGAAGACCGACTGGCTTAAGGTTCGATCCTTGTCGTGGTCTGCTCTTTGGGCGTCGACACTTGCTACAAGGTTCAGCGTGTGCGCAGCGCACCTTTGATGTGGAGGCAAACGAAACGGCTGACCATTCTCCGGAACTGACGCCAAATCCACTATGTCTAACTCCTCACTCTCTTCGTCATGTTGACCATAAACTCTGTAAAAAGATGCAAACATTCAGTCCGTAATCAGTATAGCACATAGTGCACTATACAATTAAAAAGTACTGTACCGGAATGCCTTGAGGAAATTCGAGCCATTATCCGTGATCACCTTGACCACTTTGCTGTGCACCTTGTAACTTCCTCTAGCTCCTCAGCAATATTTTCATACGTCATGCTGCCTCTTTCTCTTCTGCAACACAGTGCCGCCGTCTTTCTCACCAGTGTCATCGAATCGAGCCACAAGGCGGTGACCCCAAGGAACGCACTAAACATCAGTGGAAAGAAAAACCAGAAAAAGTATAAAATACTGACACCTGCGGATGTATACTTCGTGCGTTCTTTTTTTTTTTTTTTTTTTGTAAGAGCTAACACAAATTGTGGCGTTTCGATGGACGAAAACACGTTCGGGAGCCTCTTCTACTACGCGACGAGTTTATACTTCGTTCCACCCGCCGTACTTCAGCCGTACCCGCCGTACTTTTTGCCTCTGCAGCCCACATCACTATTTGATGATGATGTAAATAAAATTGATTGATTGATTGATTGATTGATTGATTGATTGATTGATTGATATATAATTACAGCGAACAGCCGGCGGGATGAAATTTAGTGACAATATATTTCCTTCTCTTGCCCTTGCGTTCGTTCAAAGTTGAAAAGAATAAAATCGTATTTTGAGTGCCAACCGCACCGTTCAGTGGGATGCTTCATCAGGTCACAATACTTCTTGATAGGCGCCAAAAAAAGCCAAATTTGTTGTATGAAAGTTAAGACAGCGCTACGTCAGTGAAGCACGGCTACAAGCCTGCGGTCTTTCATTTGGACTACCCTGTAGTGATTAAACGAACACATGCCGGTGCGAAGCTCATCTAGTTCGTCATCGTAACGGGCAGAGGGGAGGTTATAAACTCAGGATCCCCGAGATATGCCGCCCGCCAACGGTGACCTACGAGCCTGCACGGCCTTGCAACCCATCGTTGTTTTCTATTTCCAGTGAAGCTCTATTAATCACATATGCCGCGCGAAATTTCGATCCACGTGCTTCGAGCTGCAGTTTGTTAACACACTCGGTCACCGATCATCCACGTGTGCACTGAGGTGTATTAAACTGTTTAATACGCTGAGCGCTGCTAAACTTTTATTGTGTTAATTTTAAACGTTGCGTTTTATCACTTCTCCTTTGAATATAGAAGCTCCACCGAGAAAAAGCAATGTAAACTGTTCGCCCGATTCTAGAAATGTCTTTTTCTTCTTCCGTTTCTTTTTTTTTTAATTTAATAATACAAGGGCAGCCTTTTTTTAAATCATATCTCTTCGCGCTCAAATAGTATAAAACAGCACCTACCGGTTTAAACCTTTCCAGCAATCGGCCGTGATTGCGATGTGCTCAGCTCTCCCCAACTCGTCCAGTAACCGCTGCTTGGTCTTGTCAGAGCGGGCAGCAATGCGTTCCATGAGCGCACGTCTCGTCAGTGGAGTCTTCGTCGGCGCAAGCCGTGTCACCATGTTGAGGAAGTCTTCGTGTTCGACGACGGAAAAAGGCTGCATCGCCCCGATTACAAAGTTTTCGACGACCTCCTCGTAAGATTTCTGGGTTAAAACTCCGGAACGAAAGGCATCCAGTTTCAGCTGCTTGGCTTCGCTTTCTGCTTCAGGCCTCGATCCAGAGTCATGGCATGCCGTTCGTTTGCGAATGCCGCTGTCCAGTTTCGAGAGTTGGGTAGGGTGCAGCGACTGCAATTTATGACATTGTGTCAAGTGAAGCACTCCCAATAGTCAGACAAAATATAACTTTACGTTTATGTTCATTAGCTAAAGAAGTTAGGCAGCACAACATTTTCATTACCTGGCGAATTGTAACTACGATCATAGCCCGACCGTAAGAGCTACTTGCAGGTTTCAAGCTCAAAGGTAATATAATTTAAGCAGCGGTCAAAAGGTGCAGGCGTGAAATTAACTTCGTATTCTATTGTAGCGCCAATCACAAGCACTAGTCACAGCGTTCGTCTGTTGCCGTAAAATCAGATTTTCACAAATAGCTCAAAACGAAGTAGAAATATAATAGAATGCAATTAAATGCAAAGGTGCAAGCGAGCTGGACAAGAATGATGAAAATAAAGAAATGTAGCTCACCTTCATATGTTTCCTGAGGTTGGAATTTGACTTCTTGCATGCAGCCAGGACCTTGGTTTTCGGAAGACATAGTTTGCATTTCGCTTGAACAGAGCTTTCTGTCTCAGAAACAAACACAAAGAAAGGCCTGAAATTCGGCCAGGGTAAGCGAGTGTCCGCATCTTCGGTGTTCATGAGGAAACATGTGAGGTTTGCCTCGGCTAGAAGGTCTTTTACAACAAACTCTCCTCTTTTTTTTTTTTTTTTCTTTTTTTCTTCGGCAAGTTCAGAGTGTCACGATTGGCCCCTCTTTATTTTCACGACTTTCGAAGCGTATGCTGAGCGAGTGCACCTGACTTTCAAGGGATCAAGCCTCGAGCCACGACGATGAGATAATCCGGAAGACTGCACCTCTCGTTGCAGTGCTACATTACTGAAGAAAAAAAAAGTTTTGGTTTAACAGAAGATGAAACGAAGCATACTTCGCCGCTGACGCCGGGTCCAACAAAAGAATCTCCCAAGGGTGACTCACAATCTTCGCCGGCGCCTACGGTATCCTGACGCGCCTGACACGCCGTTCGTTCAATCGTTCAACAAAGAGGAGGTCTCCCTGGCGCGGAAGGTCGGAAGGACGCGAAGGATTTTGTAAACAAGCAGGTCGCCCGTACTGTGGCAGCTAGAAGTGGGAACGTGCTCCTATGTACGGATTATCCGTGTCTGCGTTTCTGTGCGGGAAGTCCGGTTTTGCAAGGGAGTATGCACTGACGTGGCGACCATGTGAACGGGTGTTCAGCTGCGAGGTCATTTCAGTGGCGCCCCCCGTGGCCCCCAAACCGCTTGAGTCAGAACTCACTAAAGGCAGACAACATGAAAACAACTCTCGGAGTGTCCTTGTCTTTCACCCCCCTCCATCCCCGTCTTTGCTCGCACGGTGCAGCTGGAGTGGCGGCGCCTGGGTGCATTACCGGATTAGGTCAATACCTTACCAAGGCTTGTTAAGCATCTCTGTCTGCGTTCGGGCGCGCCGGTGTTATGTTTTGGCTGCTCGGCGCCACCTTGGCCCAAGGACGCCTGTGATGCAGTTTCTACGGCTGCCGAGTATAAGCGCGTGGGAACGGAATGGGAGGGGGCCCCTTGTTCGGGAATGCTACTTTATCTGCCGACGTCTTATTTATTTCTGCGCTCAAACTTTTGCTACAAAAAAAAAAAAACGGTTTTGAAAGTAGTTAGTAATTTGAGTAGAAGTTACCTGAAAAACGTAGTTAAATTAAACTACTAATTACCCAAATAAAGTTGTAATTGAAAGTTACCAAGTTACTCGGAAAACTAGTTAAACTACAGTAGTTTGAGTAGAGTAGTTGAACTACGTCCAAGTCTGGCGGGGATGCATAGCAGCTCCCAAGTATGCGTTTACTTTGTCACGGGCTAAACCAAAGAACTTCGACAGCTCAAATTCGGTGACTGCGAGGGCGCAGCCTTGCAGCTCCGTAAAACCTACACCTGAGGGGCTAGGCTTGGCGAGCGCCAAAAAAAATAGGGCAGATTACGCGATAGGAGCTGAAGATACCCGTAAGTCACGAGGTCGCTGCTGCCGCACCCATCGCCCGTCGCTCAGAATGGGGATTTTCTCGACTTATCCTCTCAGAAGAAGCCGGCCCAAAACGCTTATGGTCAAGAGGTCCAACTAGTCAAAAGGTCCAACGAGTCAAGAGGTCCAATAGCCACGTGACAACCGAGTCAAGAGGTCGAACGAGTCAAAAGGTCCAATTCGAGTCAAGAGGTCCAATTCGAGTCAAGAGGTCCAACGCGTCAAGAGGTCCACGACTCAAAAGGTCCAATTTGTGCCAAGAGGTGCAACGCGTTAAGAGGTCCAATGCGTCAAGAGGTCCAACGCGTCAAGAGATCTAACGCGTCAAGAGGTCCATCGAGCCTTATTTTTATCTTCTCTGTTTATAATGATATTGCTATTAATGGGGGGACTGCTTGTGACGGTTACTGACTTTTTCACCTATTTGAATTATTTTAGACAATACAAGTACTACATATATCCATTGGAGACAAGTAGACAGATACTATTTGCCACAGTGTATATGTATTTGAGTGTTAAATAATGGATAGTGCCTGGTGACATATTTTGGACTTGTAGAACTTAATATCTGTGTTCAAGTCTCTCTGTTCTAGAACTCATATATGCCATTTCAACGGAAGTGTCTCTCAAATTCCCGATATATAAAATACAAATGTACCTCAGCATCTCGCGTTCAGCCTTCCCTTTCATGTATTTCAGTATTTGTAATCGCAAATACTTCCTTGGGTAACTTTGTCCAGTCCCGGGTTCTCGTATGTTCTATTAAAAACGTGATGCACTTCAATTTTATGCTTTTGTTTTTATTCACTGAGTTCACCGAATCACTAAAGAGGTAAATACAACATGGGAAGAAGCTCAAATATCATTGGAGGGCGTCTTTAAACGAGCCCAGATTATGCCATTTGGCGTCCAATAAGTGTTGCAAATGAATGCGAGCATTGTCTCCTTGAAACGCTATGACCGGTGCAAGCTATAGCGGGTTAATTCGGGCCGTTGACTCATTCAAAAGCACGGAGCAGCCACAAATACTTATACATTACAATACAAACTTTATTCTCACCACAGATACATGTGGTGAATGGGAGGCCGGAGAAAAAGCTGCAGAAATGCAGCTTGACGAGCTCCGGACCTTCCACTCAGCAGCTATGACGGAACACAAAAACAAATAAAATGCGTTCAGAAATAAACAATGCAAATATAGTGCGCACATAAGGAATACATTCTTAAGTATTAAAATACAAATTGAGTATACTGCTCTTTGACATATTCACTACATCTATATTTTGATCACAATATTCATTCAACAAAAAAGGTAAAGCATAACGTATTGTTTGTTTTCCATAATTTGTCCTGCATTTCGGAATTTTCCAAGGTTGGTGATGTCTAGACGGGTAATGATTCTGTTTCTTTTAAATCAGATAGTTGAAGAATTGTACTGGAACGGCCGTAAGTAGCATTTCTGTAAGCTATTGTTAAACGGTAGTTATAAATTTGCTGTATGTTAAGGATCCTATATAATTGAAACAATGATTCGGTGTGATGAATGTAAGAAACATCTGCTATTATTCGTATCACCTTTTTTGCAATAAATGTATCATATTTAAATTTGAATCAGACGTATTTCCCCAGACGAGATTGCAATAACACAAATGGGAATAAAATAATGAGTTATATAAAACCCTTTTTACGCTTTTCGGTAGAACATGTCTATGTTTGTTCATAATTCCTACAGATTTACCCAGTTTAGAGCAGAGCTTTCTTATATGGTTAGTCCAGAGCATATTATCACAAAAAATAACTCCAAGTGTTTTAACACTATTTACAAATTCAATGTGCAAGGATCCAAATTTGAGAGGATTGTATAATCTATCGCTCGAACCACGTGGGCGAAATATTATTGCTTTTGTTTTTGAGACATTAATAGTTAAACAATTTACTTCAGCCCATGTTTTTAATTTTATAAGAAACGCATTTGCTTTATTTACAAGACCCTCCTCGGATGAATCTGAAAAAAATACACTGGTGTCGTCTGCATAGATAATATATTTGCAAGTTGAATCGAGTTTCACTATGTCATTTATATATAACAAAAAAAGAAGTGGCCCGAGGATACTTCCCTGGGGAACTCCTGATAATATATTTAAAGGTGTTGATCTCTGATTTTTAATTTGCACAAATTGGGAGCGATGCTGTAAATAGGACTTAATTAGTGCGAGTGGAAGGTCGCGAATGCCATAAGAAAATAATTTATCTAGCAGGATTAAATGATTTATGCAATCAAATGCTTTGCTGAAATCTAAAAACAACCCAAGCGTCAAAATTTTGTCTTCGAAATTTCTAAGTATATGTTCTTTTTGAACTAATAAGGCTGTTTCTGTTGATCTATGTTTTCGGAATCCAAATTGACAGTCAGTAATGAGCGAGTGCTTATCACAGAAATTAATAATGCGGGAGTGAATAATCTTTTCTAATCCTTTTGAGAATACTGGAAGAATGGATATAGGACGGTAATTTCCTAACTCATTTTTGTTTCCCGATTTGAATAAAGCTACAACTTTCGCGATTTGCATTTTTTTTAGGAAAGATACCGGAAGATATTGCGAGGTTGTATATGTATGTTATATATGGGGCAATAATATCTGCTACATATTTTACAGGTTTAATTTGTAAATCATCCGCATCACGACTGCCACTGTTACTCAGACACATAATAGAGGAACACACTTCAGTCTCATATGTGGGGTACATAAAGAGCGATTCCGAGATAGGCTTAATATTTTCTGACGCTTCATGACAATAAGAGTTGTTCCCGATATTCACAAAATGGTTGTTAAATACGTTTGCCAGGTTTGAGGCACTTAAGACCTCTCCATTATGTTTAAATTTTTCAAAACTTTCTGGCTTGTAAGACGAATTGAAAACACTATTTATACGTTTCCATAATATATCGGCCTTTTTTAGACACTCAGCATCAAACAGACTAGAATAATAAATTCTTTTAGATTTTCTAATTTCCGCTGTTAGTTGGTTTCTGTATTCTTTGAAATTGACTAATGCCACTGCCTCACGTGTCACAAGAAATGTTTTATAAAGTTTATATTTTATACGCGTCTTCTTAAGGAGTGCAGTGGTCATCCAAGGCTTTCGTCCTTTTCGAGCAAGTTTAATAGTTTTATTTGGAAAACAAGAAAAATAAACCTGTTTAAATTTTTCCAAAAACGCGTTGTATGCACTATCCACGTCTTTTGAGTTCAGTACATCGGTCCAATCAGTGGCCAATAATTTCTGCCTAAATGCATCTAGTGTAAGTGGTGTAATGTTTTGGAAAGTCATAGAATTTGTGTCACGCTTATGTACCTCTCGTGTTGTGTCAGCTAGCATAAATATGGGCAGATGGTCGCTAATATCCGAGCTTATTACGCCAGCTTTGATCTTTTCCTTCTCATGGTTTGCAATAAAAAGATCAATTAATGTTGATGTAGAAAGTGTAGTGCGTGTGGGATGAGTAATTACATTAACAAAATTGTTCGCCGTTAACAATAATAACAAGTCGGCCGCGTTGGGGCTAGTTTCCAACAAATTAATATTTAGATCGCCACCAATAAAAAGAACATATTTGCTTTCGTTTGCGTGACACAGCAGTTTACCTAGAAATGTCAAAAATCGTGCCACATTCCCGCTGGGCGGACGATATATAACAGCAAAAATATAAAAGTCCCGTTTTATACACAGTATTTCATAGTCATCCGTAACAGATGTGTATTCAGGAATATTTTCGAAATTATCACTCGCGACAAGCATAGCGACACCACCCCCCCGCCCGGAAACACGATTTTGATAAAAATGATTATACTGGGGGAGAATAAAAAAATCTGTTTCATCTCTGTACCACGTTTCCGTGAACATTATGACATCGAACGAGCATTTACATGACTCAAAAAGAAACATAAGGTCGTCTATCTTAGATCTAGCTGACCTAACATTCAGGTGAAAAAGTTTCAAGAGTTTACTTGTTTTATTTGTTTCGTTACAAATATCTTGCGGAAGAAACAGATCGTTGTCTGCCATTACCTAGCAGAAAAAAACAATAAAAAGGAAAACGCTTATCCTACAATTTTGGCTTAACAAATCTTGTCGAGATCACCGTCGTGTTCTATCGATACGATATCTGCGGTTTCAGATCTACGGGCCCAAATCTTGCTGTTTCGCACCCACACGTATTTCCATCACGCGTCTCGCTTTTTTGCAGTGGCCTTTCCAAGTAGTTTCTTCAAGGTAGGGCACAAATGCTCGTTTACAAAGACCGCGGTGTCAGTCGATAATCCGAAGTCTTTGTTCGTGAGTCGCTTTTTCCTGGCTTTTGCAAGCACCTTTTCGCGTTTCTCTCTTCGCACGAACTGCACGATAATATTTTGCTTGTTTAGTTCTCGTGTGCGGACTCTGTGACAGATTTCAACATCTTGTTTATCAATCGGTTCGCCAATTAGTTCACCAAGCTTGCACAAAGTTGCATGAAGATCCTCGTTTTCAATAACTGCCATTCCTTTTATCTCTAGATTGTAGGCGCGAGAGTGCTGTTCGCATTGGACAATGCTCATCCGGTTTCCTTTCACATCCCCCTCAAGGGCGTGATACCTCGCTCGAAGCTCATCATTTTCTTTTTTTAACGCAGAAACTGTCTCGACTTCGCTTGCAAGTTTCTTCTTCATGTTCTCAAATTCAGCATTTATAAAATCCATACTAGACTTCACTTCCCGTATATCTGAACGGAGGTCACGAATTTCATTGCGAAAGTCCCTCTCTATCGTTTCCCTCAAGGATTTCCACTCGGTCCTCATCTCATCCCGCAATTCTGCGAAAAAGCGCGTAAGGTCCTTCGCCATTGGGTCGGTTACACCTTACCGTGAACAACAACACAATTGGCAGCAGCGACGGCAAGTTTTCTAAATGTTCGGGTAGTATTATATAGTAAAACACCAACCTGCAAAGTAGCGCAGTTTTAGAATGATGCGTGGACTGCCGTCGCGGCTGCCAAGTGATGAGCGATGCAAGGATCCTCTTCTTATAGTGCAGACGACAGCAGCGGCCTCATACAGCGGTCGGTTAGTATCGTAGACGTCCGAGGGGAAGGCAGCAGCAGTGACGGAGCGTATCCAGCCAGGCACAGGATCGTAGGCTGTCGACGATTGCAGGGGTAGCGCTTATCAACCGGAACAGGCGATTGAAGCAGTCTGCAAGGTAGCGCAGTTTTAGAATGATGCGTGGACTGCCGTCGCGGCTGCCAAGTGATGAGCGATGCAAGGATCCTCTTCTTATAGTGCAGACGACAGCAGCGGCCTCATACAGCGGTCGGTTGGTATCGTAGACGTCCGAGGGGGAGGCAGCAGCAGTGGCGGAGCGTATCCATCCAGGCACAGGATCGTAGGCTGTCGACGATTGCAGGGGTAGCGCTTATCAACCGGAACAGGCGATTGAAGCAGTCTGCAAAGTAGCGCAGTTTTAGAATGATGCGTGGACTGCCGTCGCGGCTGCCAAGTGATGAGCGATGCAAGGATCCTCTTCTTATAGTGCAGACGACAGCAGCGGCCTCATACAGCGGTCGGTTAGTATCGTAGACGTCCGAGGGGAAGGCAGCAGCAGTGACGGAGCGTATCCATCCAGGCACAGGATCGTAGGCTGTCGACGATTGCAGGGGTAGCGCTTATCAACCGGAACAGGCGATTGAAGCAGTCTGCAAAGTAGCGCAGTTTTAGAATGATGCGTGGACTGCCGTCGCGGCTGCCAAGTGATGAGCGATGCAAGGATCCTCTTCTTATAGTGCAGACGACAGCAGCGGCCTCATACAGCGGTCGGTTAGTATCGTAGACGTCCGAGGGGAAGGCAGCAGCAGTGACGGAGCGTATCCATCCAGGCACAGGATCGTAGGCTGTCGACGATTGCAGGGGTAGCGCTTATCAACCGGAACAGGCGATTGAAGCAGTCTGCAAAGTAGCGCAGTTTTAGAATGATGCGTGGACTGCCGTCGCGGCTGCCAAGTGATGAGCGATGCAAGGATCCTCTTCTTATAGTGCAGACGACAGCAGCGGCCTCATACAGCGGTCGGTTAGTATCGTAGACGTCCGAGGGGAAGGCAGCAGCAGTGACGGAGCGTATCCAGCCAGGCACAGGATCGTAGGCTGTCGACGATTGCAGGGGTAGCGCTTATCAACCGGAACAGGCGATTGAAGCAGTCTGCAAAGTAGCGCAGTTTTAGAATGATGCGTGGACTGCCGTCGCGGCTGCCAAGTGATGAGCGATGCAAGGATCCTCTTCTTATAGTGCAGACGACAGCAGCGGCCTCATACAGCGGTCGGTTGGTATCGTAGACGTCCGAGGGGGAGGCAGCAGCAGTGGCGGAGCGTATCCATCCAGGCACAGGATCGTAGGCTGTCGACGATTGCAGGGGTAGCGCTTATCAACCGGAACAGGCGATTGAAGCAGTCTGCAAAGTAGCGCAGTTTTAGAATGATGCGTGGACTGCCGTCGCGGCTGCCAAGTGATGAGCGATGCAAGGATCCTCTTCTTATAGTGCAGACGACAGCAGCGGCCTCATACAGCGGTCGGTTGGTATCGTAGACGTCCGAGGGGAAGGCAGCAGCAGTGACGGAGCGTATCCAGCCAGGCACAGGATCGTAGGCTGTCGACGATTGCAGGGGTAGCGCTTATCAACCGGAACAGGCGATTGAAGCAGTCTGCAAAGTAGCGCAGTTTTAGAATGATGCGTGGACTGCCGTCGCGGCTGCCAAGTGATGAGCGATGCAAGGATCCTCTTCTTATAGTGCAGACGACAGCAGCGGCCTCATACAGCGGTCGGTTGGTATCGTAGACGTCCGAGGGGAAGGCAGCAGCAGTGACGGAGCGTATCCAGCCAGGCACAGGATCGTAGGCTGTCGACGATTGCAGGGGTAGCGCTTATCAACCGGAACAGGCGATTGAAGCAGTCTGCAAAGTAGCGCAGTTTTAGAATGATGCGTGGACTGCGGTCGCGGCTGCCAAGTGATATCTTTGCATTCTCAAAAATTTATCTTTGAGAATGCTGTGAAATAAACCATGAAACTAAACGTTCCATGATTAAGCATTCTTAGCACGAATTACCGAACACTTGTCTGTCGATATCATTTATTTTTAGTTAAAATTGCGCGATGTGTTAGTCGGTTGGAATTGTAAGATGGTGGGTTAGTTGCTCAATAATTTTTAGAAAATTGGATTATAAAGACTGAAGTCGATTGAAGAATTGTTCGTGTCGGAAAGCGCGTCGATCTTTGAAGCCGATAGATCTAGTGTGTCCAGTGCTATAGTTAAAATAGACCATGGCGAACGGGAAAAAATGACTAACTTTACACGCCATACTGCGCCAGGCCAAACTGTCTCTTCAAGCTCCTCGAAGACCAAGGACTCCAAAATGTCAAGGAAGCTATTTTGACGGGACGTGAACAAATTAAAATAATTACTATAACTTTTAAAAATGATGACACGGAAAAAAAAAAAAAAAGAACTATGTTCGGTTATCCTGACGTCAAACGCCGTAATAGTGCTTTAGTGTGATGGTAGACGTCGAAATAGCAAATAGCTATGGAAATATCGTTCGTATGTGACGAAAGATGTGTTCAAAATAGTTTTGCAATTATTTCGAACCCGGATGTCGAAGCAGTCACTTCCTAAAAAAAATGCTTCTGGTTACGTGTTCGATATTCGCGGGGGAGAGCAACACGGGAGATGCAGATTTACGACTTTGTGGTCGGGGGTAGAAGAGAGAAGGCACACAGGTCCCCAACAAACGAATGTTGCTATAAGCTTGACAGTTTATAACAACAATGATTTCCGGTGTTTACAAATCCAGTGCCCAGCATGCGATCCCCACAGCCCAGCGCGCGCGTATCTGTCGCTTCAGAAACCAAGCAAATCACGGGTCATACGCACGAACACTGATTACATCACCGGCCAGAAACGATTTATCTAAGCCGTGTTCGTGAGACCCCCCTGCCGTGTGGAAGTCTTCACAGCTCAACTGTTTGCTCTTTTTCCGACATTTTTCTTCTCCGCCTTTATTGTTAGCATCTCTGTTGTCTGCTTTTTTAATGCGTGAGCATTACCTGGCTCAGTCAGCGAAAAAGCCGTCGGCAAAATTCGTGACTTGTCCAACACAATCCAACATAAAAAAAAAACTCTGGTTACGTGATATCTTTGGTCACGTGATCTCTCTGGTCATGTGGCCTATCTGGTCATGTGACCAAAACAAAAAGAAAAAGCTCTTTGGTCACTTGACCACACAAAAAGAACTGGTCACGTGACCTCCCTGGTTACGTGAGCACGAAACCATCCCCTGCCTGGTTTCGAACCTAGGCCCTCTTGATCGCGCAACTAGCGCGCTATCCGTTGCAGCAACACAACTCGGGAAAAGGTAGTGCTCGCGCATTCTCACATCGTAAGAGAAAACTTAGGTGCCCTCATAATTGTTTTTTTTTTCTTTCTTTTTTACCTGTGCTCATTTCACACCCCTTGCCTGTACATATTTCACACCACCAAGAGATGCAACGAGTCAAGCTAACCAATATTGGACCCCTTGACGCGTTGGACCTCTTGAGTCATCGAGGCACGAGTCAAGTGATCCAATATGAGTCAAGAGGTCCAACACGTCAAGAGGTTCAACGAGTCAAGAGATCCACGGCGAGTCAAAGGGTCCAACGCGTCAGGAGGTCCAACGCGTCAAGAGGTCCAATATTGGACCTCTTGACTCGTTGGAGCTCTGGACGGGTTGGGCCTCTTGACTCGAAATCGGCCAAAAAGGGGACCTTTCCCCTCGCCTCGCCGTGCTACAATACAAGAGAGAAGGGGAAAGAAAGTGGGCGAGGAGGACTTTCGGCCAGGCGGAAGAATATTTCAAAGGCTCCGATAACGGTTTGTTAAAGGCCCCAATTATTACACTACCGGGACCGGGCGGGATGCTCAGGAGCCTAAATCCAGGCTCCAGTACGACCCCGAAGCGATTATACGAGAACCACCCTACAAAAATAAAAGGGCGCCATGTTGGATTCTTTATGGCTTGGCTTAGATACGGCTTCAAAGTAGGCTACTACCAACGTTACTAGATTACCTCAGTTGTGGAACTCCCTCGGAGAGGGGTACCCCCCTCACTCACTTCAATCCGCCAGCCGTCGTTCAAAGCGCCATCTATATTTTCGTTGCATAACTGTGTTCAAAAGAGCACAGCTGAAGCGACAAATGGCGATCACAACACCGCCATATCTCCCGCAGCGGTCACTCGAGGAACTGCACGTGACGTCTATTTCGGCTTCAATTGGTTATTTCGGAGCCGAACAGATACGGTGGGAAGGGTTACAGGGGTGTCACCGCCAACTCCCCAGCGGAAGCGCCGCGGACGGGACGCGCTACCTGAAATCACCGCCGAGGCAAGGTTGTATAAAAACAATATAAATTGTGCTGCAAAACCTTGCAAACTAAAGATTTTAGAAAACATCACACGCCCCTCATTTTGTACTGAACTCCAATAAAAGTTAATACAAAAAGTATTTTTCTGTTGGTTTTTACGTTTCTAGTAACGTTGAAACGAAGCAGCCGTCTGCCGGCGCGTCGAGCGACACCGGCCGGGCGAGTCGTGGTGAGTGAGGGGGGTACTGTTCGTGCATGCAGCGTCTATGAGCAGTTCCGTAACTGAGCTAATCTAATAACGTTGGCTACTACGTTCCAAACATGATATATAGAAGCCGTTTTGAAAAGTGAGCCAGATATTTTATGAATAGCATGATTAGTTGTTAATATAATTTTATAATTTACCGAATATAAAATGATAAGTTGACTCGTTCAAGTAATGAGAGCCTCCGACCACGGACGAGGAATTCGGCGCTACTGTACAAAAGTCGACTCCATTCCATTCCTTCGTTTTTGTTGTTGCGCTCGACTTGTTTCGTGGATGGGTGAGATTTTTGTTGCGCGGTTAGGGTGCCACAACCACCGGGCAGCACATTCGAGCCAAAACGTGACGTTCCACACTTCCGCGAGACGTGCAAAGACGAGCAAAATGGATCGTCGCCGTGCGTAGGGACTGAGTTCCCGTCAAGATAGAGATCCCGCTTATGCAGCAATCACCTCACAAAAGAGAGCTACGAGCCCGTGCTACGAGCTGAGCTCTAAGCGGACAGAAGGCTCGTAAGCTGATGTGTTATGCTGTGCCAACGATATTCAACTACATTCACCCACTCCTCACCCGAATCGGATCAATCGGTTTGATCATGCAGCGAAACCGAAACCAACAGCTAGGCCATCTGGAAACGATGTCAAAAATTGTATTTAGCACTCGTGCAGCCAGATCCTGTTTGACCCGCGTGTGAAAATGGAGCTTGGCTACGATTCGCCAAGCTCGTTCAAGTGGCGACATGCATTTAAACGATTCGCCGTTTGCCTTCAAGCGGCGCGGACATCGCCTCCGAGGGAACGACCCGCCGCCTCATCACCGATCCAGGGGATCCGCCGATTCGATATCCGTACCCAGATGCCGCTTCATGTACCTACGCATGCCGCTTCAGAGGCAAAATCTGATTCCTTTGCTTTGCAAGCGCTCGTAGTTCGATCGGTGCCCGTCGCAGTTGTGTTTTCGCGAAACGGCATAATTTTGTTCAAAGCTTATGAACCTTTTTGCACACGCTTGGGAACTGCATTAAAAGGACCGTATTTCAGTAGGGTACGGCCTATGACGCTATAATTCGAAACAAAATACAAGACATCCATCCACCACCACTTGTTATCGCGACCATCTGACAAACCTTTGCGTTTTGTGACGTCACGCAGCAGCTGCGGATGTTAGCCATTGACACTGGCGAAATTCGGGGTGCAGTTTCGTACATCCGCTCATGAAAGTTTTCGTTAATAAGGGGAGATCATATTATAGAGTTAATATAATGTACGCTAGAGGTTCAAGTTGCGCTAGTGTGCTGCTGCAAATTGAAGCAGACAGCAACCAGTCAGAAAATGACTTCCGGTAATGCATTTCTATGGGAAAAAGCGAGTGCATTTTCTCGCTGCGCTCTATTATAAGAGCAAATATTACGAATATTCCGTACGTGCTGGCACATTGGAACATTTCTCAGTCACGCAGACGAAATAATGGGTCAGTTAAGGCGTTTTTATTTGAAATTCGTGGCATAAAAAACGGTGCTAAAACCGCTTCGTACATGTATTTATGTGGACTGTCGGACACTGTTAGCGCGAACACGGCATCGGCGCTTTCCACCATGGGGGATATACGTGTCAAACTGTGATAACTTGAGCAGACGACATTCCAACGGGCAAAGAGGCTTCTTTATTGAACGTGCTATACTTATAGGCGCTTGTCACGTGACATCCGTGACCGGGGTGTGCACAGCCGATGCGCCGTGGTGCGCCGTGACTTGCAGCGCCACGCTGCTACATTCCTTCCCCCTCACATCAGCTTCGGAAGTCCTCCGGTTTGTACCTGTCCGGTGGACGCCGCACTCGCGTACTTCTTCTGGAAGTCGGTGCCTCAGTACAAGGCTCCGGTGTCGTCACTGGCGCACTTGTGGAACTCGGTGGTGGAAGCGGCTGCTGACGCGTCCGTGTAGCTTGTTGACTGCCGGCTTGAGAGTCCGCTGGCATAGCAGCAGAAGCAACTTGTGGCACTATCGGCTGGGTTTCTCGAGGCACCGGAACATCTGGAAGCGTAGGCTCCTCCGGCGTAGGCGGTGCAGCAAGGGACGTCGGGCTTGCAAGGCGGTCTCGGATGTGGTCGGCGTGTGTGAACCGCACAACCTGCGCCACTTTCACTAAATATGTCACAGGACTGACGACTTGAGTCACCACACCTTCTTCCCATGACACTAGCTCGCCTCGCACCGTTTTGACCAACACAGTATCACCCACAACAAAAGACCGGTTAGCACCTCGCGACGCATCACTCTGTTCCTTCAGGTGCTGCTGTTTGTTTTGCATGGCTTTTACAAAATCGGGTTTAAGCAAAGAAAGTTTCACTCGTGGCTGTCGCTTCAAAAACAGCTCGGCTGGAGTGCGACCAGTGGTACTGTTTGGGGTGTTTCGATAGCTCAGTAAAAAGCTATCCAAACGCTCGAGCAAAGAGTGTTTCTTGCCACTCTGTTTCTCGTCTAACAATTGCTTCAGCAGAGTTTTTTTTGTGGTCTGCACGAGACGCTCTGCTGCGCCGTTCGAGGCAGCATGATAGGGTGGCGTCTTAACGTGCTTGATGCCATTCACCCTCATAAACTCAGAGAACTCATCTGAAACAAACTGAGGTCCGTTATCACTCACCAGTACCTCTGGTAGCCCATAAGCCGCAAATACACTTCGCAATTTGTCGAGTGTTTTACCAGTAGTGGTGGAAGACATGGACCACACTTCGATCCATTTTGAGAAAGCATCCACCAGTACTAGAAAGACATGGCCTTCTTTAGCAGCAAAATCCACGTGTACTCGTTGCCACGGCTTAGTTGGATAGCTCCATGGCTGTAACGGTACAGGTGGAGCAGCGTTCTGAACAGACTGACATACGCGACACTGTCGTACGTAGCTCTCCATTTCTAGGTCTAGCCCTGGCCACCATACAAAACTTCTGGCAAGCATTTTCATGCGGCTAGCACCTGGATGGTCCTCATGCAACAGTGCCAAAACCTGTGACTGCAGCTTTTCAGGTACAATCACCCTTGAGCCCCAGGTGACGCAGCCTTGCTCAAATGACAACTCGTCACGTCGTACATGGTACGGTTTTAGCTCTTCGCTACTTTGGGCAGGCCATCCATTCAGAACGTAGTTAGCTACGCGAGACAAGGTCAAGTCACGTTTTGTAGCTCTAGCTACGTCTTCCGCGGTCAAGGGAGTACTGTCAAACAACAAAAGACACTCAGCAGGGTCGTCAGCTGTTGTCATCGGTCGTGGGAGTCTAGACAGAGCATCAGCCACCTCGACATCTTTTCCTTTACGGTACTTGAGTTTGTACCTATAGGCTGCAAGAATCATTGCCCATCTTTGCATTCGAGCTGCCGCTAGCGTAGGTACAGGCTTATCGTGCCCCAGTATCCCAAGCAGTGGCTGATGGTCTGTATAGAGAGTGAACTCCCTACCATACAGGTAGCGATGGAACTTTTTCAGACCAAACATCAGAGCTAGCGCTTCTCGCTCGCACTGCGCATAGTTCTTTTCCGCTGACGTGAGCGTTCGCGACGCGAACGCCACTGGGCGCTCTTCCCCTTCTGGTGTTACATGAAAAATGACAGCACCAATCCCGTACGATGAAGCATCACACAGCAATGCAATTGGCTTGTCTACGTCGTAGAACGTAAGAACCTGGCTGTTTACGAGCAACTGCTTCGTAGCAGCAAAGGCCTCGCTGCACTTCCGAGTCCACGACCACTTTTCACCTTTTTTCAACAACCGATAAAGCGGTTCAGCTACGCACGAAACATTCTTGAGAAACTTAGCGTAAAAGTTTAGCATCCCCAAATACGCCTTCAGTTCCGTTACGCAGGTGGGCTCGGGCGCTTCCGTGATAGCCTTTGTCATTGCTTCTGTCGGGTAAATGCCATCGGCACTCACCGTGTGACCAAGGTAGGTCACCGAGCTTTGGAAAAAAACGGCACTTGTCCGTTTTCAAAGTGACATTGTAGTCACGAAGTCGACGCAAGACGCATTCCAGCGTCTTTTGACAGTCCTGGGTGTCCTTTCCAGACACGATGACGTCATCAATGTAGCATCCCACATGAGGTATGCCTTTAAGCACCTCGTCCATGAAGGACTGAAAAATGGCTGGCGCACTGGCCACACCAAACGGTAGGCGTTGGAACTGAAACAACCCCATGTGCGTGTTTATAGTCAAAAGTGGTTTGGACTCGGCAGCCAGCGGTACCTGCTGATACGCAGCAGAAAGATCCAGCACGCAAAACACTTTGCCACCTGCGATGGCAGTGTACAGATCTTCAGGTCGCGGCAGTGGGTAATGGTCGGTTTTTAGTACAGGGTTGATCGTTACTTTGTAATCCCCGCACAACCTGAGTGATCCATCTTTCTTGTGAATTACAACTACCGGAGTCGCCCACTCACTGTGACTTACGCGGCGTAAAACCCCGCTCTTCTCTAGCCTGTCCAGCTCTTCTCCAACCTTATCGCGTAACGCGTAAGGCACCGGTCGCGCCTTGCAAAAAACCGGCGTACAATCTTGTTTTAGAACTATCTTCACTTGATAGTTGTTCGTGACACTAGACTGATTAGAAAATACTGTCGGGAACTTGTTACGCAGCGCTTCTATTCGGTGTGAATCAGTTACATGCTCCAGTGACATGACGCTTTTCCAATCAAGTCTGAGCCTCTCAAGCCAGTTCCGCCCCATGAGCAACGGCAATTTCTTGCCTTGGTTATCGACGACGATAACGGGCAGTTTCAAAGTCTGGTTTTCGTATGTGACGGAAACGTCACATTGCCCTTTTACCGGGATTCGTTCACCCGTGTACGTTTTTAGGTTTACCCGAGATGGCTCACACTTGACATGAGGGAACACGGTTTTCGCAACACTTTCAGGAACAATTGTTACAGCCGCTCCTGTATCAATTTGCATGAAAACGTCCGCCCCTTCAACATTGACTTTCACTTCATAACCCGAACGCACCGTGTTAAGGCAGTGATAGACGTCCAGTTCTGAATCGTCCTCCGAGCAGTCCACTGCATTCGCGTTCTTGGGTCCCTTTTTCTCGCTCGAGCACACTTTTTGCAAATGGCCTAACTTGCCACACTTGTGACACGTAGCATTCTTGTACCAACATTTGCTTGCCGCATGCGCCCTTCCACATCTTTCGCAAGACTTCTTGCTTTGCTTGTGTTTTCGAACGTCACGCTTATTGACGTTATCTTTCTGGTTCGCTCTTATCTCGTTCAACGACGCGTCTTTGCTTCCGGCGTGTAGTAACGCTGTCTGTCGTGCCGCCTGCTCTTGATCCAATGAGATCTTGCATGCCCTTTCGAAGGTTAAGCTTTCTTCGGCGAATAGCGCACGTTGCGTTTCTTCGCGCCGTATTCCCGCCACAAGCCTGTCCCTCAGAGCATCTTGCAGAAACTGGCCAAAGTCACACTTCCTTGCCAAATGCTTTAGCGCTACAATGAAATCTTCAACGCTCTCCTGTTCCTCTTGTACACGTCTGTTGAATTTGCACCTTTCCGCTATGACCGAGCTCTTCGGGCTATAGTGGTTTTTCAGCAAAACTTTCACTTCTTCGAACGACTTATCTCCCGGTACTGCCGGTACGACCAAGCTTTTCAGAACTTCGTAAGCTCGAGGTCCTATAACGGTCAAGAACACCGCTAGCTTCTTTTCTGGTTTGATGTCGTTTGCGCTAACGAAGTGCTCGAAACGCTCTAAATACGAGTCAAAATTCTGTTGTTTTTCGTCGTATTCGTCAAGCTTTCCAAGAGGTGCCATATTTCGGCAAACCGACGGTGTACTTATCGGTTGCTGGCTTCCGTCCGTCGTGTCCGCTCCGTCCGTCGCCCGCTTGAGATGCGATGACTGCGCTGCTTTGGCTGTCGCTGTCCGTTCAGTTGGCCCCGCTCGTATGGTGCTCGTCTGCTGCCGTCTGCGACGCTTCCGCTGGGCAGCGCGGGTGCGTTGTCATCCTCGTCGCCAATGTGATAACTTGAGCAGACGACATTCCAACGGGCAAAGAGGCTTCTTTATTGAACGTGCTATACTTATAGGCGCTTGTCACGTGACATCCGTGACCGGGGTGTGCACAGCCGATGCGCCGTGGTGCGCCGTGACTTGCAGCGCCACGCTGCTACACAAACGAACGAAGGACATGTGGAAAACCGAGAGAGATGGCAAGGACTCTGCAGTAACACTGGATAAGTAACTCCTTGTGCATGCAAGCCATCAAAATGAATTGAAAATCACGTAATATAGTCCGATTTGCAATAAAGAAAGTACTGTTATATTCTTTCTGTTCGTGAATATGTGCAAAGATGTATGTTCTTGGTTCAATCAACGTTACTAAAACACTTAATTGGGAAACTCGCCGTCGAAACCTGGGCCGCTGGCGTCCACCGAGACCGAGCTAAATGCGACAACAGCGCCACTCTTTATCATTTGTCTGTACTGTGGTCACCTTGAGCTTTTTGAAAGCCTGTTTTTGCGTAAAAACAAACGGAAAAGACTCTTTTTGGTATGAAATTTATTGGAGTTTAGTACAAAAAGAGGGGCGCGTTATGTTTTTAAAATCTTTAGTTTGCAGGGTTTTGCGGCACAATTAATATTGTTTTTATACAACCATGCCTTAGCGGGGCTTTCAGGTAGCGCGTCCAGACCTAGGTGCATTTTAACTTCGGTAGTTCAACGCGGCGCGTCCGCCGGGGAGATGGGGGTGGCACCCCTGTAACCTCTTCCGCTGTATCTGTTCTTAATTAGCGAGTTCGTTTCACGGCACTCGTGCCCACGCGTGCCCACTCGGAGCGTGGAACGGGTTCGTTTCGGCCGGCACTCCACGAGTGGTTGCACTCTCCAAGTTCGTTTCAGCGCTGACACCCCACGCGTGCGTGCACTCGCTGCACCGAGAAAATCGGGAGTGCGCCAAAATGCAATCCCGTCATGCCTCGCTCCGGCGGGGCCGGCTAGGAGCGGGAGCAGACGACGAGGGTTCGTCTGCTACGATGTGTCGCGGAACCGAACGGAAAAAAAGTAGATTTTCTGATAGAAATCGCGTCCCGCGGGCCACGAAATCAAACGCGAGCTTGAATTGTGAGTGTCTGCTATTTCCCGAAGAAAGCAATTGACAACCCGTGATTTATTTGCAGGTTTTAAATCGCTCTGTTGCCGTACAAACGCTGAAATATACCAGTGTGTAAAGGAATGCTCAGAACAAACGTAACAGCGGCCCCCGAGATATCTATCACCATCCGTGTGCGGGGGAAAAATTTGACATTTGTCGACAAAGCTCCCCCAGCAGAAACCTCCGACTGCTCAATAAGCATCAGAGAAAGCTAAAGATGGTAACTTTACCCGAGGATTGGGCAACATCATCATGTTTAACATTTACCTACGTCAGCTAACTTGCCCCGTCGTATTTTGTTCGAGAATGTTCTCGTTCTCGACGCCCTCACCAAGGCTAATATCTGATCCACCTATAATGACGATCCAAATAGAAAGTCCCAGTTTTGCTGGATATTCCAACAGGCTAGTTTTAAGCCGCACCCTTTCAGCGGTTCACGCATAATACCATGTTCAAACGGATCATGCTTGTGCTCGGACAGCATCATCAGTTTTCTTCAGTGTAAACGGTTATAAGAATTGAAAGATCGCACCAGCTGCTTTGTAGACAGCT
Source organism: Ixodes scapularis (assembly GCF_016920785.2). Lineage (NCBI taxonomy): Eukaryota > Metazoa > Arthropoda > Arachnida > Ixodida > Ixodidae > Ixodes > Ixodes scapularis. The sequence continues at coordinate 46,829,563 of NW_024609883.1, read as the reverse complement.
GGTTGCGGAAATTTACGCCGTCTGTAACTATCTCTACGGCAGCCGAGCTGCTTGAAGTCATCGCAATATATCGCCACTCCAGCGACCTATAGGGGGCGCCACCACCAAACAAACATGGCGGCTGAGTCCAGGTCGCGGCGGCTCGGCCGGGCCGCCTGAATGGGTGGCGCGTTCGATTTAACAGATTTTGTTTTGTTTAATGCACAATTTTATAGATATTTGAGCTGAGACGGTGAAGTGTAGCCGGTGCAGATAAACTTGCAAAGCATAGTTTTGTTTTGCCGGGGTTTTTTTGTTCTTTTCGTGTCAAACTTTCGTTTCGGAAATTTCGTTCAAAACCGAAACAATGGGCTCCGGAGAGACGGTAATATACTAACAGTGGCGTACCAACTTGTTTTTGAGTGGGGGGGCAAACCAGGCACCCTGCTACCCCCCCCCCCCCCCCCGCCCCTCGGGGCCGGCGGACACTGAACTTTGTTTCTATTAGGGAGGTAGTTTCTATCTACCAACGTTTTTCTAAGCACTGAGGTGAAGACAAGCTTTTACACACTACATAGTAATGGTGGGATGATGACATCTGCGTTTTGAGGAGTATTTGTTTTTAATTTTTACTCGAAACAGCAATTAGGATTTTGAGCGTTTATTAGAGAACATGATATTACTGATGATCAGATGAACACCTGCACGCGGTTTAGATTGTTTTATTGTTGTTTTTGGGTGGTCTCCAGCACGAGCGCAGCGCTTCCACTTGCCCGTCGGCTCCGCGTCAAGTCAGCGATCTCACACTACAAATTCTACGACAGAAGAACACACGCTCAAGTTTTTTGGTTTGTGGGGGTTAGGGGTTTAGTGATTAAAGGCAGCAAGAGATGATTTCAGGGGCGGAAAAGGCATGCCTACACTTTTATTGATCATATAAACTCACCACACATGGAAGGTCAACTTAAACATCAAACGAAAGAAATTAACATACTAAACATACTACTTGCATTGCTTGAGATCGCTGAATGTTATATGTTTCCAAACGTGACTTTTCTTTCTGTAGTTCTGGAGACGAACTCCTTCGTGGCCTGCACTAGGTCGAGCGCAGCAGTTCTCTCTTGGTGAACATGAAGGACCATGAGATGTGTAAGTCTGGACTGGGACATCGATCATATCCAACGTTGCTATACCCCGTTTACCCGTACAGCGCAGCGGAGGCAAAAAGCGTGAACTGGGCGTACACGTCTCGAAGCTGCGATCTCGTGCTTAATAGTGAATGGAGTACAGGAGCGATCAAACATATGTGTGTGCTCTGTTTGGTTCTTTTAATATGGCAAGAAATGTGTCCCTGAGTACGGGACCGACGAAAAAAAACAGCCTTACCACTTTTCCTAGTTACTGTTACATTTTTCTCAGAAAGGACCTCCGCTATTTCAGGGGGGGCAAAACACATACCTTGCCCCACCACTCTGAGAAGTGGGGGGGGCAAGCGCCCCCCTTGCCCCCCCCCCCCCCCCGGTTGATACGCCCATGTATACTAATCAGTTTTGATCATCTAAGGAAAGCGGCGATGACTATAGAATTGTTCCACAGATAGTAACTTTTCAGCTAACTCGCATGCCTCGACCATGCGACTTATCTGTCCGCGGAATCGAGCTTTTGTGCGTATCCGCGTTTACGAAACAGCTCCAGTCGTCTGCTCGGCCATCAACACAGGCTGCAGGAAAATTACGAAAATTAAGCAACCGCTTTTTGAGCCAAGGACCATGTTAACCCGCCGGCGCCCCACTAAGCAGCTGATACTCATATTTCAATTCAGGTTTTAGTAGCAATCGATAAGTCATTTTGACGAGCGGGTTATGTATTATATTACGTACTATGGTCCCACTAAAGCGATATTAGTATATCCTTCGGGTTGAAATATGAGCTTAGTTGACTAGCTATTAGGCGAGCTGCTGAATAAAAGTATATTTGACATACAAGACATATTACTTAAATTTAGCCAAATGGTTCTATAGCCGGCAGCACGGAGACAAACTGAAGAGAGTCTTCATTGAAGATCCACGCAGAACCTCTCTGCATTGAACTTTGCTTCGAATCCTGAACGGAAAAATTAGTATTTTTTTGTGGCCGGTCAACCTGATCAATGTAGACGTATATTACTGCTGGCTTCGACGTCCTGGTAATATAAATATTGGAAGCGCGATAGGTCAAAATGCCGTGGCAGCATCTAACGTTGCGAGACTTGTCTCCCACCTTTTGAAAACAGATAGTTTCCCTCATTCATCAGTTGCAGCGAGCAAGCTTTCCTGAATCAAGTACTTGCGAAATCAGCCCAACTCCTTCAGTGTGGTCCAGAGGCTTTTTCGGCGAAAAGCAGCCAAGATGAATAGCCAACGCACCGACCGGCGTAGGTGGCTCGAACTTGAAGCTAACCGAACACAACCAAACTCAAGAAAAGCAGCTATCGAACCTTCCCATTCACTTGACTGCAACATTGATGTTCCCTACAGTATCAGTTACCAAGCAGTCGTCACTTTGAATGTGATTCGAGACAGACAAGAAATCAAAAAGTTTTTCCGTGATTCCTCCCCATCCAAGAAATCGAAAGCGCGCGACCGTGTGCTGTGGAGTAAACGAGCTCTCAAACACGTAATAGAAGAAAACAATTTACTGAGGCTTCACCACACTAATGATCACTCAGGCAAACTTAAGAAATATTCGGACCTTCGTCAAATTACATTGTTCGCCACCGCGCCGACAACACGTCTCCGCAAAAGCCACCAGAGACGCGGAGGGGCGCGGAGCGACCTGGACCGGCTGGTTCCCGGTTTTCCCGCTTGGCGGCGTCCGTTTTGCTGGAGTCGCGGATAAACTACAGGTTGCAGCGACCAACGTGTCTAGATAAACGTTGGTAGCGACCAACGTTACTAAAACACTCAGTTGGGAAACTCCCATAGGGTCAGCCCTAAAAATGTGGCCCCAATTTGTCTCCGAGCACCGAGCTAATGACGAACACAACACCACCATTTCTCCCGCAGCGGCCACTCGAGAAACTGCACGTGACTTCTATTTCTGGCTTTGACAGATGGTGAACCCCCGTCTCCCCGGCGGACGCGCCGCGTTGAACTGCTGAAGTTAAAATGCCCCTAGGTCGGGACGCGCTACCTGAAAGGCCCGCTGAGGCATGGTTTTATAAAAACAATATTAATTGTTCCGCAAAACCTTGCGAACTAAAGATGATAAAAACATCACGCGCCCATCATTTGGTACTAAACTCCAATAAATTTCATACAAAAAGAATATTTTCCGTTTGTTTTTACGGAAAAAGCAGGCTTTCAAAAAGCTCGAGGTGACCATAGTACAGACAAACGAAGAAGAGTGGCGCTGTTGTCGCATTTAGCTCGGTCTCGGTGGACGCCAGCGGCCCAGGTTTCGACGGCGAGTTTCCCAACTGAGTGTTTTAGTAACGTTGGTAGCGACTGCATTCTCGCATTCCCACGCATCACTCCGATCAGAAAGGCGCTAGTTTCGGTTTAAAGTCGGTACCTTTTCTACCACATAGATGGCGGCAGAATCAGTCTTCTGCACTCGGTGCATTTGGCGAGTTCGTTTGAGTTCAGTTTTCCGTGCAACACTCTGAGAGTGCGATGCATTCTGGGAGAGAACTCGAACGGTGCCAGTGCGTGTGAAACGAACTCGCTAAAAGTCAAAATAGAAGTCACGCGCAGTTTCTCGAGTGGCCGCTGCGGGAGAAATGGTGGCGTTGTGTTCGTCATTAGCTCGGTGCTCGGAGACAGATTGGGGCCACTTTTTCAAAGCTGTCTCTATGGGAGTTTCCCAACTGAGTGTTTTATAGCGAGTTCGTTTCACACGCACTGGCACCGTTCGAGTTCTCTCCCAGAATGCATCGCACTCACTGAGTGTTGCACGGAAAACTGGACTCAAACGAACCCGCCAAATGCACCGAGTGCAGAAGACTGACGCTGCCGCCATCTATGTTGTAGAAAAGGTACCGACTTCAAACCGAAACTAGCGCCTTTCTGTTCGGAGTGATGCGTAAGAATGCGAGAATACAGTCGCTACCAACGTTTATCTACAAACGTTGGTCGCTGCAACCTGTAGTTTATAGTTGCGATGACTTCAAGCAGCTAGGCTGCCGTAGAGATAATTACAGACGGCGTAAATTTCCGCAACCAGCTGTCTACAAAGCAGCTGGTTGCGATCTTTCAATTCTTATAACCGTTTACACTGAAGAAAACTGATGATACTGTCCGAGCAGAAGCTTGATCCGTTTGAGCATGGTATTATTCGTGAACCACTGAAAGGGTACGGCTTAAAACTATCCTGTTGGAATATCCAGCAAAACTGGGACTTTCGATTTGGATCGTCAGGTTTAGATATTAGCCTTGGCGAGGGCGTCGAGAATGAGAGCTTTCTCGAACAAAATACGACGGGGTAAGTTAGCTGACGTAGGTAAATGTTAAACATGATGATGTTGCCCAATCCTCGGATAAAGTCTCCATCTTTAGCTTTCTCTGATGCTCATTGGGCAGTCAGAGGTTTCTGCTGGGGGAGTTTTGTCGAAAAATGTTAAATTTTTCACCCGCACACGGATGGTGATAGACTCTCGGGGGCCGCTGTTGCGTTTGTTCTGAGCATTTCTTTACACACTGGTATATTTCAGCGTTTGTGCGGCAACAGAGCGATTTAAAACCTGCAAATAAATCACGGGTTGTCAATTGCTTCCTTCGGGAAATAGCAGACGCTCACAATTCAAGCTCGCGTTTGATTTCATGGCCCGCGGGACGTGATATCTATGAGAAAATCTTTTTTTCCCGTTCGGTTCCGCGAATACATCGTAGCAGACGAACCCTCGTCGTCTGCTCCCGCTCCTCGCCGGCCCCACCGGAGCGAGGCATGACGGGATTGCATTTTGGCGCACTCCCGATTTTCTCGGTGCAGCGAGTGCATGCACGCGTGGGGTGTCAGCGCTGAAACGAACTCGGAGAGTGCAACCACTCGTGGAGTGCCGGCCGAAACGAACCCGTTCCACGCTGCGAGTGGGCACGCGTGGGCACGAGTGCCGTGAAACGAACTCGCTATTAGTAACGATGGTTCAAATTCATCAACCGCACGCTCCAAACCTTTGCAAATAGGGGGAGCCAGAGAGCAGTGTGCCCGATATAGGAAATAATAGAAAAGCACATGGCGGGATTGGACGAGTGCGGTCGTGTTTTTGGGCGCTCCGTGTTTTCGACGTGGAAGACGCCTTGGCACGGACGGACTGCTGGGCCAGAATATCCTCTGAGCTTCTGGGTGAGAAACGCATGTCTCTTTGTAATATTCGGAGACGACAGGAAAGTTTATCGATTGATTTATATCGCACAAACGAGTGAAGAAACCGGTGGGAGCTAGGCCTAACGCTCAGGCTGAACGCGGCCATGCAGCCGCAACAGGACGAGGATATGGCTAGAGACGAAGATCGTTCTAGAATGCACGACGAGAATATTCGCCGGTATCTTGAGGACCTAGCGAAGCAAAAAAAGGAAGAAGTGGATGCGGACAACGCAGCTAAAGCGGCGGGATGGCAAACTGCCAGGAGTCGAAAGTACAACCGCAAGCTGAAGAAGGAGTTCACCGCGGCGGCTAAAAAGGATAGCCGAACTCACATGATCATTCTGAGGGTACGTGAACTAAACGTCAACGGCCTCTCGAGAGGACATCTTTTAGGCGAAATCGCTAAAGCTGCAGGAGTGCAGGTTGCGGAAGCTTTCGCGGAGGACAGCCTATATATAAACAGCGCAAGCAACACAATCTCCATTCGCACGGACAACTCTGAGCGAGCAGGCAGGTACGTCGAGATCAAGGAGATCATAAGCAACAAGAAGAAGATAGAAGTCCATGGACATGGAGCCATCCCGGGCGAATTTCAGCGAATAGTACTGACTAACGTGTACTACCCGTCGGACGTAGTCGACGAAGTCGAACTGTTGAATCATATGGTCAACTGCAACAAGCACACGGTGATCGTAGACGTGAAACGGATGGGAAGATCGATCCTGATTACCTTGGGAACAAGCAAGCTCCCCGCGTACATTAAGTTCTTCGGAGGAGTGTTCCCCTTCCACATCTACCGAGAAACCAAGAGAGCATGCATGAAATGCTGGAGATTAGGACACAGAATGGACGTATGCCCCGAGAAGGACAACGGAAGGTGCCCCAATTGTGGGGAATTTCACGAACACCCGCCAAGAGTCAGAGGTGTAAGAACGGAATACACGTGCACTCCTCGCTGCCTCATATGTGATGGTCAGCATTACACTGCCTGCAGGGAATGCAAGCAAAGATACGTAGAATTTCAGACGCCACGGGAAGCGAGAGAAGGAACCTTACCGAAGAAGACAGACTTCACTGCAACTCTGCCAGGCCAAGAACCCATGGGAGAAACTGCGCCCAAACCCAAGGAGGGATATGCGCAAGCACTCCGAAAGCAAGAAACTGACAAGAAGGAAACGGAATTGGATAAGCTCCGCAAGGAGATGGAAAGGAAATTCGACGCCATGCGCATAGAGTATCAAACTCTAAAGAGGGAAAAGCTTGCTGCGGAGAGGGAGATCCAGGAACTTCGACAAAAGCTTCAAGAAGCCATGACCCCGCAGCGACAAGAAGCCGGACCATCTGAAATGCAGACGCAGCCAGTGACACGGGACCCGAGAAAGAAGGCGGCACCAGTGATGCAAATGGAAACCGAAGACGCACAATCCGAAGTACGTGTTGCCAAGAAACGAAGAAGCAGAGCCAACTCCGAAAGCACGGACGTGTCGGTATGCACGGATGCAGAGGATGGCTCGAACACACGCAAGAGGACGGACGAATTGTACGCAATGATGCGAGACGTGATTAAGGGAATGTCCGCTCTGAACGACAGTGTGAGCACTCTGCAGAACAACGTGAGCGCTCTAAAGAACACTGTGATCGCTCTACAGAACTCGTGCGAGGAAAGATTCCGCAAGATTGAGACGCACATAGGACTGATACCGTCAGCGTCACACGCCCAAAATGGAAGGTAGAGGCGGACTCAAGATCTGGCAGTGGAATGCGGGTGGTCTTGGTACCAAGATCAACTCGCTCAAGATGATACTGATGGACAGCAAACCACCACCCGATGTACTGGCACTTCAAGAAACGGATACGAACGGCAGTATACCCGGATACGACAGGTTTGATACGGAACAAGGCACAACGGGGAAAAACATTTGCACGTTCGTCTGGCGAGACTTGGCCGTCAAAAAGCACACAGTCTCGATGGACGGACCCACTAAACTCATAGTCACCGAAATTCTCCCCAAACGCAAAAAGCAACGAAGTCTGTTCATATGCAACATGTACTCCAGCCCGAAAGACGCATCTGCGGAATGCGCGCAAGTTTTCAAAGCACTCAATCCACTGCTAGTAGATAACGCCGCCATAGTGTTAGGGGACTTTAATGCGCACCACACAATATGGGGGTATGGGACGGACTCAATCAAAGGCAAAGCAATCATAGATGCAGCAGACAGGTACAACGCAGTCCTACTCAACGTACGTAACGTACCCCACAAGAATAGGCAACAGCGTGCAAAGAAATACTACGCCGGATCTTGCCTTCTCGGTCAACCTGGAAGATGTCGTCTGGAAGAACACGCAAGAGAATTCAGGGAGCGACCACTATATCATTGAAGTTCAGGCTACGCTTCCGGGCTACACTCCACGCAAGGCAAGAATACAACCCTGCGTAGACTGGGACAAGTTCCGACGAGAGCGCGAAAACAGAGTCTTCACAAGCATCGAGGAATGGAGCGCCACGGTTGTAGAAGACGCGGCGAACGCAACGAGGCAAGTCGAAAACCCCACGCAAGCAGAAACCATCGACTCCAGACTCGGAAATATGTTAGAAGCGTATTATTCTTTATACAACAGATGGAAGAGCACTGGCAAACGCTACAGCAAGCTGAGGAAAAAAGCGTCAAGGTTATATAAAGACATTGAAGACTATGCCAAACAGCTAAACCACCAGAAATGGCAGCAAGTATGCGATGAAGCGCAGAACATGCTCCACACGAAGAGCCCGTGGTATCTGTTTCGCAAGATACTGGCCCCGGAAAACACCAAGCCGGAAACGCAAAAACTTCTCATCAAGTTAATGAGAGACTATGTGGGAAACACGGAAGACCTCATTGCCGACCTTTACGCCAGATACCTAGACGCTCCACCGGAAGCAGGGGCAAATGACGTAAGCTACTCAGGAAACAGCAACCCGTTATTAGACGCTCCAATCAAGGAACATGAAATAAGACGGGCACTAGCTAAACTCAAGGTTTCCTCTGCCCCTGGAGAAGACAAAGTCAACAACAGAATGCTAAAGAACCTGGACGACAATTCAGTGCGGTGCCTCACTAATTACTTTAACGAAATCTGGACATCAGGGGTCATTCCAAAGGCCTTCAAACACGCGACGGTGTGTTTCATCCCCAAGCCCGGCAAGCCTCTGACCATCGACAATCTAAGACCAATCTCACTCACCTCGTGCGTGGGTAAGGTACTAGAACGCATCATACAAACAAGGATTCAAGAGTACATGGAAGAACACAACCTATTCACGGAGCACATGTTTGGATTTAGAAAGCAGCTATCCACGCAAGATGTGCTCCTCCAACTCAAGGAAGGTGTACACAAGCAGAAATGGACAGCACTAGCTGCACTCGACCTTAGAAAGGCCTTTGATCGAGTCTCTCACGTCGCAATCCTACGACAAGTGTCTGCACACAACCTGGGCGAGAGAACATTCAACTATATCAAGGATTTTTTACAGAACAGGACGGCCAAAATACAACTAGAAGGAGAGCTAACCGACGAACTAGAAGTCAACAAAGGAAGAGGAACACCCCAGGGATCGGTAATATCGCCGTTACTCTTTAATTTGATAATGATCCCCTTGTCAAGGAAGCTTCAAGAAGTTGAAGGACTCAAACATGCAGTGTACGCCGATGATATAACACTCTGGACTGCTCTGCCGTCACCGTCTAGAAACAACGTTATAAACGCTGGCACAAAGATTGTACGACAAGAAGCGAAAGAGGCTGGACTCGAATGTGCCACCGATAAATCAGCGCTACTAGTCCGCACATCAAAGAATCGCAAGTTAAGGGAGAACGAAGAATTCTACATCGAACTACAGAGGATGGACATCCCACGAGCGGATCAAGTAAAGATTTTGGGGATGATAGTATCTATCGAGGATCGAAACAGAGAAGCGCTCACTAAATTAAGGAAGCAGGCGGATAATGTCGCGCGACTCATAAGGCGCACATCCAAAAGAAGTTACGGACTCAAAGAAAGTGGAACGTGTAGGCTGGTGCACGCCTTCACATTAAGTAGAATAATGTACGCTGCACCCTACATGAACTTAAAGAAGGCAGAGGAAGACTCCCTAGATGTCATTATAAGAAGATCTTTCAAGGCTGCGTTGGGGATTAGTCAGAAAACATCCAACGACGGCCTCGATCAAATGGGGATACACAACACTTTCGATGAAATGAGAAAGGCACAAAGACAGGTGCAAATCCAGCGATTATCACAAACCCGAACTGGAAGGCGGGTCCTACAGGACATAGGTGTTTTGCTAATGGACCAGGAAATGCAGGAGAAACACTCTATACGACAAGAATGGACTGACACAGTACGGAGTATTCCCCTTCCGAAGAATATGAGTTCGGCGCACAACTCAGGACGAAGGCTAGCTAGAGCCAAAGCTCTGAACAAGCTGCACGAAGGAAAGGTGCATATCTTCCAAGCCGATGCTGGACCCTATCCAGGCAGGCCAGGAAAATTTGTAATAGCAGTACACAATGCGAGACAAGATTCAATGGCCACAATCAGCGCCAAGTCGATAGAGGAAGCCGAGGAAGCAGCCATCGCCCTTGCGAGAGTACAAGCAGCAAGAAGAGGAGAAATGTACGCCATCGTCACAAGCGACTCCAAGAAAGCCATCACCAATACAAGTTTGGGAAGAGTTGGACTAGCAGCATACAAGCTCTACGCCAGAACCCAGATCAGCAAAGAAGCAAACCATACGTTAACCTGGGTGCCCGGACACTCCGGGCACACAGGAAACGAAACGGCCCACATGCTGGTGGTGCGCGGTCTTCATCTCCGTACCACTGGCAGAATGGGCCTCCCCACGACACATGGGGACCATAACTACAGCGCCTCGACAAACACAATAGGGCCTGCAGGTTATGGTGAAATCCTCGAGAGACTCCGGCTACGAAGACAGACGTTGGCAGCTCCACACAAGAAGCTCAGCCGACTCCAAGAAAGTGCCTGGAGAAGACTCCAACTTCGAAACAACACCACTCCCCACATACTAAAGAGGTCCTGGCCAGACCTCTTTAGTGGCAAGTGTGAAGACTGCGGCAACCAGGAAGAAGGAACCTGGCGGCACGTGTACTGGGAATGCCCTACAAACCCGCTACCTGCCACCCTCCGGGTAGAAGATGGCCTACCGGTATGGGAAACCTTACTGGTTGCCGAAGACATCGGCACGCAACTGGAAGTCATCTCCAGGGCGCAGAAGATCGAAGACAAGTGGAAGAAACGCCTATGCATGAGACAGTCCCATACCCCCAACCCTTCGAACCCGTAAACTAGACTTCGGTCTATTGTTTGGTTCAATAAAGTTTTCAACAACAACAACAATAGGAGATAATAATAATTAAAAAAAAACACCTTTCGTAGTCCACATGCTTTATTTCTTATATTCGAATGGTTTTTTTTAACCATCGCAAAGATGCACGTCATTTTCATAGAGTGACAGGACGGGCATATTAGCGGCACCACCGCAATGCTAGCGAACCTTGAACATACATTCTTTTCAATCGTTAGTTTGCTTAGAATCGTCGCTCGTTTTTACATACCTGCCATGGAACATAGGTTTGGGCCTGATATATAGCGAAGCTTAACGTCGTTCAGTGGTAAAAAAAAATGCTGTAAATAAAGCAATTACACTTTTACAATATTGTTACGTTTTTAATTTACAAGAGGACGTCCACAGCCAAATCAGACCAAATTAGAAGTGTCACGCGCCGTCTGCACGCGCTTCGTCGTCGTCTTCGGTGGTTCCCGGCACGCGCCTTAGCACGCCGCTACACTATTCCCCCACAGGAATTGTTTTCTTGAAGAGATGATCTTTGGATCGTTTTCCTGCTACACAACCTTGCCCCATTGCTGTGGTGTTAGACAGTTTGCTTGAACTTGTTTGTTTCGAAAAGTTTATCTTGAGTGAAGTCCTTTCAGCATGCAGATTCTTGACATGAAACTTCGTGCTCACTTGCACACACTCTAAAGTTCAGGCCGCCCTCACAGTCCGCCTGCAGCACCAAAGTCCAGCACGTTAGCGCTTTTGGAAGATTGATGCGAAGAGTCCTGATACCAGGGGGTCAAGTCGTTCACTCATTGTCACCCCTGGCGACATGTCAGGGAACAAATCTTATGCCGGCACAGAAGATGTCGGTGCCTAAGTTCACAGCGCATTCGCGCCTTTTGAAAAGTTAACACCGACAACGATATGCATCAGCATTGCCTAATACAGGAAACACCATGATTTTTCGTGAATGCTTTCAACCGCAAAACTGCCACAACCTGTCCGAAAACCATTGAAGCCTAGCGCGCACTTACGCGCTTTTGTGGCGTGGGCTCCCGGGAGACCGTGACAGTCGGCTAGCGTTGCTTCAGTGATGGAACATGGCGAAGGAAGCTGGTCTGGTCGGTGGTAATCCAGGCAGGGCCACGCCACTCAACGAGGTGCTGACACTCGCGCAGAGAATGTCCTTCCGCCTTGTAAAATGATTTCTTGGGCCGTCAGGAAAAATGCCGGGAATCCCACTTCTGACACCAAATGTTACGTTTTTAATTTACAAAAGGACGTCCATAGCCAAATTAGACCAGATTAGAAGTGTGTCACGGGCCGTCTGCACGCGCTTCGTCTTGGTCTTCGGTGGGGTCTGGCACGCGCCTCAGCAGCACCGCTTCACTATTTCCCCCCTGAGCTTTTTTCCTGATGTTCTGTCCTAGGTTGGTTCATTCTGCTAAACAACTTCATCACGTTCCATTAAAGATAGACAGTTCTTTTCGTTGGTGTCGTTACCGTTGCTCTTCTCCACGCTCACGAATTTCACGCCACCGTCGAAGTTCCTCCGCAACACCGAAATCCAGCACATTGGCGCTTTTTGAAGTTGATGTCCGGAGACTTATGACTTGGCCGCCGCTAGCTTCTATTTTCGTCACTCTCGATGAAATGTCTGATAGCTCCGATGCCGGCACAGATCATATCGGTGTAAAATAACACTGCACATTTGCGCATTTTGAAATGAACACCGAAAATGAAATGCGCTGGTGACGCCGAAGCCCAGGAGACGCAGGAACGTTTTTTAGAAGATTGCCACTTATGACTTCCTACCTTGAATGGCCACAACGACCGTCAAAGATTTCAAGACCAGCGCGCACTTACGCGCCTTGACTGCCTGAAGGTCTGGGATGCAAAAGTGGCCATCGGTCAAAGCAGGATCTTCATTTCACGGCCACAAACTTGTCGTGAACATCATGGCGAAGTGATGACTTGTCCGTGGAAGGTGCGGCACGGCGATTTGCGACTTCAGGTAATCAAGCCGTGAGATCCTATGGCTCATTGAGACGCCAGTGACGACCATGTCGCACAGGAGTTTCATCCTGACAAGGTGCCTTCCGGGTGGCATGAGGTGCCATGCCAGAAATCCCACTTCTGACACCAAATGTTACGTTTTTAATTTACAAAAGGACGTCCATAGCCAAATTAGACCAGATTCGAAGTGTGTCACGCGCCGTCTGCACGCGCTTCGTCGTCGTCCTCGGTGGGTTCTAGCACGCGCCTCGGCAGCACCGCTACACTATTTCCCCTCTGAGTTTTTAGTGATGTTTCTTCGTAGGTTGGTTCATTCTGCTTAACGACCTCGCCACGTTCCATTAAAGGGTAACTGCAAAGAAAAAAAAGTTTTTTTTTAAACAGCCTAATTGGGACAAGCATGTCACAAAACAAATGTTCCGCGAAAGAAATGATTTTTTTAATCAATATTTACGCCACAGGACGTAATTTAGTAGAGTGAGAACCTCTCCACATTTGAAACTCCCGCTCTTTCGACCCCCGCGGAAGAGGAGTACGCCCCGCCCCTCACTCTCCTTGCGTTGCGGAGTTGAACGACGCAGCGTCTCGACTTCCGGCAAGATCTGGCAACTACGCCAACTACGCCAGGCCAGTGTTGCCAACCGTAGGGTAATTACCCTACTTGTAGGGTATTTTAGGCATTTATGGTATATTGTAGGGCTGTAGGGCCGTCCGGCCATTTCTCCGCCAAAAGTAGGGTATTTGCAGACGTTGCTTCTTCAACGGCGAGCCTAACAAAAAAAGAAAAAAAAGTTGCCCCGAAAGTTGTGCATAGCTTTACAACCCGTGTGCTGCCACACCACAACATCATGCAAAACGAAAGAATCCAAGTTGCAAGACGTGCTAACCGAGAGCAGCACACACCAAGTTGGAGTATGTAGGCTCCCTAAGTAGGAGAGTATTGAAGAGCTGGAGCAAGTGGGAGAGGTGAGAGGAGGTGGAGTTGCGCTTAGGAAGTTTGGAACCAGAAGAGGTATCTTCCCAGTGGAAATGGTCCCGCCAATTTTTTTCTGATGACTGGTCCATCCGGCGGTCCTTGTTACACCTGCGAAACACGTGGCGCCGCAGGCGGAACCATCCCGAGCCCACCAGGGCGGGTTCATATCTCTTGAGCGAATCGACGTTGTAGCGAATAACGGGGGCCGCGCCGCGCTTACGCCGTTTCGCGGCGACAGTCTGCGGCGGCTCATTACAAAAATGGGAACCCATTTGGCCCACCCGAAAACGCCGCCTCGCGGCGTCCGGCTATTCGTGGGCGTTCGCTAAAACGTCATTTAAATAAGTGAGTGCATCCCCGTTTCATCGAATGACATTTTAGCGAATACGGAGGAGCCGCCGTTTTCATATCCTCCCCTGGTGTAAAAGCCTAGTTTGTCGAAGTAGTATCTTAGTTTGACGAATCCCTAGGCGGTACACTTAAAGAAGCTAATATACCGTTCGGATTAGCTTCCTTTTGTAATGAGCCGCCTTGTCTGACTCCGCGAGCCCAGTTTTTAATTTCACGACAAATCGACTAAACATGTTGGTTGGGAATGTCTGTGCGCTCGCTACATCACTGCTGTGCTAATGCTACACAGCGCACACGCAAGAGGCAAGCATGGTGTTCTGGAATAACGCAGGTATGTGCGTGCATGCGTGCCCTGTCGCTTTGTACTGTATTAAGATTACCCTGTATCATCATAATCCATGCAAAAGTATTATTTGAACAAAGATTTGCCTCGTAGGGTAAAACGTAGGGTAATAAGAAACATTCGTAGGGTAATGTAGGGTTTTCTGGACGCTGCCGTGGGGTATTTTCGAAAAATAGGTTGGCAACACTGCGCCAGGCCGCGGGGCCAGCGGGGCCGCGGTACCAGCGGTACCGCGGTATTGTTTTGGTTTGACGCGGTTTGCGAGCACATGTAGCGAAGACGTGACCGGAGAAGTGCCCCTGTGATGTTCCCGGAAGACGGAAAGTATCGTTCGTAATCGTCGTGCGCGCTTTGAAAGCGAAGGGAGTCACAGAATCCACGAGTGCGCAACTACAAGCCAAGGTTCACGACAGCGCTGCGTTGGTTTCGGCGATCTCGTTCTGTTATGTGCAAGACGGCGATGCGACAGAGCTGAAACGTTCGTGGTGTGTGTAATGCGGTGCTAACACGGAGTGCAAATTGGTTGTTGTGGGGTTGACGTTCAACCAGTTAAGTCCCGTCGTCGTCAGCTGATCCAGTCAAACTGGTCCGGGAGGACGGTGGGAGCGTTTTTAAAAGTAAATCCAGTAAATCTGCCTCGTTCTGTTTCAAAATGTGGAAGTTTCCCGACGCATGCCGTGAGTAAAAAGCTGCGGGCGTTTTCAACAAAATTACGTCGTTTTAATTGAACAATAGACTCCGAATTGTTGTCCTAAATCTGCCGTTTTTATGCTTCGTGTTGGACTGCGTTTGTACAGCGACGTGTTGCATCGTGCGGTGTGAATAAATTTGGGCACGATTTCGTACCTGCCTACAGATGCATGAACTGAGACCATTTTTACGTAGTGGACATAGTGCTTTTTTATTTTCTGTCTAGTCGCGGACGTTAGGTGCACACGGGGCGAATCTCGACGGCCTCCAGAGCGATATGACGAGAACGTAACTTGACACGTTGGTCGCTACGCGAACGCCCGATTGCCTCCAGCCAAATAGCATTCCTTTCGGGGCGACGTGGCTGCTGGAAGGCTCACTGTCGGGATCACACATCTGACATCTCCGAAAAGTCAGCATTTGCACGCGCAAACAAGAAACCAACAAAAAAAAAAAAAAAAACACGCTAAGCAAGCAGCGAGGAAAACGAAAGAACCGCGCTATGAAAGCCAAAACCCCGCGTCGCTTCCTATCACTAACACCTGCGACAGCTGCTAAACACACACTACTTCACTTCAAGAAGTCTCACTCAAGCACCTGGGTCAGCACGAAACGACGAAACACTGATCACTTCGGTGAAACGATAAGTCGAGGTAGGCGAGACAGGCGGGCGCAGAGACTTCGGCGGCCATGAAAGAATGGCGAAGCGCTTTTGTTTGTATGAATCAGCGTTGCCAGATTGGAAAGATGCTTCGGCACCAAATTCTGGCCAAAATTTCACCAGATTTCACCAGCACTAAAATATCGCGTCTATTACGTATTTCCAGTTCCTTCAGCTTTTTTACGCATGCACTCGCAAAGGGTAGCTTTCAGGAGGTTCACTAATATAAGGCATCGCAGCACAATAAAAAAGGAAGAAAGCGGACATGTGGGGCATTATCAGCATCGTTGCTTTTTAGTATACCATGTTTATGAGATGTTTGTGCTGGGTAGTCCTTAGACGGAAAATTCAAATTAATGAAGGCCACCGACACGTTAGAAAGACCACATAATATTGCTCTTCAAGACACTCGCAGTGTAAATTAAGCATACATTCTCTGCTCAGCAGTAAGAAAAAGAAACGCATGAGAACGAAGTCGAAATACAACACCATGATAAAGTTCAGTTCATAACAGGTTTTGAAGTCAAGCTTCAAGAAAAAAACTGATAAGCATGACATCTAGTCACATAACAGTTCACACAAAGCCTAGTCACACTGGCACGGACTAACTCTTGACACGTAAAGCACATCCATCGCTGATATCCATAAGAATATGGAACATAAACAAATAGGTTACATAAATACACTAACAAAACGCTAACAAAACGATGTAAATTTGATTAATGCAAGTGACAAGCCATTTCTCAAGAGTCTTCACCAGTTTTCACCAGATATCGTCTGGTGTAGCCGTTGCGGTACATGAACACCAGTAGCCCCCCAATTTCACCAGATTTTTCAAATCTGGTGCCGGATTTCACCATCTGGCAACGATGGTATGAATCCGAACGGAAGTGCCCGCCTCGTAAACCTTCTGTAAAGAATAATAACTCTCATCACATGGGTTATTCTTCAAACGTAAAAATATGCCGCTCAAAAGGAAATTGCAACATATAACAAAGGTTTAACAACCGGATCTAAGTTGTCAATCAAACTCTTAGCCAATGAGAACCTTTTGGGATTGACGTCACATAATCACAACTTCGTGGCGCGCGATTTAAAACGGACGAAATAGCCGCAAACTAAAATGAGTCTCACGCAATAAATATTGCTGTAAAAAATGTTTTTTCTCGCGGAAAAATTGTTTTTTGACATGCTTGTCCCAATTAGGCTATTTAAAAAAAAAACTTTTTTTCTTTGCAGTTACCCTTTAAAGACAGACAGTTCTTTTTGCAGGTGTCGTTTCCGATCTTCATCGCGACAGTTCCTCCGCAACACCAAGATCCAGCACATTGGCGCTTTTTGAAGTTGATGCCCGGAGACTTGTCACTTGGCCGCCGCTAGCTCCTGTTTTCGTCACCCCTGGTGACATGTCTGATCACAACTCTGATGCCGGCACATATCATATCGGTGCAATGCATCACTGCACATTTGCGCATTCTGAAAACCAATACCGAAAATGAAATGTGCCGGTAAGGCCAAAGTCCAGAAGATGGAACGCTATGTTAACGTTGCTGCTCATGACCTCATCCGCCGAATGTCCACATCGACAGTAAGAAAAACATTCAAGTCCGGCGCGCACTTACGCGCCTCGATGCCTTGAAGCTTTGGGATGCTATTGTGGCCATAGGCCAACGCAGGATCTGCATTGCACGGCCACAGAATAGTCACGGGGAACATGGCGAAGTGGTAACTTGCTCGTGGCGGTTCCGTGATGAAGATTAGCGGCGTCAGGCAATCCAGCCGCCAGCCATTGGCTCCATGAGACGCCGGCGCTGACCACACTGCAGAGGATGTTCTTCTCGAGAGGAGGCATTCCGGGTAACTTGAGGCGCCATGCCAGAAATCCCACTTCTGACACCAAATGTTACGTTTTTAATTTACAAAAGGACGTCCATAGCCAAATTAGACCAGATTCGAAGTGTGTCACGCGCCGTCTGCACGCGCTTCGTCGTCGTCCTCGGTGGGTTCTAGCACGCGCCTCGGCAGCACCGCTACAATATTAATAAATGTACATACTATCCGGTACAACCGAAATAATTTTCCGGCGGAGACAAAAGGAACACCGCTAAAGTCACTAAAGTAGACTGGTTGCTGTCTGCTTCAATTTGCCTCCCGGAAGTCGCATAGACACTAGCGCCAGTTGAACCTCTAGCGTACATTATAATAATTCTATGGATCATATATCAAAATAAAAATGTCGATTGTCTACAAGACGGCTCCCTCAACGTAACGAGCGCAAAAACTTGGGTACTTCCGGTTTCGACCGAACAATCCCATTATACACCAACTCATGTTTACAAACAAACCGGAGCGCCCCTAGCGGACGTCACCGGCGCCGCGCATGCGCCGTGGATGGTGGGCAAGAAGCCCGCCGTCGCCCATAAACAAACCATTGAATTGCGTTGTTGTCGGCGTCGGTGAGAGTCCCCGTGCTCTTTTTCGCGTTGGAATTGTTGATTCTACGTCCTCCTATCAATGTCTGACTACTTGAGCGGCTTCAGCAAAACTATCGAGGCAAAACTTTGCGTGAATAATGTGACGTGCGGCGATTCATTTCACGTGGACGCCGCAGAATAGGCGCTAAAGCCTGACTCCCACGTCGAGATTCTGCTCGCTAATTTCAGTCGCGACGTCGCTCGGACTGCAAAAGCGTGGACCGTAGCTGAGATGGTGGACATCGATACTGAAAACCTCAAGTAGAATCGGGCATTACAAGTCGGTGATGGCCACTGGTAACAATGATCAACAACTCCTTGTATCTGTTTACACTTAGCCGACTTACCCCAACCAACCTTCAAAAGTGTTTTGAGGCCTGCACTTAGTTCTTATCGCAATTACCGGGTCAATGTTTGGTTTACGAGCCGCTGTCGTTTGAACGAACTGACGACAAAAAGCAGCCAAGTTTGAAAGAGCAGACGACAGTTGGAACGCACGCGCAATGGAGTACGGGCAAGAAGCACCGCGTCCCGCGTCAACAAACCATTCGAATGTCACGTTGTCGGCGTCTGTGTGAGTCTGCATACTCTTTTTCGCGTTGGAGTTGTCGATTCTACGTCCTCATCGCAATGTCTTACCACTTTAATCGCCTCAGCGAAATCATCAAGGCTCGTTACGCTGCTAAATTTTGCACAAATAATTTGACGTGCGGCGATGTATTTGCATGACCGCCGCAGAATGGACGTACAAAACCATGATGAGACTCTTCTAGCTATTTTCGGTTGCGACGACCCTCGTGCTGCAAAAGTGTAGAAGGTAGCGGCGATGATCGACGTCGATACTGAAAATCGGAAGCGGGAACAGACAAAGCGTAACAAGTAGGTGATGGCCACCGGTACCAATGATCAACATCTTGTATCTACTCTTACACCGAGCCTACTTAAGTCTTTTGAGGCCTGCAATTACTTCTTATTGCAATCACCGGGTCAAAGTTTGGTCTACGGGCCGCTTTTGTTTGAACGAGCAGACGACAAAAAGCAGACAACTTTGAAAGAGCAGACGAAAGTTCGAACGATCA
The DNA here is from genome assembly GCF_016920785.2 of Ixodes scapularis. Lineage (NCBI taxonomy): Eukaryota > Metazoa > Arthropoda > Arachnida > Ixodida > Ixodidae > Ixodes > Ixodes scapularis. The sequence goes on along the minus strand of NW_024609883.1, from coordinate 46,810,307 downwards.
GGCGGCCGTGTGAATTTGAAGACGCACTGAATCCGTGGGTGGTCCGGACAACTTGGGGGTTTTCTCTCGGTCATGTTGGAACAAAGCAGATACATCTGGCGACTACAAATTGTGGCCCGCACACGCAATCGTAGTTCGACAGCGTCAGGTTTGCCCTTTTCACGGCTGCTATCGACGTTCTCGGACGAACGGAGGGTGCAAAAACACATGAAAACTGATCTTCAAACCTTCCCAGACTCTCTTTGTAAAGCCCCCATCGCAGCATTTTGACGAGAAGGTAGGTTTTTTGTCTCGTTTCTTCCAAAGGAACACAGGAATGCATGTCTGGCACGGCGACTTCTGCCCACCGCCCCAGACCGGAAGTGCGCCCGGCGCGCCACCACCGCGGCGTGACGTAGGAGAGTTGAGTTGGTCCGGAAGTGCTCTTTTTAGCCTCGACCGCAAGGAGCAAAAGCGAACAATAATCTCGAACCCAGACGCTCACGGGGAGGGGGGGCTGCGTCGGCTGCGTCGGCCTGCACCGCCGCTTCCCGTTGAAGGCTTCTTCGCAGGTGTGCCGACTGCAGTTTCGCCGGCATCGGTCCTGTTTACCGCGGTATGTGAGTATAGTGCCCGTAATGTGAGAGCAGTGTGTCCATACGCCACTTTGCCGCTGTTGGTTTCCATCTAGCCGCGAGCCAGAAAACATCTCGCGACGAGTTGACCGCGCCGCGAGTGACGAAGAAGCAAACATGGCGACGGTTTGTGCGATTGCTTTGGTGGCTCCGGTGTTGAGTGTCTTCAACGTCCTCGTGAAAAGATTCCCCTGCCCTTCGAAGTTATCGCAGGCACCACGAGTGGCACGAAAGATGTGGAATTATCGTCTCAACTACAAATAAGCAGGCCTGCACGAGCAACAACAACGACAGTTGTGTCGTCAGATGTTCTACAACGCCGAGATATTTTCATTTATCATTTGGAATGGCTTCAAGAGTGGGAAATGAATCTATTTCGCAGATTCTTAACTCCGAGGTGAGTGCCCTCCGTTGCAGTGCCGTTGTCGCGCAAAGTGCAGAGAAAACCCGGTGGCGATGGCGGCGGTGCTCTTTGATCGCTTTGATCTTGCGCCGTCGGGTTCATGGAGTCCGGAGTAAACGTACGTACGTGCGTCTGCTGGATTGGTGTTTTGGACTGCCACAAAACTCTTTCTCGCGGGCATTTACCTTGTGAAGCTTAGTAGCTCATTACATTTCGTCGTCGACTGCGCTCATTTGACTACGACGGACGAGCCTGCGTGATATGAATTTCACTGCATAAGATCCTTGGTGTGCTATAACGAGGGCTAATAAAATATCACCGCGAACTTCTGAACAAACGAGTCGAAGTCGTCTGTTATCATAACTGATCGCCTGTCACAATATTAATCAGTAGCGTTCCTAAACTCCGTCCCCACAGGCACCCTGCTTCGTTGCCCGATAGTAAGTGTCTCCTGGTACCTCGTAGAATTCCAGCTCCCACTTCAAGTAAGTACCATCCTTTAGAACTGGCAAGTAATAGTTTCGAACCCAGACGCTCGCAGCGTGTGTGTGTGTGTCTGTCGCTAGTCCTTCGATGAAACGTCGTGGTCTCGTTTTCATTCGCTAAAACGGCGTTCGATCAAGTGAACGCCTCCCACTTATTTCGGCTCGGGAGAGCCGCGCTGCCGCAGAAAGGCAAGCAGATCGCGAAAATCGGTCTCAAACGTGCCACGAATGTAATGTCGTATACAAGAAGCCGACAATCAAGCATTTGAAAGCTACAAGAAAGTGGCAGCGAAATATTTACTACGCAATGAACCCGGACTGAAACGGGGATGTCAAGGGTCAGCAGACACCGAGAACATTTAAGACAAGAAAGGTTTTCTCTTGTTTTCTCGATCGAGATGGGTTCTCGAATGTTCACGACATCTTATCTGTTGAAGAACGGGCCGCGGAGGCTTCTGGTGAAGACATCTTTCACGATATGCCGGTGCATTCGGACAGCCTGCCGCATCCAGCTCCCCAAAGCAACGCCGCCAACGCAGCCCCCCCCTCCTGCCTGCCAGTTCTCTCCGCGTGGTGGCGCGAGCGTAGATAAACATGGCGGCGCCCTGGAATTGGCGCGGACACTAGGGGTGTCACGAACTTTTGTCGAACCAGATTTTTTGGTCGAACTTTCGGGGTTCGACTGGGTCGAACCGGTTCGACGAACCTTCGACCTTTTCACCAGATTCGACCGGTTCGACCACTGATCTCAATGACAATTGCTGGATCGCGCTTGCCGCTCCCGCAAGTGAAGCCACCGCGCGTCACTCGCTTGGGATACGATTTGCCGTTTTTGCTAGCCTTTGCTGCGGTTTTCCAGCGTGCTGACGACACGTTTTCTACTCGTTCGTCGTCATTCGCCGAAGAAGTTTTTTGAAGACTCTGTGCATTGTTGAGACTTTCCGTTGTGAACACGTGGAAAATTTTACGAAAGTGCAGTGTCGCAGGAAAAAGGCACAACGCGTCGAAAGGAAGGGCTGGCGGCGTGTTCAAAGCATCCTTGGCACGCCGAAGTGCCGTGTCTCTGTGCCTTCGCGCGCTTGGATACCGACCAAGAACCGACGCCGTGTGAATGTGTTTAGCGAGTGCAATGTGCGTGAAGCCGTATCAAAAGGTACAACTCGTCGAAAACGTGTCGCCGGTGTCGCGGCGTGATCAAAGCTTCCTTGGCACGCCGAGTGATGCATCTTTGTGCCTTCGCACGCTTGGATACCGGTCAAGAATTGACGCCGCGCCAAAGTTCTGAACGTGTGTCGCGCGTAGATGCCTTTAGATCATTTATATATATCGGCCACGGAGTTCTGGATCGTCCAGCTGTTCCGGTGAGTTGCTATCAATAAAAGGGGGAGATCTGTACGTATTCTTATGTACTATATTAACCATGGCTATGTCCCAAATCTACTCTAATAGATTCCGTGGGAGCACGAATAGGGCAACGTTGTACGTGGAGCCAGGGGGGTCTTCGAAAGCAAAAGTACAAGACGGCGAGAATGAAAATCTTTGAAGCGCGGCCGATATGGTCGTGTGCAATCTGTTGACCAATTACAATTAGGCGAGTCGCGTAGGTTGATAATAAGCCAGCACTGATCAGTGATGAGGAGCTGTTGTGCACGGTATTGTGTATATCGTCTAAGGACGAAAAAAAGACGTACCTTCTCCCCATCTTCCGTCGCTAGTGGACGCTGGATTAAGCTCGTTCCTAAACCGCGAGGGGAAAAGACGCTGATCCAGAGGCACGAACAGCTTCACGCACATTGCACTCGCTGAACACATACACACGGCGTCGGTTCTTGGTCGGTATCCAAGCGTGCGAAGGCACAGAGACACGGCACTTCGGCGTGCCAAGGATGCTTTGAACACGCCGCCAGCCCTTCCTTTCGACGCGTTGTGCCTTTTTCCTGCGACACTTCACTTTCGTAAAATTTTCCACGTGTTCACAACGGAAAGTCTCAACAATACACAGAGTCTTCAAAAAACTTCTTCGGCGAATGACGACGAACGAGTAGAAAACGTGTCGTCAGCACGCTGGAAAACCGCAGCAAAGGCTAGCAAAAACGGCAAATCGTATCCCAAGCGAGTGAAGCCCGGTGGCTTCACTTGCGCTGCAGCGAACAAGCGGGGAAGCGCGATCCAGCAATTGTCATAGAGATCAGTGGGTTCGACTTTGTGGACAGTGTGGCCAGACCTTGATACAAGCATGTCTAGGTTTGGAGAATTTATTTTTTTATGCAAAGGGTTATTTTATTCTGTGAACAGCTGCAATTAAAAGAAGCTAATTCTATTCTCTGAAGAAGTTAATAACTTAAATTTTATTACTGTATTGACTGAAATAGCCGATCAGCGCTGCACTTAATTCATCTCTTAGCCATTACCATCCAATCCGAAGCCAACTGGCCAGCCTGTCGCGCATGCTCACACGAGTCGAACCTCAATACAAGGTTCGACGAACTTTCCACTAAAAGGTCGAAAAAGTCGAACCTGGTCGAACTCGAACCGCGGCCGGTTCGCGACTCAAGTGAGTACGAGCTACAAGTTTCTCCCAGAAGTATTTAAGATACAGTGACTTGGAGTAAGGGATTTAAGTTACATACAAGTCTGAAAAATATGTGCTGTAAACAACTTATTTTTCGCGGGCTCAATATTTCTGTATTTAGGTCAAACTAGTCACTAAATAAAGCTACGGGTCAAACCTGAAGTTTGGATTTTCGCGACGCAGTAGGGGACCGAATTTTTTAATGTGCCCCTATAAATTTAATATGCAATACAAAGGCCAAGAACAAATGCGAAAATATTTGAGAAATCTTTGAACACACTGCAAAAGGAAAAGGGACTAAAATTCCACTTCACTGCATTACCGCAGACAGTTCACATCACCCTGCACATGGACGTTCAGGCCGGGCGTAGCAGTACATCAGACAGTTCACATCACATCGCACTCAAAGTGAATGCTAAACGTGGAGGGGGATTTTCTACACTGATTCAAGTTCATGCCAACACAATGTCCTCATCGAAATCGGAGTCGTCTGAGCTTAAATTCAATACCCCAGTTGCATTGCTCTCGCTGTTCGATGAAAGATTAATTTCGTCTTCTGAATCTGAAGAGGTGTCACAATATCTTCGTTTTCGACCCAATTTTGACGCAAGATCGTTACTATGAACTCTGCGACCAGAAATCGACGTCGCCATTTTTAAATTCAGTTGCCTGCGTTGGAACAATTTTCTGCCAAATTCAGAAATTTACCAGGTTTTTATTTTCCATGAAGTGCCATCTGTCCACGGCAAAGCTCACTAGGAACATGTGGACTAGCCCAATTCGTCCATGGTAGCGTATCGGAGCCCGAATCCACGTGGACGAACCCAGCTCATCTTCGGGGGGAGCGGTACAAACACCGTGGACGAACTCAGGTCGTCCATGGTAGGGAAAGGGTTAAACTTCACCGCAATTGTTCGCGGGACCTATTTTTTGCGAATAGTAGGCAATGCGCGACAATTAGGTCCTCGCAAAAATGAAGTCGTTTACAGTATTTAAAGCTACTTTTGCTAATGCACATTCCTAGTGAAAAATGCTCTTGGTTAGTGGTCAACAGTTCCACGCTCCCACCAACCGTTCTTCGCTAAAAGACGTTCCGAAAGTGCAGAGTGGTGCAACAACTGCTGAAAACATTGTCTCCTCTGCAAAGAGCCTTTATAGTTCACAGCACAATCGACAGGGGGCACCGAGAGTACCGCGGGAGTGGTGTTGTCTTACTGATTGTGATAGTACATGTGGAACAATTTAGGAAATTTTTGTCCTCATCCACATTCTCTTCCACCAAGTTATTCCCACCACTTGTTAAGGCTCCCAAAACTCCTTCAAGATAATTATTTGTCTTCACCAGGAGACCCCAAGCCTCAGGAACACACCCAAAAGATGCTTAGATCTAACTGAAAACAACTCTCATCCATGCCTAGCTTCAGACAAAACTCGCACAACCCAAGAAATGTCTTTATCTGGTCCTCATCTTTTCGCGCCGTTTTTAATTCCCAAGAAAAGAGCCATTGTCCAGGTCAAACCCGGGAAGACCCCCCTCGTTTATTCTCAGCCCGAGACACCCACCAATGTTCAGCCCTCGAGTCCATGTCCAGCCCGAGACAAAGCTGTTCTTGTTCAGCACTTATGACTGTGATGGACAACTCAGCGCACATCTTCAGTCCTTGGTGATTGCAATGGGCAGCTCGATGCACATCTTCAGCCCTCGACGACCCAGATGAGTAATCTGATGCAGATCTTCAGCCCTTGATGAGCAACTCAAGGACATCTTCAGCCTTCGATCACCCCGATGGACAACTCAATGCACATCTTCAGCCCTTGATGACCGTAATGGGCAAGTAGACAAACATTTTCAGCCCTTGATGACTGCGATGGGCAACTCAATGCTTATCTTCACCCCTTAATGACTGCGATAGGCCTGAGCTTGATGCACTTGCGGCTGATGCCGGCCTCGTGGCACGTGTCCACCACGTCAGTCACATTTTTGTATGACTCTGGAGCCTCTTCCATGACCAACTTGGGAGAGGCGACCCGGATTGAAATGCCCATCTCGTTCATCTTGTCCAGCACATCCTGGTAGTTGAGGTTGCGCCTAGACTTGGCCCGTGAGAGCGCCCGCCCGGCCCCGTGGCATGTCGTGCCGAACGTCTCGTTCATGCCTTGCTCCGTGCCCGTCAGCACGTAGCTGCACGTGCCCATCGTACCGCCTATCAGCACGGGCTGGCCGGTCAGCTGGAAAAAAGACAGAATATGGTCAGGCATGACGCCAAATACCAAATTCACTCAACTTCAATCTTTCCAAGCTTTTACGTCGTTAGTTTAGCAGTGAATTCAACGTTTGGTTGAAACCAGTGTCCAATCAACGAGGACGCAAGTGCTGACGCCAGTGCTCGTATTCTACCTTTGCCTTGCATCAAACTTCGACAACACCAGAAATTCAGCACCAAAGCCACGTAGAGCATGCGAGAAAATGGAGGGCACGCAAGGATTTTCTGCGCGGCAGAAGATATTCTGTAGGTCGGCCCTTAATGTCTCCCGACAGCATGAAGTCACACGATGCAGCGCAAATATGTGTATGTATTGCTTTTGCATTCTGCATACAAGACATTTGGAAGATGGACAAGGGAATGCCTTCATATTTTAAGCTTTTCTTTTGTTTAATAACAGTTTGCTTGTGCGCTGTCGCAGCTACTGCAAATTGTTGAGGGTAGGTGTCATAACATCAAGCATTATGGCCTTTTCACTTAGGAGGTGTTGGGTCAAGATGGAACTCTGCTGTTGATCAACAAATGACACTCTGCTCTGTGGGCTTCAATCGCGGGACCGCTCTCGCTTTCGTGATGCTGTGAAGGAAATGGGCGTAAAGGCATTTGTCTCGTACATAGCAACAAAAGTGCCAACGACCGGAGTTTGTGCCTCATACGGCCTTGGGAAGCAAGCGGCAGCTTATCACTGAAACGAGCAGCCCTTGGAAATGAATGGCAGCAAAGCACTCGCTCGTGGCACACGTCTTTTCCTCGTGCGTCCTCATGACAATCGTTGCCGGTACTCGAAAGAAACACTAAGTGCGTGCTTCACCGAGATGGCTTGAAGTGGGAGGTGTCTCACCTGGTAGTCCACGGGGATGAGCGGGTGGTGTGGCGGGAAGGCCCTGGTGGAGCCCTTGCGGTGCACCAGCAAGGTGCGCATCTTCCCGTCCACCACGTGCTGCTCCACCTTGGCGATGTTATGCGACACATCGTAGATGACGTGCATGTCCAGGTCGTCCGGGGTAGTGTTGTACGCCTTGGCAAACGCCTGCGGGGCAAAAAAAAGGCTTGACAAGGCCATCGTAAAAAAAAAAGAAAGCAGACGACCCAGACTATTTATTGTTTTCGGGTTCCTACTGTGCCGCCCAGACGTCTCGCAAGTTTGCTACCCATTTAGGCAGGAGGTGGAACATTGAAAGTTTGCTGTAAGCGGACAAGTGCATTTACAGTTTGGGCCTCTGCCAAGCACTGGCCTTGTGACTGGAACTCTGCTGGAATTAAAAAGGCACTGACACATCAAAATCTTTTTTTTTTTTCTTTTTTTATTATTTGAAATGACTTAAAACGATGCTGGGACATTACCCTTAAAATTCAAAACTTGGGAATTCAATATTTGTGAAGCAAAAAAAAACAATTTCCAAATGCCGAATTTGAAGTTCCCGCATGATCCGCGCCAGTGCGGTGACGTCAAATATAGCGGAGTCCTGAGAGTCAACTTTCTTTCGCGTCTCCGAACCACCGCGACGTGAAGCGAGGAGTTGAGGAGCGAAAGAGAAGAGCACCGGTGGACCGGGGAAAAAACATTTTTTTCGTCCCATTCCCCGACTCACTGACCATCCTCTGCTATGTGCATCGAGCACCGCCAGTTTTCCAAGGGAGGATACAAATCCAGGATGATACAAATCCAAGATAACACCGAACTCTAATTTTTGGTTTTTCAAAAAAAAAAAAAGGGTCATAGTGCGTTCGCAATTGTGTTAAAAAACATGTTTTACGATTGGCGTTATTAAATGTTATAGAAATGTCTTCTACAAAGCTTCTAAATTTCACGATTTTTGACGTCACAAATCAAAAGAAGCGAGGAGGTGAGAAGCAGGAGAAAAGGGAACCAAAAATAAAAAGGCGCGCAAATATTTTTATTTTTGCGCAATGAGTTTTTTTTTTTTTTTTTGCATGTTTATGACTACAATTTGCATTGTTTTAGACAATAAATAAAAACCTTGCAAGACAAGTGAAATATCAAGCTGCGGCCAAGAGGAGAAATACACCCCAAAGCTACACCTCATCTCTCAAATCGCCACGAGTGCTCGCAATTATAGAAGTGTAAGCTCATGGATGCCTTTGCTGCACTAGTGCCTGTGTACGCAGTGCCTTTCGCAGGACCATGCTCTCAGACCTGCGACAATATGTGTGATGGAGCGTAATTTTTGCTGCGTGAATGCTCTCAAGCATATTGCCTTTCGCAGAACCATGCTCTTAGAACCCTATGCACAAGCCACATTGTCTTACATATGTACTGACCGTATTGTCCAGTCATTGCCAAGCCCCCCTGCCACCTGAACTTCATAAGAGTGTGGTGGGCCACGTCTTGGTGGATAAGCACAACTTTGAAAGTTAAAATACACCCATTTTTCTGTAAGTATATAGTGTGGCAGCACAGGAGATACATTAAACTCAAAACCAGTTTTATAGTTTATAAAAATAAATGCTCATAAAAGAATGTCTTACTACCGCAAAGTCTGTTGCCTGCATACGCGCTATGAAAACTGCATGCAGCACGAATGTCTGTTCAATGAAAGCATGTTTCTAAAACCGCTATGCTATCCTCTTTAGATAGAAAAAGAAAAAAATGATCAACTGGACAATAAAAAAATACATCTGGCGCAACAAGCAAAAGCAATGAAGCGCAATGCTAGGGAAGCCGGTGGTCACGTTGGTAAATGCTTGGGCATCGGGCAAGGTCGGGCACCTTGTCAGTCACTAAAAGCAGACTCTTCTGCAACTTTCTTATTTGGTGCATACATGCATGTTCTTGCATGGCGTGCTATCATTGTGGGTTGATGTGGCGTTGCTGCATGGCGTGGACGACACTACAAACACGGAGCTCGAAATGGGACACTTCACAAACATCTGCGTGTCATTGCAGCATTCTCTATTTACCCGTTGGCTTTGTTCCAAAACATTGCACAACCTTACCAACCACAGTTACTACACTCTAGAAGAATGATTGGATACTTGTGGGAAGCTTATTTTGGTGGAGATGGACTTTGACCTTACACTCTGTGGTTACCTTCCCAGGATAAGTAGCGTTCGCTGACCTCACGATCCCTGAATGGGTTAATGCTTGTGTTATATTTCCATTTTTTTTTGTTTGTTTGTTTGTTTTGTCTGAACAACCTTTTCTGTAAGCAAAATCAACTTTAATTTTGTTATCTCCATTGCTTTTCTTTTGCACGCATGCACTCCAACTTCAAGCTCGCGGAAATTGGGGAGAAAATGAGTAAACGCCTTCTGAACCGAGTTTTACTTTGTCGTGGACGTTCTCTAACCGCAAGGTCCGCAAAACCGCCTCACTCGGGTTGTATGAATGTTCGTGGATCGCGGACTCCGCATTGGGGTACTTGTAGGGGTGGGCGAGCACTGCATTTTTTTGGAAATAGATATTCCCCCAAAAAGTGGGGTGAGCATTGACTCGGGATATTATGGTACAGTTGAACCTCGATGTAACGAAGTCGGTAAAATTCGCAATTTACTTCGTTACATTGAAATTTCGCTAAATCGAAATTTGGCTTTAGCATGCGAAAAAAAAAAAATTCCGAAACATTTTACGGGTATGAAAACTCACCGAAAATGACATTTATTTAGGGGCAAAGTAGTCCGCGAGTTTTGCTTGCGCCTTGTCCGACAGTAGCAGCGGCGTCGGCGGCGTCATACGGCGTTCGAGCGCCCAGAGCGCTTGCACGGCACCTTGCTGCCCATGCGACGCCGTGTACCTCCTCAGTACGTCCATTGCGTTGAGCACTTCCCGAGTGCTCGTGATCTCGGCAGTTTCTTCCGGCTGGCGTCCAAAACGTTTGCTTTCTCATCCAAAGAAAGAACTTTACGTTTCCTTATGGCAGCAAGCACGTAAGTGAACCGCCCGGTTAAAAAATAAAGCTGTTTAGTTTAGGCGGTGCCAATGTTTCCAACCTACACAGCACTCTTGACCGCACAGTTTACTTGCCCCCTTGCGCCCACAGTGTGCTTGCGCCTTTGCTTTACATCATTCTCGCAAGACGATAATCGGTCTTTTCGGTGTTCTCCTAGATGGCACTGCCAGGCACTGCCCGTGCGGTCGCGCCATCACGTCGCTTCCCCGCTGAAGTTGGCTCCCGCGCTACCCGCGGTACAGTGGACTATGATGATCAGTGAATGTCATTGGTGATGCTGTTATGCCGTGTTAACTTTTTGCTCGGCATTTTCTGGCCAGCCTCGCGGAATCCGCTTTGCCGCATGCCTCGCCGGCGCTACCGGCGCCGCATCCTCGGGCAGCCTAGGAACGTTGGAAGGCCTGTCCCCGTGAAGTAACCTATCAAGCGCTCGCGTTTGCGCATAATTTTTTTTTTTAACCACAATTTTTTTGCGAAGTTGTTTTTTAGAGGTGATTTATTTATTGCCTTCTATGGCAATGGCGCTTCGTTATATTGAAATAGCAGCAAAATAGACTTCGTTATATAGGGACTAAAAATACATGGGGTCTATGGGCAAGAAATTATGAAAAATAAAATACTTCGTTAAATCGAGGATTTCGTTACATTGAAGTTCGTTATATCGAGGTTCGACTGTACATCTGTATAAATTACGGGACTTGCAACAAAATAAAAAAAATTAGGCTATATAAGAAGTCAAGTGGTTGCATGTCCATGTCGTGCTCCGTACATTGAGCACCGGAAACCCAGAAGGTCAGCACCACTGAGCATCAATAGTGAGGACATCAACCGAGCCCCTTGGCCTCACCTGGCGGCTGAGGAAGGTCATGCTGCTGCGGTTGACCCAAGCGAAGTTTGCGGCAGCCGCCATTGACTTGAGGTAGTCCTGCCCCTCTGGAGACCGGATCATGGCGCAGGCCAGCTGGCGGTCGTTCACCTCAATCTGGTCACGCTTCATCGCCTTCTCCATTGCCACCAGGGCGTCTGCAACGGGGCACGACAATGCATCAAGCCGGACACTTGCAGATACTGTAAGCAACTCTACAGAAGGATTGCCCCTAGTTGGTGGGTACAAAACTGCACGATTTGGAGTGATCTACTATGTTTTTGTTATGAATTGGCATACTGCAAACGACCATATTTGCGGCTCTATGGTTATCGAATTTCGCAAAGTGTGAGTTTTTTTAAATATTTCACTAGCACAAAATTTCACGATATGAAATGAACGGGCTTCTCGCTGTTCACGCATGCTCTCGGCTGCCAATTACTACTTGATTGGAGTCCGAAAAACAATTTTTACAACCAAACAACCTTTGCAGGTATGCATGTGAAAATTTTTTGCTTGCTTACTCACTTCAACATAGGGTGATCAGACGTCCCGTCTTGGCCGGGGGAGTCCCATTTTAGAGGTTCATTTCTCATCTTGCCATTTTGTCTGAATTTAGCCAAATGTCCCATTTTCGTGGGAACTTGCTTCCGAAATCAGTACCAAGCGAGTGGAAGAAAACGAAAAAATATTACTCCTGACGGTGTATTAGTAAAAACACTAAAACAATGTGATCTCCAAAATAATATGGTTTTTAGATTTTTCTGCGACTCCACTTGTCAACAAGTTTTGTTCGCACAAACACCTGCACAGGGCCCTTTTCTACGCAGTAAATCTCGTTAATTCATACTCTCTTAATTCAAACTTGCAGATAAATGAAACAAACATGCAGATTCCATTGTCTCTCTCTCTATGGGAAAAAAACTCCCGGTAATTCAAATTTTGCTTTAGTCAAACAAATTTTCTGTCCCCCTCGAGTTTGAATCAACGAGATTTAACTGTATTACTATATTTTCCATGTTTAGGTTTTGTAGAATGGGTAAGAAAGGAGCTTGTGTACTAACTGCTCAACGAAAAGTCTGCGTTTTCACAGTGAACTGAATAGTAGCAGAGCAAAGATGCAAGTATTATGCTCAGTTGCAAACCTGGTGCAATTGGACCTGTTAAATGGGGCACTACACCACTTGCTGTGAGTTTTTTTATGGTATGGGCTCAAGCATCCTAAAAAAACAAACATTACACTTGAGCAAGGCCGATGATCCTTGGTGTTAATGATTGATTATTGGAAGTATTGCTGAAACCAGAAGGCACTGTCGGACGAGGAGAAGCCCTTGTCCTCGTCTGATGGTGCTCTCCGGTTTCAGAGATAGTTCTGGGGTCATCAATCTTTGATACAGATTACAACAGAGAAACGTCACCACGCATTTATGCGTGGTGACGCATAAATGTAATGTTTAGTTGCTTAGGATGCTTAGAGCCCGTAGACTGAGTTATGACCATAAAAAAGACTATCAAAGAAAGTGGTCTAACACGTCTGATTATGTCAAGTTTGCAACAAACCATAATTCTTGCGTCCTTTGTTCCGAGTGTATGTGAGTGAGTGTGTTTGAGTGAAGGCCCATACACACAATTGCGTCTGTACGCGTTGCAGCGCCCTTGCGACCAGGAGCGGTCGCTTGCGGTAGAATGCACACCATTCCCGACGCTCGGTAGCGCGACGCAAGAGAGTAGACGCTCGCTCAACTTTCCGAAGCATTGCGGAGTGTTTGAAGATGCAGAAGCCGTGAGAGGAGAGGAGGGTCACATGTTCGTTCGCGCCACTTGACGAGGCGTATCTGCTTCACCACTCACAGAACTTGCTTTTTTGTTTTAGGCAGCTGTGGGGACTGCTCTTTCCAAGGCAACAAGGGTTTGAGTTTGACAGAATCTCGGAGAAGTTAGCGGGATAGTCCGAAGATCAAACACTTCCAACGCCATCGCCATTCGCCAACATGCAGCCGTGGATTTCGCTTACTATGGGTGAACTGCTAGCGACAATAGCATTTTCTTATAGGCCCTTGACTGCGGTTGACTGTGTGAACGCAACTGTGTGTACAAGCTTGGTGCACGACTCTTTGCAATGCAACGCGTCCGCTTGCCGCTGCGGAACGCACCGCGCTCAAGCGCAAATGTGCGCAGGGGCCTTGAGTGTGTATGTGCAGGCGGTATTGTGGCCGATCCCAGGCATAGGGAATCGTAACGGCTAAACTGTGTCTGCGGAAGCTTTCCCTCACCGGTGGCCACCTGGTGCCCGAAGCCCCGGCTGCCGCTGTGGATCATCACGCACACCTGTCCGCAGCGCTCGATGCCCATCTTGTAGGCGTTGTGCTTGTCGAAGATCTCCTCCACCACCTGGATCTCCGCATAGTGGTTGCCCGCGCCCAGCGTGCCCAGCTGAAACGCAGCCGAAGCATCCAGTCAGCCACTTCTCTGCGCCACCGAGCACAACGTAGGAGGCCTACAATAACGAAGCGCGAGACAAAGATCGCAAAGGTATTTCGTCTCGCCCTAAATGATGTGCCACCCGACATCAAAGCGCAAAATTCTTTTTAAATGAACTGCGGGCCCCAAAATGAATCTCTGACTGGTGTGTTTCTTGTCCCGTCCCACCCATGTATCGAAAGTGGTTCCAAAGTGACAACAAATGGCATCGCAGTAGCAGATGTGTCATGCTGTCGGATGTCGCAATCCTGGCGGTTGGTCGTAGAAATGCCGGCAAAAGGGCGAGCGGTTGCAAGGGCTGCCATCATCGCGACATCCTGTCTAGAGTCTGCTTTCGTCCCCACTGACTGTCTGTCTGCTGTGCGACTTATGGCAGAACGGGCGTCTGCAGCATTCGCCTCAATGCCATGCCACCGCCGAGATCGCAACAGTCAATGGGGTGACACTTTTACAACGTCATCAGCGAAAACGGAGGAATCGTTTCAGAGGACGCGGTAAACGCAAGTCTGAATTGCGCTCCAGGCACCACGACTGTTACAATATGTTATAGTTTCGTTTTGACTTTGGTTGCGGAGTGCTATCATCATCATCAGACAGTAAAACATGGCGGTTCAGCAAGCGTGCAGCCTCGTGAGTCTCCTATAAAAAGACACGCAAAACAATGACGAGGGGGAAAAGCCGTGCCAAGTAGGTTTCCAAAGACAAAAGAAAATTTCTAACTGGTCGGGGTTGCCGGAAGAGCGCTAGTTGCGTCCCAAGCGGCAAAATGGCAGCAGCCACATAATAGAGTTAATATATTAATCTACCCTAAAATTCCTTAAGAACGCCCACCGAAAATGAAGAGATAGATGGTGAAAAACATTGCTTGGGTTACCTTAGGGAATGCCACAGTAAAACTTATCAAATATTAATGATAAACACCGGGGCACCCGCTACAAACAACGTGACACGGGAACTGATACCGCAGATTGAAAACACGACGAATTTGTGTTTCATGATGCGATAAACATGCGGGGATTAGCTAAGAACTCCTATGTCACGGGAAAGGACACCGAGGTTGCGGACACTGCATTTTCGCATTTCACGGTGCAAAGGACTCGCAGAAATCCACCAAGAACTCTCATCTCACGGGAACGAATGCCACAGATGACGGATGCAGCAGGTTCAAGTTTCATGGTGCAATCAACGTGCGACAACCCAATACAAACTTGCCTGTCATGGGAACCAATATTGCGCGCACAGATTGCGGACAAAAAAGTTGGAAGACAACTAAGCACTTCTTAGGAGTTGTGAATGCAAAAGCATGAATGCCCAATGGATGGCCGCGGAGTGATCCGCGGAGTTTTGTGGCGCGAGTAAATGTTTTCGAGATGTGGCAGAAGCACCGGCTACAATGTGGATGCTAGAGGCGGTGCCATGTCCGTCGGCCGCGAGACGAGCAGGAGCCTCCGAGCACGTGCCAACGTGTCCGTTTTAACCGGTGCGGGGCCCGTAGTGGCATGGTGTTGCAGCGGTTAGTTTTATCAGCGCGCTGGCGGCACGGATATGCAGCGCTATCTGGCGGCAGTCGTTGAAACTGACGCACGCAGCGGCCAATGGGAGCCACGTCGCCGCGCGCCACCCAATGGGGCCTTTGGGATCAGGGAAACTATGTGCCATTTTCGCGCTTCAAACTGATGACGTCGGCTCGCTCCATGAGACCCCAATTAATGCTTTCGCATTAAAACGCGAGTCCGCTACAAACTTGCACAACACGGAAACGAATATCGCACATCGCAGACACAGCAAAATCGCATTTCACGATGAAACATATACACAAGACAACCCTGTGACAAGTATGTAGCGCCCTCCTCCAGTCCACCCGTCTGTGGCCGCCAGGCTCGGCGGGCAACATTGATCACCGCGCCTCAAAACGCCGTTGAGCGCACGCTAGGGAGGCTCAAGTGAGGGTGGGTGCAACTGCTAGATCGGCGATCACAGGACATGGACGCCATTTAATTGCTAAATTTTGCTGGGAGTCTATGGGGCAAAGGGTCGTTTTCTTTCCTAACTCGGGTCATAAAAGCCCATTAAGGTGCTTGAATAATTTACACAAGGTATAAATGATTACTTTTCCATAACCACCAGTTTTGTTGCGATAGGTTAAGTATTTTTTTAACGCGAAAAATGGTAAATTCCGCCATCTTGGACGTTGCTGCTTGTCTGGCAACTTTGCTTTCTCCGCTCGACGTTTGCAATTCTCGGAGCGAGAAGGAAGCGAGAGAGGCTGCGCCAAGGCGCTCGTTGCTTGCAATGGGAGGCGAGAGGAGGAAAGGCGCATGGAGCAACAGAGTTGCAACAGAGCGGGCGCCTGCTCTCGTGCAGGCAACACTGGCGCATATCCTTTCTCGAATCCTCTCCCTCTGGCGCCGCCATTAAATTGCAAACGCTCTCCAGGTTTTGAGTTGCGCCCACCCACACTACAGCCTCCCTAGCGCACGCCGCTCCGGCCAGTCATCGTTCACCCTCACAACCAGGCTGCGTGTCGTCTCTTCTCGGCGGGTGCTTCGGCCCCCTTCGTCCACGTTCTAGAAGGATCGTGACACTGGCGACGAGCAACCGTGGCACTGGAGGCCACCAACGTGCACGGTTCGGCCCACGCTGCCGAGGGTTGCAACACCGCCCCCCGCTCCTGTCGCCATGCCGCTCTACGGGAGGCTCGAGCCGTTCGAGGGAGATGGGTCCGCCTGGCCAGTCTACGAGGAACAGGTCCACGTGTTCTTCCGGGCGAACGACACGCCAGAGGCGAAACAACGGGACATCTTTTTGGCCAGCTGCGAGACCCGCGTCTTCAGCCTCCTGCTCGACCTCCTCAAGCCGGCCACGCCGCACATCAAAACGCTGGGTGAGCTGCTCGCCATGCTGCGCTCGCACTTCAGCCCAGCACCGTCCACGCTTATGGAGTGGTTCCGCTTCAACAACCGGAGCCGCCAGGACGGGGAGACCCTCGGGCAGTTCGTCGCTGCGCCACGAGGGTTAGCGAGCACCTGCGCCTTCGGCGACCAGTTGGACTCGCTACTCCGGGACCGGTTTGTCTGCGGCATCAACAACCCCGCCATGCAGAGGCGTACAGCCACAAGACCGCCGAGCTGAGCTTGGAGCAGGGCTGCCTGCTGTGGGGTTCCAGGGTGGTGATTCCACAAAGCCTCCGGGCCAAGGTCCTGTAGTTGCTGCATGCCTGGCATCCCGGCGTGGAAAAGACCAAGATGGTGGCACGGTCGCACGTTTGGTGGCCTGGCTTGGACCAGGACATCGTGCACCAGGTGCAAGGCTGCCAGGTCTGCCAGGAGACCCAGCGAGCCTCGCACCAGGTGGAGATCACCCCCTGGCCGTTCCCACAGAAGCCGTGGTCCCGCTTGCACGTGGACTATGCGGGACCTTTCAAGGGCCACTACTTCCTGGTGGTAGTGGATGCCTTCTCGAAGTGGTTGGAGGCACTGCCAGTCACCAGTCCATCGGCAAGCGCGACCATTGCGGCTCTGCAGCAGGTCTTCGCGGCGCAGGGATTGCCGGACATTATTGTGTCCGACAATGGTCCCGCTTTCGCTAGCGCCGAGTACCTGGACTGGCTGCAGAGGAATGGGATCCGCCGGATGCTGCTTTCGCCGTACCATCCTGCTTCCAATGGTGCAGCCGAGCGAGTGGTCCAGACCATCAAGGACAAGCTCAAGAAGAGCCAGCCCAGGGATTTCCGAACGCAGGTGGCCCGGGTACTGTTCCAGTACCGGACCACACCCCACGAGGTCACTGGCCGTGCCCCCTGCGAGCTTCTGCTGGGCCGGATGGTCAAGATACCGTTGGACGTCTTGCATCCAGGCCTCCGGTCCACGGCACTCCTGAAGCAGCTGAAGCAGAAGCTGGCTGCTGACCAAGGGTGCCGTCCCGGGCCTTTGCCGGAGCCGGGAGCGTCGGTCTACGCCAGGAACTTTCGTCCTGGTCCTCCCTGGTCTGCCGGACATGTGGTTTCACCAGCGAGTGCCTCGTCGCTGGTCGTCCGCATGACCGACGGGACCACCTGGCACCGGCACGCCGACCATGTCAGGCCTCGCTCCGGGACCTGGCTTGCACCCTCGGCCGTCGCTTCAGAGGAACAGCCCACAGGGGGACCAACGACAGCACCAGTTGCGGCCAGTGGAGCGCCACCCACCACGGAGGCAACAAGAGTCTCCAGTCCTGCGGCACCAGTTGGACCGGTGCCACTCTCAAATCCGGTCCCTGCGTCTCCACCGGGTGGAGTGCGACCGGGACAGGCAGCGCCCGGCGTTGCCACACCTGGCCCATCGACTCCAGTGCCCAGGCGGAGTACGCGGCAGCGCAGGCCACCTGATTGCTACTCGCCGGGGGGATCTTCGCCATCGACCGGCCAGGACTTGGCACGACCAGACGCCGAGTTGGTGTCGGCCGTGTGCGTTGTTATTTCATTTATTTTGTTTGTAAGGAAACAAACTGGGGGGGGGGGGGGGGGGGAATGTGACAAGTATGTAGCGCCCCCCTCCAGTCCGCCCGTCTGTGGCCGCCAGGCTCGGCGGGAAACATTGATCACCGCGCCCCAAAACGCCGTTGAGCGCACGCCGCTCCGGCCAGTCATCGTTTACCCTCACAACCAGGCTGCGTGTCGTCTCATCTCGGCGGGTGCTTCGGCCCCCTTCGTCCACGTTCTAGAAGGATCGTGACAAACCCGCGTTGTCTTGTGTATATGCAAGCGCAGGTCGCGGACAAAGATGCGGGAATCCACTACAAACTGGCGTGTCACAGGAACGGATACCTCAGATCGCGGACGTAGCAGTTTCATATTTCACAATGCAACGTACATGTGGCGAATCGCGTGCTACAGGAGCTGATATCGCGCACGCATATGGCAGACAAAAACGCGGGAACCCGTTAAAAACTCGCTTGTCAGACGTACCGGTACTGCAAATCACACGATTGATGAGATTCCTGTCGGACATCCCGTGAGAGTGGGGAGGTGGACGATGTTCCGGAATTTTTGTTTTACGGATATTTAGCCAGAAAAACAGGATGGTCTATGTCTTGAGGAATCGCCCCGATGTCCTTACAAGATTTTATGGTAGAGTTGTAGGTTCCCTGCATTTCGATCACTTTGAAAGGACGGGGCGTTGTGCAGACATCAATGGTCCCGACAGGACCATAATGCTGAGAATGCTTCAATATGCATGAAGGAACAGGAAAACGGTACCCTCAATGCCTGTATCTAGTATCAAACTAGTTGTATTTTGCACAAAAACACCGGCATCATGTATTGTTTAGAAATAAATAGGGCTGAAGAGCACTCACGCAACTTCAACTCGTCGCGGTAATGTGAACATCAGTAACATTTTGCCAGCTTTTTATCTTGATGTTCTCTCAAGAACATCGATGCCAGCGCTTACAATTTTATGCCCTCTGCTTCAGTGTTTACCCACAGAGCTTCATTCAGAAAGGTGTACAGAGAGGTTCAATCGCATCCGAGCCGACTGCAAGGAGCCTTACCTGCGGCAGTCCCCGCTTCTTCGCCTTCATGGACACCTTCGCAGGGTCCGCATTGAGCATGCGCCCATACTCCTCACAATGCTCCTTGTCCTCTGCCCATGCATAGCCTGTAACCCCAGAAACAAGTCCCCGTTAGCAACACCCACGTGCATGCAGTAACTACAAAGTGAGAGGAGTGTATCGTATTTTCCGGACTATAGTGCCCAACAGATAGATGTATAGCTTGCAGGGGTAAATTTCGATTGAAAGCAAATTGTTTTTCCTTAGATAGTCTGCACCCCACGCCTAGCACGCTGGTAAAAACGATTGTACACATCACGCCTCAACAATGACTGCTTTAGTAGCTCACAAAGCTTGTATTGTGCACAAATCACTATTAACAATACGCGTCATTCACAAAATTTATCATGTTTCATCATCTAAGATCGGAAGTTTTAGGGGTCTTACCAAGAGAAAAATTTAGAAAAAAACTGTACTTTCAGACATTGTTTTTCTTGATCAGTAAACCCCAAGCTACATTTTTCCCAATTATTACACCAGGGAAGTTAATATATATATGTAGTTACATGATTTCTGAGTCACATATCCTACTGTTTGCACGTGAAAACCCCCCAAAAAAAAAAAAAAAACTTTCTTGGAAAAAACAAATCCTTGCAGTCCTCACTGCCTTAAATTGGAAGTTTTAAAGGGCAACTCTGGCCAAAACTCAAAATGAAATAAATTACTGGTATCGTTGTAGTGACACAAAATATGACCCCAGTCAAAACATTACGTCCGCGGGACGCCGCATTCTCAACTAATGCCGATAATAAAAATGTGTTCCGCCGCGACCCGCTGCTCCTTAGCGGGCGGCCAGCGGGTTGCCGATCGCTAACGCAACATTGGGCCGTGACGTCAGTATCGTTCTCTTTTTTTTTCCTCCGGACCGGGTCTTGCGCAGAGTGCGCTTCTTTGAGCCGCTTGCACCACTACTTCGGCTTGTGATGGGCGTGTTTAGCCGTTGCTTTTATCTGCAGCCCGTGTAGCTTCAGTATAGTCTTTTGTTTATTTGCTTGCAAGAACTCCAAGACTCGTTTTAGCGAGCAACTCGGTGCGCCCAAGACTGCCCAGCTGTTCCTCGAAAGATGCCGAGTGCAACTTGTAGCGCTGAGGGCTGCTCAACATGGAGGTGCTTTTTCCCAAGTTTCCACCGCAAAGGAAGTTGGAGAAGGTGTGGGTGAACGCTGTTCGACGAGTGGACTTTGGACTTCGGCTTTAACGCGCCCGAGGAAAAAGGAACGAAAAAACAGACGTGAACAGCCCAGCACACGTGTTCGGGCGCCGCGGCCCGCGCCGGAGAGCCTCAAAGCTTTGTGTGTGGGACCGACCCGCACCACGAAAGCAAGAGGGCTCCCAGTACTGTACGTCACTGGCAGCGCAGCGTAGAGCAACGCCGCTCCATCCACAGAGCCCCGATGACAATTTAGGCCTAGCAATGAGTACATAAGATCACACACACGGCGACAGCCGCCGAGTACGGCACCGAACGAGTTCACTCGTTTTCCAGTGGCGTTTCAGCTGCTAGATATGTTCGCTGTCTTGAATAAGTTGCGCAACCATGGCTGGCGGTCATCAAAAGGTGAGAACTGCTCACAAGTTTTCTAAAAACGGCGAAAAAGACAACTCATAATTGATAAAGTGCCGTCCGGAACTTCAAAGCAAGCAACGTCCGGCTCTGCCAGTGCGCCAAACTGCACTGCGCCAAGCTGCACCGCTCCCAAGAGGGCGGCCGCGCGTCTGACCTCCTTCCTGGCCGAAAGCTAAACAACACGCGTGAACCAGATTCGGATCTCCAAAGCTGAGCAGGCGGAGATAGCGCATCACGCAACCGAAGCACGAAAAAAGCCGTCGTCCACGTCGGCTACACATCGGAGGTCTCCTCTCCTCAATGAAAAAGCAGGTCTGCCGGAGGTTGGCACTGCGTTTACTGTTGTAAGCCTAACGGCTGTGAATGCGCTTCTCAAGTGCAAAGTTTACGATGGTACTGTAAACATCTCAAAAGGAGACTGGGAGTATGGGATTGCAGTGAATCTGATTCTAAGCCGTGCTAAGTGCGGTGAACTGAAATCAGAGTGGAGTTCTCAGAGGGGGAAGGAAAATGCAACATGCAACCACTTTGAGATAAACATACTCGCATTGAGTGCTCTTGCAAGTACCGGAAACGGATAAACAGTGCTGAACAATCTTTTCTTTGCAATAAACATTTCAAAAGGAGGTCTGCACAAGAAGACATTCCAAACATGTCTAAAGGAGATCAATTCAGCAGCTTAGAAGGCAGCTGGAACTGCGATGAGCAAGTGCACGGGAGCAGTAAAAACACTCTACTGAGACCTAACTTCGGAAATCCTGGAAACGTTGCTGTTCCGTTCGCAAGGGGTCACTCGGTGCACACAAACATTGGAAGTGTTATTGAACTGTTCTTGGACTACGTGTTTCGCTTTGTTGTCCCGTTTAATTTCTGCCTGGGCTGCGATATTGGACCAAAGGAAAGTGATCCTGCATACCAAGAATGGAAGAACACTCACATCTGCCAGAGACTCAAGCAAGCCAGGGCAAATGGAGGTTGAAGCTGTAACTATCCTCTTTGAGCGTTCGCTTGCGAAGAATAAATTATGTTACATGACAATGTTGTGTGAAGGTGACAGTCGGTCGTACAATGCACTTCAGAATGTGGAAGCAGAAAAAGAGGACTGTGTCAGTCACATCCACAATAGAATGGGCACTGCAATTTGTAACCTTGTGCAGAAGCAGAAGAGTGGAGGCAAGCCAAGTCTTGGTGGCAAAGGGAAACTTGCAGTTGATCTGTAACTAAGCTCACAATGTATTATGAAGGGGCTTTGAAGTCGCATGAGGTTAACATTGAAAAAATGTGAAAAGTGGTGATGGCATCATATTATCGCATCACATCGACTGATGCAAAGCCCAACCATGCACTTTGCACCACAGAGGAGACCTCCGTTCAGCGGGGAATGTGCAATTGCGCGAACTGTGCTCAAATTCAACTGCGGCAAACAGCGTGCCACCACCGCAATCCTGAGGGAGCTCCATCTACACCAAGACACAGCAGTACTCAGAGGTCAAGTGAGAAAGATCACCAGCGACTGACTGCTTTCAACAGGAAACCTGCCCATGAACAAACCTTCACACAAGCTATGAAAAGAAAGTGTGGGCAAGAGAATGACCAGGATTACATTCCTGGGAGTTTTTTAGGCACTGTCCCATGCCTGCCAAGTTCGGAGAAAATTTGGAAGATGTTCTAGGACTGAGGAGGGGGGGAGTTTAATAAAAGAAATAATGACAATGAATTCAATGAACTGAAACAAAGATTACGTCATTACATTTGTATGGCACTGCTCACGCTAGTGAGATACAGCTGGGTCTCGCCATCATTAAAGGGCAACTCCGCTTCATGTTTGGTTTTGAAAAAACAATGCAGTCCTCTTCAGTATCGCCTAAAAAGACCATACGGGAAATCTTACGACGCAGTTCTGTCTAAATGTTTCTTAAACGGTCCGGCAAACTTTGCAACTCGCCAAGTTGCCGAAATCGGCTGACTTGAGCGGGCGAATTCAGGTGCAACCCACAGCGCAGTCAAGGCTACGGCATGGGCGGAGCCAACATTGAGCTAAACGCCATCTACATGGCTCCCTTTTGCTTGTTTTCACTTCTCCGGGCGAGCGTAGCGCATGACGTCAGCAACGTTGCCTCTCGGCGCCCAGCAGTGTCCACGTGATTGGCGTAACGCGCCTGCGCAGCGCGTTTCTTGGGAGCCGTCCGGCCGCCCGCCGTGGTCCCGCCGTTACTGCCATCTTCCGCGTCACAACCGCCGTCGTCGTCTCACCGATTGTGATTATTGTCTCTCGGAGTTTCGTCCACACTACGGACACCACAGGCGCACACTTATGCCGCAGTTGTGCAGACGTCGTCAAATGCCATAGACACCAAAACGTGGCGAAGAGTGCGGTGCAGACGACACTCGCGCCTGCCACACGCCCGCCCCAATCCCGCCTGTCGTTGGGCCGAGGATCACGTGACATCTCGTATCACGTGATGGCCATGTACTTGGCGACCCGAGGCCAATGTTGCCGGACGGAGCCGAAGTTTCGATTTCCGCTCATGTTTAAAATCAGATTTAAAAATATATATCCCATTTTTCACGAAGCAAACGACGTAGTGTGTTTTACTAGGGCTTTTTAATTCGAAATCAATCATTATCCTGAAATCTTCGGAATTGAGCGGAGTTGCCCTTTAAGTGTGGGGAAAAGGGGGGGGGGGGGAGGGGGGGGGGGGGTATTTTGCATTTTCTGGGAGGTTTTTCTGTCTATCATGCAACTGTATGAAATGGTCGAAATACGGGAGTCTCCCGGGTAATACGGGAGGGGTATGCTCTCCTGTACATCCTTCGTACATATTTTGCTTTAAAAAAGAAACAGAAAAAACAGCACGCATTGTTTGAAACCTTTTTCCTTGTTTTCATAGAATTCATTTTTTCATCACAACACAGTTTTGTTTATGGTATCTTGGGATCTAGAACGTGGATCTGAATAATTCATTTTAGGTTTGACAGCTCAGAAATCGGAAAGTGCAACAATACACAAACTTCCGAGAAACCTGTACCATAACTTTTTATTTTTATTTTTAATACATGTAACGATTCATTTCTATTTGTCAGTGAAAAGATTTCATTGTGTCATAACTTCCTGTCAGACAGTGCTAAAACTTTTAAAAATTATTTTGTTGCACTTTTTACTGTTTGCACAATGTAAAGACATATTTTGTGCCATATCTTTTTATAGGGCTATTACAGAAAAGTTGAGCTAAATAATCTGCCATAAATCTAAGATTTCCTCTCAAAGTATAGGAGATAGGCTAATAAAACCCGGTAGATTTGTGTTCAGCAGTCAAAGTTACACTAGGCGCAGGAATTTCCTCCAAATCTGATCAGAATTGACCGAGGATCTTTGAAGTACAGGGTAACCCCTCGTACATGTACAGCCCACGGGCTATACGCTGGGAAATAGGGTATCATAAAACTATTGTGTCAAAGAAGAGAGGATGTTGGAAGCAACGTGTCAGGACACCATACAGCATTCCGACTTGACCACTGCCAGAGTATCACACTCCATAGCATCTGCCTGGACTAGAGAAGCAAATCAAAAATTCTAATGGATTGAACAAATAAGCCAGCTCACCTTCCCTGAGAGACCAGTCCATGCCCATCTCGAGCGCCTCCTCGAGATCCCTGTGGCAAGAGACATCAAGGGTTACAAACTGCAAAGACTGAGTAGTAGCAAACTCGAGAAAGGACGTCACTGCCGTCATAACAAGGTACTCAGCACATGTTGGCTCTGAATTACGTCCAAGCCCTTTTGGTGTTTGAATCATTCGGCGAACGAGATATAGAGAGAGAGGGGTCAAGGAAGCACAAGACAAACTTGTGAGGCAGACTGGCTCGCGCGCCAACCGTCTGCTAACGAAGGCCTCCTAAGGCCACACGCTCAGTGACTGGCTGCCTCACAAGCTTGTCCCCTTCCCTATCTAGAAACGGCAAGAGCGACTCACCTGGCGTTCATGGGGATGATGCCCTTGGAGCCCACGCCCACTGGGATGTGGTCAAACATACTCTGGGCCAGTTGCTCCTTGATGGGCAGCACGTCCTTCTCCATCAGGTTGGTGCGCAGCAGGCGCACCCCGCAGTTGATGTCAAACCCCACCCCTCCTGCAGGACACGGGACAGGGCAAGGGGGCCCTCAATTCACGCTGCTTAGAGCAGTAGTTCTCAAACACTTTGATCTCTGGGAACCCCTCTTGGTCTCAGCATGGGTGCTATAGACCCTTTTTCTGTTTTCAAGCACAAGCAGCCTCTGGCTACCGAAGAGGTTTCCGGTCGCTCTGTTTGGGCGGACCATCTGAGCATGTTGATGTTGACTTTTCTGGGACAACGAAGCTCTACAGAAATCGCGAAGCTGGGAATTTGGCGACGTCCCTCTGCCGTGCCATTCAACGCACAGGAGAGGGTCGGTCGTCTTACCCAACCACAAACCCGTTTCACGCCGTAAATATAGCTCTAAAAAATGTATTTCTTTGTTGTAAGTTTGTTTTATGACATTCTGTTTCCATCTACTCTGTTTAAAAAAAAAAAGTGTTTCCCTTTGCATGTTTCGAATAAATGCTTCACATCCTGCCTATAAACGAAATTTTCAGTTTTTTTTAAACAACCGTTCATAAGGCGCGACACAGGCCGGGAAACAAGGCAATGACTCTTCAAGAATAACTTTTGCACATACACCGTGCCAGCAGCACTACACTTCCAGCATCCCATAGACCGACAGAGGGCAAAAGGCAGGCGGCCAAACGGCGGTGTACCTGCGTCACCCAAGTAGAGTCCTGCGTACCGGGAGAGACTATGGCCTTGGGGTCGTCCATGTCGAAAGCGGCCATGTTGCCGATGGCAAAGCCGTAGCCGGAGTGGATGTCGGGAAGGCCTATGGAGTGCTGCGCCACAGGAAAGGGAGAGATCCTGGGCATCAGCTGACCTGCCGCCTATCTTAAGGCTCGTTCACTTGCTAGCGTTACTAGATCGACCCCGTCACAACCGCCCACGATTGCTTACGACGAAAGAAAACATTTGCTCCACCTGTTGGCTGGCTTTGCCACACTTCTGGTCTGCGCACATTTGATGTGTCGCTCTCACCATGGGCTTCAAACAATCCGAACCACGTTAGAAGCAACCATTTCTCATAGACATTATGTTTATTTGATCTTGCAAATAGTGCAAAACTCTGTCTAGTTATGCACAGAGCAGTTGTGTTATAGCGCTACCTGATGGATAGCACCATTGTGGTCTCTCGTCGCAAGAGCCTAAACTACACTCGGCATCTGTCTCTTTGAATATGAGCTAGAAGACGCCAAAGATATTTCTAAAATTTCTAGATGCTGTAAACGACGCAACTTTCACAGGCTCAAGTTTTCGAGCTAAAATTTGTAGATACTGTAAACGACGTAATTTTCGCGGGCTCAAATTTTTGCGAATCGGGCCAAAGCTGAAATTTTGAAATTATTTGCGGGTCCTAATTGTCGCGAATCGAGTGTAGCTTCCGTAGCATTCACGTATTGCCCGAATTGTTCGCGGGACATATTTTTCGCGAATTGTACGCGATTTGCAAAAATTAGGTCCTCGCGAAAATTTAGTCGTTTACAGTATTGTAAGGAGATAATTACATCCTTGAAAGTAAAAAAAAAAAACAGGCGCTTATATATTAACGTGCAACACCGACGTTGTGCCACTGCAGCAACACTGTCGTCGTCGTGGCGCATGCGCAAATGCTTTGCCTTGCGCGATTCTGGATTTTGAGTAGCGTGTTGGTGCATAGCAGCATTAATCGCCGTCTAACTTTTGTTCCAGAATTTTCAGAAAAATATTTCACAAAACAGAAACCAGCAGCAACCTTCCTCTACGTCTGTAGCAGCTCAAGAGCAGAACCAAGCTAGACCCCCAAAGTCCTTTGCTCTTTTCACTTTAGCAGAGGGAACGTCAGAAAAAAAAAGCAAGGACAGAAAAAAAAATTACGGTGAGCAAAAAGTTTTGTGCAAGAAGCTTCTCTTCCTCTTTTTACGTCTTAACGACTATACTACACATTAAAACTATCAAATACGACCTCTGGGACCACCACCAGAGCATTCAAATTCAACTTGTGCACAGCCCTGGAACTCACACCGACAATGCCGGGAAGGGCGGCCACATTGCCGATCTGCTTGACCCCTGGTAGGAACCCGCCCACCATGCCAGGACGGCAGGCGTTACGGAGCTCCTCAAACATCAGCTTCTCCAGCAGGCTATTCACGTAGAAGACCCCCTCCACCTGCACAGGGGACAACACCACTCAAGCCTCCGTCTGTCCAAGGAGCTAGCTTATGAAGAACGAAAATCTTCTACACAAGTTATGCTCCCGTCTAACGATACCTGAGCTGTGGATGGACGGATGGTATAGTCATTGACAGGGTGAGAACAACACGGAGGAACTTCTGTTGTCCTGCCTCCAGCGCAAGCTATCTACCTTTGACGACGTTTCAACACCACCTGCAGCTCGAGCACGCACGCTCAGCCAAAGCACAGAGCGCGTGCTGGAGCCCGTGTGTTCAGAAGAAGCGCCCTGCCATTCTGGTACATCAGTGACATGGTGTTCATACATTCTGTATTGGGAGTAGCCTGTCCGAAGCAGCCTAGGGGGGGTATTCACTGGATGATATATTTGAGGGCAATGTTTAGAGCACATGCACAGAACGAGCTCACATTAGTAGGCTGCTAAGACCGGCAATCTACAGGGTGATTCAAGAAGCCAGGCTCTTAAAATCAACCATAAAATTCAGTCTTTTAACCTATCGCGCTACGACACAGATGGTGCATTTTTTTTTTGTAAAATTTGCAAAGAGCGAACTTACTTGAGGAAAAAGTAAAGAAAGAAAAAGGCTTAGCTCCTATGGAAACGCAGAGGCGCCATCGGTCTTCAAACAACACGGCGCCGAATCGCAAAGGGAGACAAGAGATGGCGCAACGAACGAGCATACGGTGCCGAGAGCCGGCGTATTTAGATCTTTTCGACTCAAAAGCGGCGCGCATTCCGCAGGCGGCGACAGTCGCAGAAATAAAAACAGACGCGGTAACAACAAGGAACTGCAGTTCCTTGTCTGCTAAAGACGCCGGCTCTCGGCGTCGTATGCTCGTTCGTTGGCGGCAGTTGGCGTTGCGACTGCTTGCGCCATCTCTTGTCTCCCGTGTAAATTGCCATGTTGTTTGAAGACGTGGCTTCACTGAGTTTCCATAGGAGCTAAGCCTTTTTCTTTCTTCACTTTTTGCTCGGGTAAGTTTGGCTCTTTGCAAATTTTACAAAAATAAATGCACCATATGTGGGCAACGCTGCACGAAGTCGCAGCGCGATAGGTTAAGAAACTGAATTTTGCGGTCGATTTAAAGAGCCTGGCGTCTCCTTGAATCACCCTGTAGATGATGCGAAAGGCATGTTGAAGAAAAACTGTGGAAGCTCGCTGTGAGCACGCGCTCAGCAAACGCACACACAGCAATGGCCGCCAGTATACACTGATGGTCTTAGCAGCCTGTAACATGCCTGTTGTGCCCATTCCGAGCATGGGCAGGGAACAGCACACTCAGTGAATACACCCTACTCCACTCCCCCTTAATTCCCCTAAATTCCAATCCTATTAATCCGTCAAACGATCAATTTCTTTGTCATTTTTTATGCGTTAAGCAAACACGCCTCAGTGAATCACGCACTAGCCTTTAGCGGCTTCCGAATTTAACTACGCGCCTAGTAAATAATAAAAAAAAGAAACGCAATCCACGAAACGAATTTCCGCTAAACGTGTCCATGAAAAGTTGTCAACGAAACGATACGGACCCGTGTACCCCACAGTTCAACGTATATGTTGAAAGAAGCTCTGCCACGGTTGGTTCTCAAAAACACTGTTCACAGACTGCAGCGAAGCGTGAACGCCAACAACCGCTCAGCAAACCCGCAGTGGTGTGGCCGCGTGGGTAGCTTACATTACGTTAGATTACGTCAACCTCAGTACCCACCTTCATGTTCGGCACAAAGCCCTTCTTGATCCTCCAGGAGACGGGAGTCAGTTTTTCCAAATAGCTGAGTTCCTCGTTGTAGCTCCGCACCCCCATGATTGACTACCTTCGCCGGGAAGAAAGGAAACGTTCAGATTTGCCAAAGTCAACACGTGGACGCCGGTACGTGTAGGCCTACGTCGACGTGCAAGATTTCAGTAATAGCGGGTAACCCACCGATGAGACCAGGCGCGACAGGCAAATTTGGAGACTAGAGAAATGTCTGAATGCGGCTGTTCATTGGCGTTTATCCAAGTACCGTGATTAAATCGATTAAATCCTCATCCCTGATTCACCGCACGCCCCGCGCCCCGCAGCCTCGAAAGAAAAGAGAGAGGAAATAGATAAAAAACCGTCACGACACTGGATCCCAAAACATTAGAGGCTGTCTTGAAGTGGCTATAGACCAGTGTCCGCGCCAATTCTGGGGCGCCGCCATGTTTATCTACGCTCGCGCCACCACGCGGAAAGAACTGGCAGGCGGGGAGGGGGGGCTGCGTTGGCGGCGTTGCTTTGGGTAGCTGGATGCGGCAGGCTGTCCGAATGCACCGACACATCGTGAAAGATATCTTCACCAGAAGCCTCTGCGGCCCGTTCTTCAACAGGCAAGATGTCGTGAACATTCGAGAACCCATCTCGATCAAGGAAAATAAGGGAAAACCCTTCTTGTCTTAGATGTTCTCGGTGTCTGCTGACCCTTGACATCCGCGTTTCAGTCCGGGTTCATTGCGTAGTAAATATTTCGCTACCGCTTTCTTGTAGCTTTCAAATGCTTGATTGTTGGCTTCTTGTATACGACATTACATTCGTGGCACGTTTGAGACCGATTTTCGCGATCTGCTTGCCTTTCTGCGGCAGCGCGGCTCTGCCAAGCCGAAATAAGTGCGAGGCGTTCACTTGATCGAACGCAGCTTTAGCGAATGAAAACGAGACGACGACGTTTCATCGAATGACTAGCGAATGGGTCTAGTTACATAGACAGCTCGGATTAGCTTTCTTTTGTAATGTGGCGCCTTGTCTGCCGCTGCGAAGCGGCGTAAACGAGGGCTCCGAGTATGTTAGCACGCGTCCCCGTCGGTAAAGATGTCGCTGGTCTGCCGCTGGCGTGGCCTAAGAAGAGGGGAGGAGCCTGGGAAAGGGGAGGGGGAGGGGCTATTGCGGAGCGCCAATGGCGAGGTGCGCGGAGGGGCGCGCGCCGGGAAGCAGGCACGGGCGCTGCGGGCTCCTATTTCAGTTGCTTCGTCGGAGTACAGATGGCGCTACGAGCGCGCTGTCGCGTGGAGTGGGGAAGACAGGGCAGACGGGCGCACCAAGGACGCGGACACCTCTTTGAGTTGCTTCGTCAGAGTACAGACGGCGCTACGAGCGGCGCAGTGCGCTCGTGACGGTTGTGCGCCTTCGCGCTACGCGGTGAAATCGTGAAATGGGCGCACGGTCGCACTAGCGACGCTGGCGTGCTGTCGTGACGGCTCTTGCGCCGCGCCGCCGTGTTTCGCTTGCTTTTGACGGCTCTGCTGGCTCTGCGCTCGGTCGCGCGTCATCGCTCTCTGGGCGCGCTTATGGCGCTGGTCACTTGATGAACTCGCGCTCACTTTTCTGCGCGCTTTTAAACTGCAGATGACGGGGCTCTGTAGCGCTTTTGAGTGTACACATTTGCAAAGTGATGGCAGTGAGGTCTTGTGAAAGTAATTTGGAATACGTAAATCAATCCCTGATTGATAGACAGTTTGACGTCTATTTTTAGGTTATTGGTTGTCGTATCAGTACTGCTTTTCTCCTAGCAGTCTGCTAGCTGAAAGGCTCAAGACAAACAAAGACAACGCACTGGGTACTTGACCTCTCACTAAAGGAGATGAAAGCGAGGAACAGAAATAACTCTCGAGCGGTAATAAAATTGTTATTTTTGCATGAAAAAGCAATGCTTGTAAATTGCGAAGGGAAATGAATTTCCTGATCAGATATTCCTGCTTTCTTTTCACAAATTTCTTTTTCTTTTCGTACGTTTGTTAGTTTGTGCACGGGATTGTGACCCAAAATTGGAGCGAGCAAGCCAAAAGGCACGACGGCGCAAAGCAGCAGGGACTGGGTTAAAGAATTTTACATATATCCAATTTTTTGGACTGCACAATTAGTTCACATCTCTCACCCACCATCAAACAACTTCTCACTCAGTGTATCAATAACATGAAGAAAAAATAATACAGTAGAAATATTTCCACTTCTGTAGGTGATCAACCCAGTATAAAAGGCTCTGGATCAACCAATCGAGCGAGCACGGAAATAGAAACCGGAGCAGCTATCATCCAAGCATTTCAAACTTCGCAGTGTAGCAACTGCTGCCAGGCGAAAACAATAAAAATAAAGGAACAGCTGCACTGCGGGAAAAACTGGCTCCCACGCCACAATGCCAGATTGGAATTTTTTTTTTTTTTTTTCGCGGTGGTGCTTAGATACGTGTTCCCCACCAATACAAGCCTCGTCATCGTCCGTTCATTAGACCTAAGTTATAGAATTTATTGAGGTTTTTTGTGTCTTGTTTTTGTTCCCGAAATACCTGTCAACGTGCTCTTTGCATTACTTGACTGCGCGCTGTGTAGGGGCGTCGCGGTGTCACAAAGTCCCTAGATAAGAGCTTCCTACTAGTTGCGACATTTCTTGAGGCGCCGACTGCGTGGCGGTGCAGTTTTAAGGAAGCGAATGGCGGCGCACAGCAGAAGACTGAACGGAATGGCGCCATTTTGTTCCAGTGGAATCTGCTTCGTCATTTGTATACATGCCTTGAACCTACGTCACATGACGACATTGAACACCGGTAACACCCATGGTGGTGGTTGAGTCGATGGTGATTCGCGGCAAGAGCCTTGGTAAACTGCGCCGCGCTCGGTTGTAGCAATTGCTAAGTGCCCCGCCCAGCGTTTCGTCGGCATGCCCCGCGACAGAGTAATCATCAAGTTAGAAAAAGTACGAGCAGCAGGAAAGGAATGCGGGCGCGCATTACTGAGTTTGCGGACGGATTTCATAGCGGCGAGCGACCGCACTTTTCTACCGTTGTTTACGTTGGTGCATACCTTTGCATCTGCTTTCTCCGTTCGTGTGGATACCCTTGGCCTTTCGTTTCATCACGCCGTTTCCACGCTTCAAGCGCACATTTGGGCTGTTTGCCCGGCCAGACGGCGATCGGTCAGCGGCGCCGCCGTGTGCACGCTCACAGAGACGCCGCCGCCGGGGCATCGGCTTGTGCCGTCTGCGACACGATTGCCTTTGCAAGGAGCGAAAGTGTGCACGTGAGCTGCTTAGGAAATATAATTTAAACCTTGATACAAGGAGAGTCGTCTTGTTCAGTATTTTTTTTTCTCCTTTTTTCAGGGTTTAGATTATGACGGTAACCTTACTTTGCTTACCAGTACTTCGCAAGATCGTAAATGTTTTACTACAAGCAGTTCCTTGAGCCGTCCGTCACAATTAAAAGCGCGCAATGAAAAAAAAAAAATTTTTTTTTTTTTGCCGACAGGATGGTTTTTTTTGCGTCAAAACTTCGTTGGCGACATATGGAAACTTTTTGCTCATAGCGCAATCGCACCCACGCTAGCAGCCGCCTGCCGCTCCTTTTATAACGTCACATTTCTCCATATCGCTAGCAGGGAATCCCGATGGACAATGCCCCGACCAAAGCGATAGGGCCATTGTCTCAACGTACAGCTATGCCTTTCCTTCTCCCTCAAACACCGCCATTCGCGTTAACCACACCCGCGCCGAGGGGCCAGACGTCCTTCGTCGCTGTGTCGCCATCGAAGTCCGGACGGAGGAAGAGGATAATCCATGCGGTAAGGGATAATCCCACAAACGCACCAGAAGCTAGGAGAAGGCGGAATCTCTCCAAGGCTGTCGGGACGAACTTCGTCGGTCAACTCAATAATCCTTCGTTGGAGGCCACGTTGGCGACCCCAAGGCGCCTCTCGCTTTGCTTCCGGGCACAGCTGACCGGAGCCATCCGCTTATTTGTGTACTCTTGTCCCCGGCCACTTAATAAACGTATCCGGTGTGGGCGACGAAAAAATAATAAAACGCTTCAACCTGTAAATAGTAAAAAAAATAAATAAATAAAAAAAAATAGAGGGGCGGCAAAACGAGAATGTGTGACTGCTACCACTTATATCCTAAATATATTATATTGGCGTGGCGACGGCAAAACAACGTTTTCGCCGATACTGGGGCGCCCTTGTGAAAAGTGTCTATACTCCATTTCACTAAAACCGTGCAGTACAGCCAAAGTTACAGGGGAGAGAGCATGTGCTAACCTGTTTACGAGGAGGGAACGGGGGAACGGGATTCCCTCTTCCCCCTTTCCCTCCTCTTGAACAGCTCAGGGGTACACTCGCTCCTGTAGCTTTGGCTGTACTGCACAGTTTTAGTGAGATGGGGTATAGTCACGCGATAACGCAGTGCATGCGCACTTAATAATACTAGTAATAATACTATTAATAATATAATAATTATACATTTTTATTCATAGTAATAAACAAATACAAATACAGGTCTGCGTGAGCCAAGGGAGGCTTATGTTGCATGACCTTGCGGTACAGCCCATTCCTTGCAGAAATAGCAGGTAGCAGCATAACTCACTAAATATCAACTGTAGATTTATCACTTGGGAATATCATGTAATAAATTTTTTCAGACTCTTTTTGAACCCATGGTTAGAATAAGTTATCTGGTAGCTCATTAAAAATCTTCGGCACGTAAAATTACCTAATGCTTTCCCCATAATGAGTATAGATACGAGGAATTTCAAAGCCGAGTAGTGTTCTAAATATACGTGGGGCCAAACTCTCAGTTTTAAAATCACTGCATCAAAAGTGACAAAAAACAACCGCCTGAATAAATAACGAATAGAAACAAGGCAATTTGAGTAAACTAAATAAGTTATCACCTGAGGTGTTGAAGTAACACTTTTCAACATCCCCCTCAGAATGCTATCAATTCTGACGTGCCATTGTCGAAAGCAGTTAAAAAATAGAGTGACACCATACCTAAGGACACCACACCAAAGAGTGCATGAGCATTTTTCTACTTGCAAACAGAAGGTACACCTTTAGGTTATGGAGCTAACAAGATACACTTGCGACCAACCTCCGATAGAGGCGTCCGCTTTCAAACGGCAAACGCTCCCCATAGTTTGAGTTGGACCCTCCCTACAATCTATATACAATCTAGGTAAACTCAGTTTTCCGAGGGACGTTTTTAGATTTCATTTGTTTATATGACTACTCTGGGCCCTGACTTGATGTGATATAATGATAATTAAAATGACACCGCCCCGCCAACGTGCTCGCATTTTTAAAATAGGAGAGCAAGTATACTGCCGTTCCCGTTGCTCAATTCACTCGGGAATTAACCAAGCTCGATATGTCTGTATGAAAGAATCAGTTAATTTGGCAGTTCTTGCTTTCCCGAAGAGTTTCATTACAACACCCATATACTTGTCTTTTCATGGCGATATATATATATATATATATATATATATATATATATATATATATATATATATATTTTTTTTTTTTTTTTTAAGGCGAGAATTCCAAGCTTGTAGTTTTATCTTAGGCAGTTGCTCCTGCTGATCGAGAGTTCTCCGAGATGCATTTTTCAAGGAAGAGTTCACGCTTGCAGCCTAGTCGCGGAATTGTTGTACATAACAAAAAACTGGGAAGCAAAACATAAAGCGAAACAAAGGGCAAATGAACACAGATACGGTATGTAGAAACGATGTG
The DNA here is from genome assembly GCF_016920785.2 of Ixodes scapularis. Lineage (NCBI taxonomy): Eukaryota > Metazoa > Arthropoda > Arachnida > Ixodida > Ixodidae > Ixodes > Ixodes scapularis. Next base: position 46,775,742 of record NW_024609883.1, on the reverse strand, counting down.
AAAAAGTTGAAAAAAGAGGGCCAATTTCCGAGCGAAAATGAATCGGCGAGATGAGATCACGATGGCGCATGCCATTTCTAGTACTCGAGACATGGGAACCGGGACTCGTAGCCGGTTGCCTGCGGGCTGCGTCTCGGCGAGTCGCGGGCCGCATGCGGTCCGCGTGTTTGAGACCCCTGATCTAGGCTATCACGAACAATAGGCGAAAGAAGCGATGCCGCCGGCATGATCCTTTCCTCGTTATGTCATCACTAAGTATCGAAGCCGATTTTATATAAAGGCATTTTGTCTCGTTTATAGTCGTTAGAAAACAGTTCCGATAACGCGTCTTGCTCTCTTTATGGCGCACAAAACAAACACTATTGGCCTCGAGACCCGGATTAGACTGTATGGAAGCGCGCTTTTGTTTATCTATGGTTCTCTATGAGGCATGGGGTGATTCTAAGGACATTGAGGCACCCTAGGTGATTCCATCTGTCCACAATGCGGGTGGAGACAAAGCATCCACACCAGCGGCACAGAGCACGGGCAAGGGTACAGAGCACGAGCTCTTAGCACTTGATCCCAGTGCGCGAGCGCTGCATTGGCGTCTCCCATGGGTTCGGCCTCACGTGCGTAGCATTCCTTTTGCTCCAAGTAAGTGTAAAACAAAGCGTAGTTCTGATTTTCACCGTATGAGCCGTGTCGATCGAATCTCGGGGCGAATAGTCGTGGGCGAAGAGCGCAGTCGAAGCTCCGCCTCCAGCGCGAGCTTTCTCGTCTTGAAAGCGGAAGAGTGCTCACGCAGCTGTAGGGAGTATTCACTGGACGCCATATTTGTGGGTGCTGTTTAGAGCGCAAGCTCAGAACGAGCTAACATCAATAGGTTGCTAAGACCGGCACTCTTGATGGTGCGGAATGCACGTTGCAAAAGAACTGTGGAAGCTCGCCGTCAGCACGCGCTCAGCATTCGCGCACACAGCTATGGCCGACAGTGAATACTCCCTATACAAGTAGCCAAAGTACACTCTAGCCAAAGCGCTGCGAAAGACAAAGAGCGCGTGATGGAGGCACTGACTGTAAATGCCACTAAGATGGCCGCAATGCCATCAAAAGCATCTCTTTTTTTTTTTCTTTTTTTTTTTTTAAGGCGAGAAAAACAACTTTGTTCTGCGACGTGCCGGGATCGTGGATTTGTACAAATTCGTTTTGTTAAACGTCTCACTTTCTTCAGTTATTCGTCGTTTTGTTACATGTCATTCGTAATGATTGGATGCAAAAAAAAAAAAAAAAGAAAAAGAAAAAAAAAGAAAAACTGACAATTTTTTTAACACTAAAATTGTTGCACTACCCCTACAAATGGGCGGTGCAAGGATATTCAGTTGGAATGTGTTTCACTTTACACGAGTTTACTGGCGCTCGTGGGACCCAGGTATACTCGCACGCAACACCAATGACCGAGAAACCTCTTCGTTGCAGTGTAATTTCAAGGATAAAAGCGAGCGTGTTCTTTCAGTCTATCCTTCGCAAAACTTGATGACGTAGCGTGGGGGTCGCAGTGTTGGTATAGCCCCCAGTGATAATATTTAAATGCGGCTCATAGATTGAACCCGAGCATCGCGTGAGCACTCGATTTGGACTCGTGATAATCGATAGCTCGACAAGCATTCGGGTATAGTGGCTCGTGTGTCCGATCGCGGCAATCACGACGCCGAACCCAAATAATGTCTGAAACTCAGCGCGTGTCCTGTGCTTTGCCAACCTCAGCGTGTGGCTATGATCCACGGGATACGGCCCATTCGTCACATGTCGATTCGTCATAGGGCAACTGGTAACAGGCCCGTTCGTCACAGCGGAACACTGGTCATAGGGTGATTCGTCACGCTGGCAGTTCGTCACACAACGACTTCAAGATTGTTAAACGTTTTTTTTTTTTTTTCTATCTTGTTTTCTTAGGAAAGTTACGAAAGGGGGCCACTTAATTAAATCCGTACAAGGCCAGTGAGGTTGACTACGGGAAACAAAAGCATGTCCCAATGACCCCAAGTTAAGGCAGCATGCAGCCTTTAGCCTGCATGTTGTCTTATCGGGGTCACCTTTCTTACAAAAGATTTTCGAGAACATAAAGTTTACAATAGAAAAAAAACCACCGAACGCGATTCTTTTTTTTTTTTTTTTTTTGTGTGTGCCCTGTTTCAGGGCTTATTATGCCGGTTGCCCTCCGATTACAAAAATATCACGAGTCTCGATTTCTAAATGGAGGTAGTTACTACTAAGAGAGGTGGCGATATGCTTCTTCACGAAGGACATTCATTAAGGTTTACGGAACTACGTTGTATTGGGCCTGCCGGCGAAGAGCACTTTGTAAAACTAAAATAGTCACCGATCACGCCAAGACTCGTGTAATCTCTTATTCAGGAGACCATACGCATGCATTTACAACACCAAGATAAACGTGCTTGGGTTCGTCATGAGATGAAGGAAAAAGCTGGTATGTACCGAAATCTGTTCCTGCTCTTGTATTCCCAAAACAAGGTCATTAATGTCCTTTATTCCAGTGGTAGGCCGTCTATCACCACACCAAATGCTTCTGGCTGCGGTTGCCTGTGTCAGTGACGACACTTCTTTGCAGATTCCCGCACCGCCAACACTCCGGTGCACCATCCGCAAGCAAAGGCAGCGGCCGAATTTCGAGTACAGCGTATCATCTTGCAGAGCCGACATACGATCGAATGCCCACAGAGTTCAAAGTAAAGTGTATTGCAGCGAAAAATCACAGTGCGCGACATATTATGAAAATAATGACTGTTTTATTTGCATGCAGACCACAGCCAAAAAAAGACTCCTTTCTCCTCCACGATAGCGGAGAGGGCGACGGCGAAAGAATCCTGATCTTTGCTACCGAGCGCAACTTGAGCTGTCTGGCTCACGCGACTACGTGGTTCGCGGACGGGACCTTGAAAGTGACCCCGGCACAGTTCTACTAACTGTATACGGAGCATGCCACAGTCAACGGCGTGGTAAAGCCAATGGTTTACTGCTTGCTGCCCAACAAATCTGAAGCTACCTACAGAAGGTGAGCATTCAAGAGCTCTGATAAACGTATAAAACGAAACGCTCGGTGGTCCTATTATTGGATATGTGTTTAAACACTTCAAAATATGTTCGCTCGTTTTAAGGTTTTTCGACGTCGTTCTGAGTCACATGGGGGGCCAAGTGCCTTGAAGTGGCTTACACGGACTTCAAGATAGCGGCCATCAACGATACAGGGATGTTTTTTTCAGTTCAGACAATTCAGATGACGAGTTTGCTATTCTGGTATGCGGCATTCTATCTATACGTCTTATTGTTGTCTTCAGGTAAGCCAATTGGTTACTTTATTTCTTGTTGATTTTCAAATTGGAACGCATCCAGCATTGGCCTTCTTGCCAATCGCCGACATTCCCGAGGCCTTCAAGGAACTTCTCGAGATTTTCCCCACCGATGCCTTACTCGTGGCGGACTACTTCGAGGACGTGTATATCGGGAGACCCCGTCGAAACGGCTTGTCGTCGGCCACCTCCCCTCCTCTGGTTTGGTCAGTCATAGAATCAACACTAGCAGAAAGGCCAACAAGGACGAACAACAGCATCGAAGCGTGGCTACGGGGACTGCACGTAAGAACTGACCCAATCCTCTGAGAACTTGGACGCTTTCTGTAGTACATTTTTGCATTTGTGGCTCAAAATTTCAGTAGGTTGCCCACTCAAAAAGCTTTCTCCACGAGTGTGTGTGTTCTTTTTTCTTTTTATCTTTGACAGAGATGAAGCTGGCTCAAGCAGAGGGCGGCACGACATCTTCGACGGTGTCCAAGAAGCACGACGACAGCGAGCGGCGTCTTCAAATCATTGTGAGCCGCTACAATGGTCGCAATCGTCTAGAAACCCTGAGGGTGGCAGCTCGGAATATCACTTTTTAATTTTTTTTTATTTCGCTCAATAAATCTGTTGTTTTCTAAGTACAACGATGACTTGTTTGGATGTTCCCTCTCTTTAGTAAAATTAAATATACCGTACTAATCTTTATTGCTTGCACAGCCAGGTGAACATATGTTGGGCAAATTCAAATATCCGGTTCGCACAGTGACAAACGTTCCTAGGGACAAATTCCCCTATGACGAATGTTCCGCTGTGACGAACGGGCCTATTACAAGTTGGCCTATGACGAATGCGGACATGACAAACGGGCCTACACCCATGATCCACACTGGCGGCATATCATCGGCTCCAGACCACTCGGCCGCTTGTTCTGACTGCGAGTTAAGAGAATAAACGCTGTTTTTTTTTGTTTTTTTTTTTTTCTGCGACGTTTATTTTGTGCGGAGAAAAACGAACGCGTGTTTGATTGGTCATAAACGTGCAGGGATTCGTTCTAAGCCAGGGGTTTCAAACACGCGGCCCGCAGGCTATCAGCTTCGAGTCCCGCGGTTCCAATGTCTCGACCGCATGGCATGCGGCGTAGTGATCTCGTGTCGTCGATTCATTTTTGCTCGAAAAGTACCTCTGCTCTTTTAGCGTATTCACATAGTTTAAACTTATCCGTGTTCATTTGCCCTTTGTATTGTTATATTTTTTTGCTTTCCAGCTTTTTGTAATGCAAGAGCGAGCTATTCGTTGAGGGATGCATCTCGGTTGCGCGATCTCTCGATCAACAGGAGCAACTGCCAAAAATAAAGCTAAAAGCTCGGGATTCTCGACTTCAAAAAAATAGAAAATAAATATCACCATCAAAGAAGCCACGAAACGATTTTTGTACCTTCGCCAATTACTACTTAATATCACTCACCAACGTTAATAACTGAATAAACTTGACTTAGTTTTTCTTTCTAGGCAATGGGCAGTCGCTAAAAAAATTCGAGAAATATCTATATGCATCGTCTATCCCCTCAAATCTAAGCCAGAACAAGCGGCCACGTGGCCTCGTGCCAATCCTATGCCGTTAAACGGCTCCAGGAATCCAGGAATTGTTACGGCTATTCTCATCATTGCAGTGGGTGGACACGAGCCACGATCCGAGTGTCCGCCGAGGCATTGACTGTTACGAGCCGAAGTCGAGTGCCCACGCAGTTGTCGTGTCTAATCTATAAGCCTACACTCAAATGAGTTTGAGACCACTGTACTGATACCCCTGCCAGACGGGCACGTTAAATGACATTTGAGCAAAATGACATTACAGCTCGGCCAATCCGCGTGTTTAATAAGCCACGCTGCGCGTGCACCCGCCACATGCAGAACTATAGCATCACGAGCTGATTCGCCGAGCGATGAATGACATTCGATCAAAATGACATTTACCTTCCCGTCTGACGTGGGTATAGGCCGTATTCGCGCAAAATACAGAATTTGTTTTACCACCCCCTTTATGGGCTAGTTTTGATTTCGTCTTGAAAGAGCAACATATAATTGTTTTTCTCTTTATATCCAACGGTCGCATTATGAATTGTATTTGAAATGAATACGCGTATCTTGAAATAGATCCGACTTCTGTGTGTAAAGTGCATCAGTTTATTCAGTGCGACTTAAAACTCTGTTCATGTTCATCGCAGAATAAAAAATCTATTATATTTCTCCTTATTCCTTATTTTACTCTTCTATGCTTTGTCTTACTTTCATACAGCTTTTTGTGTTTTTATTTGACTCTCCGCATAGCTGGGTAGTCTAAAACACAAGAAAACATAATAGTCCCAGAGTGCCAGGCTTCTGAACGGTACGTCCCTACGGTGGGTTTGTACGATTGACGTATGCGAGCCATGTCTGAAGAAGTCAACTAGAGGTGACGATACGTGGGGAGAAACAATTTCAGAGTAAAAGTAACGCAATATTTTGGCTCGATAGCGTTCTGAACAGTTTGTAGTCGTAGATAGTAGTAATAGGGACTTTTAGCGATCCGCTACCGTGTTTCGCGTACCGCACTACCGGAGCCTCTGAAGCATGCTTTTAAGGGCGTGCCTCGATGATACCTTGAGTGGACGGTAGCGCAGTACGCGGAACACGGTAACGGACTGCTAGAAGTTCCCAATATCAATGTAGAATTCCATTCTAACGGAACCTAACTCAGAATTCGCCACCGTCCGAAGCATGCGCACTTGCGCCGCCGAACAACTGCGCGTTTCAGCACGTGTCAACGCGTTATGATCCCCCCCCCCCCCCCCACACACACACACACACATTATCTGGCACCCCCAAAAAATTGTCGTTAGATGGCTGTCCATTTTTCCACGACTCTCATTCTGCGTATGTATGACGGTTTATGAGTTGATGGGAAACTCTCGTACATTAAGATTGATCGAATTCGCTTGGCTTCTTTCGTGCCTTTGTCAGACTGGCACAGTCTCCGGACCCCCTGGTATCGATCGGCAAGCTTGGGAGAATGAAACAAACAAGGGCTCGAGATTGAGTATGATAATTGAGCTTAAAGGTGTCGCACTAAAAAGGGCAACGAGGATGTCTTATTTTTTTTTTTTTTTTTTTAAGACAAATAAATTTTGGTATGAAACTATCACGATACTTATGTTATGAAATTTCTGAAATGCTGTCATAAAGAAAGAGAAAGCAAGTGACTGCAAAGCAAGTGGGAGCCTTCCGGGAGCCGCGAACGAAAGTGTACGTCCACACGGCCACAGGCGGTCACTGGCGGTCACACGACAGCACGACAGTGACCGCGTAGCCTCCGCCGTGCATTGGGAGCGGCCGGCGCTTGGAAGACGGTGACATCACGATGTAGGGGACGCCCCGCTTCTTAACACTGTAAAGTCCCTTCATTATTAATTTTACAAGTAACGAGAACCAATCCAAATGACGGGGCCCATTCCGCTGAAACAAAATGGCGTCATTCCGTTCAGTCTTGTGCTGTGCACCGCCATTCGCTTCCTTAAAACTGCACCGTCAAGCAGTCGGCGCTTCAAAGAATGTCGCAGCTTGTAAGAATTGCTCTTATGTATCAGGTACCAGCACTATACGTAATGCGTTTTCTTTTTTTTTTATATTGAGCCTTTCAGCTAGAAGACTGCTAGAAGAAAAGCGGTATTGATACGACAATTAATAACCTAAAAATAGACGTCAAACTGTCTATCAATTAGGGATGGTTTTATATATTCCGATTAAATTTTACAAGACGTCACTGCAATCACTGTTCAAATGTATAAACTCAAAAGCGCAACAGAGCCCCGTCATCTGCAGTTTAAAAGCGCGCACGAAAGGGACCCCGAGTACATCGCGTGACTAGCGCCATGTTTAAAAGCGCGCAGAGAGCGACGACGCGCGACCGAGCGCAGAGCCGTCAAAAGCAAGCGAAACACGGCGGCGCGCCGCAAGAGCCGTCACGACAGCACGCCGGCGTCGCTAGTGCGACCGTGCGCCCATTTCACCGCGTAGCGCGAAGGCGCACAACCGTCACGAGCGCACTGCGCCGCTCGTAGCGCCATCTGTACTCTGACAAAGCAACTCAAATAGGTGTCCGCGGTGTCCGCGTCCTTGGTGCGCCCGTCTGCCCCGTCTTCCCCACTCCACGCGACAGCGCGCTCGTAGCGCCATCTGTACTCCAACGAAGCAACTGAAATAGGAGCCCGCAGCGCCCGTGCCTGCTTCCCGGCGCGCGCCCCTCCGCGCACCTCGCCATTGGCGCTCCGCAATAGCCCCTCCCCCTCCCCTCTCCCAGGCTCCTCCCCTCTTTTTAGGCCACGCCAGCGGCAGACCAGCGACATCTTTACCTCCCCGTCCCCCCCCCCCCCCCCCCCCCCCCCCCCCCCCACACACACACACACTGCGAGCGTCTGGGTTCGAAACTATTAATGGCCAGTTCTAAAGGATGGTACTTACTTGAAGTGGGAGCTGGAATTCTACGAGGTACCAGGAGACACTTACTAGCGGGCAACGAAGCACGGTGCCTGTGGGGGCGGAGTCTAGGAACGCTACTGATTAATATTGTGACAGGCGATCAGTTATGATAGCAGACGAAACTTCGACTCGTTTGTTCAGAAGTTCGCGGTGATATTTTATTAGCCCTCGTTACAGCACACCAAGGATCTTAGGCAGTGAAATTCACATCACGCAGGCTCGTCCGTCGTAGTCAAATGAGCGCAGTCGACGATGAGGTGTAATGAGCTACTAAGCTTCACAAAGAAAATGCGCGTGAGAAAGAGTGTTGAGGAAGTCCAAAACACCGATCCAGCAGACGCACGTACGTACGTTTACTCCGGACTTCATGAACCCGACGGCGCAAGATCAAAGAGCACCGCCGCCATCGCCACCCGGTTTTCTCTGCACTTTGCGCGACGACGGCACTGCAACGGAGGGCACTCGCCTCGGCGTTAACAATCCGCGAAATAGATTAATTTCCCACTCTTGAAGCCATTCCAAATGATAAATGAAAATACCTCGGCGTTGTTGAACATCTGACGACACAACCAACAGAACTGTGCCGCTGGCTGCGTAAGCCTGACACAAATGTGCCGAGCGCCTGCTCGGCACCGTTGTTGCTCGTGAAAGCCTGCTTATTTGTAGTTGAGACGATGATTCCACATCTTTCGTGGTGCTTGCAATAACTTCGAAGGGCAGGGGAACCTTCTCACGAGTACGTTGAAGACACTCAACACCGGAGCCACCAAAGCAATCGCACGAACCGTCGCCATGTTTGCTTCTTCTTCGTCACTCGCGGCGCGGTCAACTCGTCGCGAGATGTTTTCTGGCTCGGCTAGATGAAAACGAACAACGGCAAAGTGGCGTATGGACACACGGCTCTCACATTACGGGCACTATACTCACATACCGCGGTAAACAGGACCGATGCCGGCGAAACGGCAGTCGGCACACCAGCGAAGAAGCCCTCAACGGGAACCGGCGGTGCAGGCCGACGCAGCCCCCCCTCCCCGTGAGCGTCTGGGTTCGCGATTATTGTTCGCTTTTGCTCCTTGCGGTCGAGGCTAAAAAGAGCACTTCCGGACAAAGGTCTATAGCTAGCGCCACCTATTCCCGACGGCGCAGGCAATACAAATTTTTTTCGACACGAACCTTCTCAGCGCTTTGTAGCAAACCAACAAAATGACGGGAAGAACCACTGATCTTGAGATCAGTGGGAAGAACGCCGTGTTGGAAGCATAGAGTTATTACAATGTACGCTAGAGGTTCAACTGGCGCTAGTGTCTATGCGACTTCCGGGAGGCAAATTGAAGCAGACAGCAACCAGTCTACTTTTGCGGTGCTCCTGTGCATTCCTATGGGAAAACGCGCGTGAAATTTGTCTCTTCGCCGGAAAATAACATGAATAACTTTTATTATTTCGGTTGTACCGGATAGTATGTACATTTATTAATATTGTAAAAGTGTAATTGCTTTAATTACAGCATTTTTCTTTACCACTAAGCGATGTTACCCTCCGCTATATTTCAGGCCCAAACCTATGTTCCATGGCAGGTATGTAAAAACGAGCGACGATTCTAAGCAAACTAACGATCGAAAGGAATGTAAAGTGCGTTCAAAGTTAGCTAGCATTGCGATGGCGCTTATATATTGCTAACATGCCCGTCCTGTCACTCTATGAAAATGACTCCGTTGTGCATCTTTACGATCGGTTAAAAAACATTCGAATGTAAGAAATAAAGTATGTGGACTACGCAAGGTGTGCCTTTTTATTATTTGCTATGTCGGGCAGTTTTCGTCGGGCACCTATTCTCTGACTTCTTGCTATATGCAAAGATTTGGAGCGTGCGGTTGATGATTTGAACCCAGAACATGCATCTTTGCACACAATCACGAGCAGAAAGAATCAGTACTTATTTATTGCAAATCGAACTATATTACGTGGCTTTCAACTTATTTTGATCACCTGCGTGCACAAGGAGTTACTTATCCAGTGTTACTGCGTAGTTCTTGCCGTCCCTCTTGATTTTCCACATGTCCTTCGTTAAAGCGCCAATGCCGTGTTCGCGCTAACAGTGTCCGACAGTGCACATAAATACATGTACGAAGCGGTTTTAGCACCGTTTTCCATACCACGAATTTCGAATAAAAACGCCGCAACTGACCAATTATTTCATCTGCGTGACTGAGAAATGTTCCAATGTGCCAGTACGAACAAAATGTTTGTGATATTTGCTCTTATAATCGAGCGCAGCGAGAAAATTCACTCGCTTTTCCCCATAGAAATGCATTACCGGAAGTCAATTTCCGACTGGTTGCTGTCTGCTTCAATTTGCAGCAGCACACTAGCGCCACTTGAACCTCTAGCGTACATTATAATAACTCTATGGTTGGAAGCACGACCGGCCCACTCGCTTTCCTTCACTTAAAGACCGACGACCAGTTCGTGCTTTCCACTTTTCGCCCGCTTCCTCCTCTCCCTCCTACCCTTTCCACCCATGCCCGCCCCTCTTGGTCCCTTCTTTCCATCCTTCGCTTCCCTCGCCCCAAGGCGTAGAGAGGAGGGTCTTCTGCCTTGCAGAATCTCAAGTCTGGTCGTCGGCCTTTAACCCAAAACTCCCGCGTACTTAGAAAACGCCCATTTTTTTTTTTTTTAAGAGTTTGATGGGACACTGCGTCAAAAAATAAATTTTACGCGAAAAGACATTTTTAGAGCAACATTGACGGCGAGAGATTTATTTGTAATTCTGCACGCAAAGGCCATGACGTTACGGAATGGTCATTTGCTCAACGATATGATTTGCTCTTTCCACCTCAACATGAAGGCGAATCCGATCCACCTCAATCCACCTCTCTACGCGCCCGAAATGCCCAGAGAGAAAAGTGGAAAGGAGATGAATACCCACTAAATCATGCCTCGCGCCGTCAATATTGCTGCTATATATATATATTTATTTTTTTGCGTAAAATTAATTTTTTGACATGTGTATTCCAACTAGTCTGTCTAAAAAAAAAAAAAAACATTTTGTTGTTTTTCAGGGGCGCTTTAACATGAGCTGTCTTTGCCCAGCGTCCACCTGAGGCAACATTACTAAAACACTCAGTTGGGAAACTCGCCCTCAAAACCTGGACCGCCCCATGGAGACCACCTAGACCAAACTATAGGGTGGTCCGAGCCAACGTTATTAGAACCAACTCAGTTCTGGAACTCCGCTCCGGAGGGGGGTCCCTTTGTGTGGCGCCTGTTATAAATGGATTTCTATGTGTTCTCAACGGCAAGTCTCGGCGCTTATACAGGGTCCTAAAAAACTTCTTCGGCAAATGATGACGAACAAGTAGAAAACATGTCTTCAGCACGCTGCCCCCAGCCTCTGCAACGCTAGCAGAACTGCAATGTTTCTATGAGCAAGATGGCCGTCTGGTGGCTTCACTCATGGGAGCGGGAAGCGCAATCCAGCAATTGTCAAAGAGATCAGTGGCGCCACTCTTTAGCGACGAGTCAAAACATGGAAGTTGCAATATATGGCTACTGCTATACTCTGTTTCACCTTGTGTTGTACCGCAGGAAAGGCTACAAGCGCGAGCTCCTTGCTCTATGGCACACCACGGCGGCACAAGCTCTCGTGCACGAAGGTTCAGCTGCCAACGCTATGAGCTCGTGCTTCTAGCCTTCGCTGCGGTACAACATAAGGTGAAATGGAGTATAGCTACTGCGAAATGGCGCCATCGGTGCTTCAGGACCAGATCTGAACCTAGTAGCAGGCAGCACAACTTTATTGAGCGCAGTGTGTACAGGGGCTAGGCTCACCTGCCCGCCTAACTATACTGCACAAGGGGCTCAACAGTAGGAAGGAAATAGGGGATGGGCATTTATGGGAAGTAGACATAAGGTTGTGTTACATTTGGGAATGCCTCTTGAAGAGTTTGTCTTGAAGGTGGCAAACAACTTGCTCCGTCCTGTCCATTAGGAGCAGCTGGAACCGCAGCTCATCTGACTGTAGAAGGGACGTCTAGTGAAAGATGATGCCTTCTCCTTGATCATCAAGGTTTTTTTTGGAGTTCCTGTGGGGGTTGAAACTTCGGGCATGACCAAAACATGTCCGTTCGTGCCATCTGGGGATGGGTCTTCGGAACCACAGCATCTTGTACAGGACCCATCGAAGAGTACGGGGTGAACTCTATGGAGGAATCGTGGGGTCAGGATGGCAAGTGTCTGAAGTTGCCTCCATCGCCTGGCTTGCTGGTGGCTAAGCTCCGGGTGTGGTGGCAGGAGAACATGTCTTCTCTCCCTCTGAACGCTAAATCAACTCCTTTTAGAAACGTACAAGGCAAAAACAGCATTTTATGGCATCCAAAGAAAGAAAGAAGAAAAAGCTCAATTTGGATGCATTTTTAGGTTACGGTTTCCAATCGGAGCGCATCTTTGCGCTAGGCGGTCCTGCCCTACCTTTCTCATAGGATGGAAGTATGGCGCACGTGCATTTGTGCCTTAGCAAAATGGGAGGGCAGGACTACTGGCGCAAAAATGCACAAAAATACACAAAAAGGTTGCTATGTAAGTTTCACTTCTTTACACAGTTACGGAGCACTGTGAAGAATGGCATGGAGAGTCGCTGTAGCCATGGACCTATGCCGTCACACCTTGGACAATGTTTGAACCGCCAGAAGAGCAGGCCATCCGGGGAGTGCACTGCCATTCCTCCTTCGTTGTCAATGTCGATATGGCCTACATCTTGCACAGTTAAGGCTCATACTTATAAAGAGAAAAACAAATATAAGACAAAACCGCCGCATCACTCGCACCGCAGGAAATTCGGAAAAGAAGCCATGACCGACACGCCGGAAAACATGGTACTAGTTTCCCGATGCATCGACTCGGACCAATGGAAGTGCACCAGTACATTTACGTCGGACGATGATTGACGACGGCAAGACAAAAATAAATATATTGCTCCTCAACAGCCATTGTCACGGTCACCCTTGAAAAAGAGGCCGTGGAGGCCTCGAAACGCTGGGCTCCTAATTATGCTCTCGGCTGGACGTCCCCCTTTTCGTTTTAATGGGACAACTTGTGCACAGCAAACATGTACAAGTTACTAAAAAAAAGTAATTAAGTTCAGTTACTGAGTACTGACCTCAAAAGTAATTTGAGTGGAGTAGAAATTACTCAAATGGAAAGTAATTAAAAGATTACTAATTACCGTTAAAAAGTAGCAAATTACTTCTTTTTTTTTTACTTTATTTGTTTGGCGGGTTTTTCTGCCCAGGGGGCAGAGACAAAGGTGTGAAGCCTGATAGAGTCTCTGTTCCCCCAACAGTTCAACAGTCCAAGGAATATGTTCAGCAAACATGGCCTACACAGTTAAAATAAAAATAACAAAGTAGGCACAATGAAACAGCTAGTTCAACATTGAACACCGTGAAATGTAAAATGAAATAAAAGGGCACAATAAAACAACTAGCAAAATGACATGTTACACAACAAGCACAATTCGTAGCGTAAAACACATTTAACATCGTATGACACACAAGCATCATATCCCTAATATATACATTAAAAAAGGAGAAAAACAAGTTACTTGAAGTTATTTACATGTGTTAGGGCCTCGACATGGGAAACAGGGACCACTGAAGGCTTAAAAGGGAGCGTTTAATATATGTCTGGCGGGTACGCCTGCCCAGCAAAAAGAACAGTGCGCCACACGGGTGGTGGCACAAGCTGGGGTCAGTCATTCTCTTTTGCGACAGCGCCAACACATGTTACTCTGAAGTTACTATTACAAGTTTTTTTACAGTATCAAGAAAGTACATAGGTTTCGATCCGATAGCAAAATTGTACCAGCCAAATATGAATCAGCTAGTTTTTTTCAGAGTAATGCTTTAAAAGCTGGTTCTGCTTCTGTGTGACTAATTGTCTGGTACTTTCTTTTTTTGCTCAACGATGCCCTGCGAATGTATCATTTCTCCTTTGAGATTTAGCACTGCCTGAGCTTAATTTTTTAGACAGTGTTGGTTTGTGTACAGAGTTGCGTAAAGAACATATAAAAAGTGCTTGAAGTACCGTATTTACTCAATAGCTGCACTATTTATGAACAAGACCCTTGTGTCTGCTTTCCCACGGAACACATATACAGCCAATCATCACGTTGCGCAAAAATAACAAAGCGAATAACTAGATCGAGAACACGATTCTCCATACAAATGAAATTTTCACAGATGGTATCTTCGCGCGAAGACGCTCTGTCCTGTAAACCACTGGAATCATGCTGCCGGTCGCGATGATTGGCAAGCCGCATGCCTCACGGAAAAGCGAACCCTCAGGTTTTCTTAAATGGACACTGACACACACCAAAAATTTTTTTTCAGTTTTTGCCAGGCGCTTCATTATGGTGTCGGAGGACTACGCAATTAATATTTTGCAACAGAGTAGCGCATTTTTTTTTAATGAAGCCAAAAAACGCAACTGCTCGAAACCGAAACCCGCACACAGAGGTTGGAGAAGTGGAGAGAAGAGTGTGAATGGCGGAAGTCGTGTGGCTACACCCGACCGTGCGTTTTTTTTTTTCTTTTCTGCGTAGCAGACGACATGCGGCGAAGTGGGAACTGTTGTTTGCCGTGCGATTCTTTTGCAGTTATGTTTGTTCCGGTCGCTGTTCTGTACCCCAAGATGAGTTGTTTTGTACATTGAGGAGTTGAAGATGAGTAGTGAGTGCCCGTAATGAATTTCCATGATCGGCTCCGAAAAGAATACACCCAAGATGTTGCGTGAAGAGCTGGCTCACATTTCCTGCGTCCGAAAAAAAGTGGCATTGTGTGACAAAGTTTCCGAAAGATCAACGGGATCGGGACCAATGGCTGGATGCAATTCCTGTAGAACGTTTACGGGCACCTCGGAAAGCGGACGCTACCTGATTTACATGCTCCTTGCATTTTGTGGAAAGTGATTACAATGAGTTCGCAGGTGTCAGAAAAGAAATCCCATACCATTTAATTCAGCGACATGTCGTCCACAACAATTGTTTGTTATTTTTTTGTTTGTTTCTTCAGTGATAATTGTAAAAAAAAAAAGAAGAAATGCAGACATCAAAAAATGTCTGAAAAAAAAAAAAAAAGATTTCATTGGGGACTGAGCCCGGTTCTACCGTGTGTGAAGCGGACGTCTTTCCCACTGAGCTACTGGGGCATCTCTTTACTGGGTGATCTCTTTCCTTAGTAACAATCCAGCCGGTAAACTGTAGGTTGGAAAGTTTGCTGCCGATTTTCCTCCAGCAAAAGCACTCCTGGGTCGAAATCGGGAAGCACCACACATTGGCGACATTCGCACGTTGTAAAGAAATTGTACGGGTGCATATTCAACTCGAAGTAGGCACATCGTGCTTGACGTTTGCGCGAGCGATGTCTTCAGCCGCAAGAAGGGAGCGACGCCTCGGCGACGTCTTCGTGCAAATCGGCTTGATGGTCGGGCGTGTCGTACGGGATGAATACCAATTCTTTTAATCAGTCCCAAATTTCTCTTTTAAAGGCAGACTGAATTCGCAGGTACCGCGAACGACAGTTCTGAAGTAGAGGTCCCACGCCCGTCGTCCGCTGCCGCCGTCCCCGCAAGTCCCACGATACGCGAAACGACGCACGCACAGAATGCTTCCGGTTGTCTGTGGAACTTTTTTTTTCAATCAACGTATTTCCAGCTTTTTAGAGGCCACAAGAAATAGGTTTCATATTTTTTTTTATTTTTAACATTGAGTGTGTGCCTTCAGTGAGCAACAACTTGATTCAATTTGGTGGTCACGTTGATACCTTAGAAAACGGCCCATGACCACAGAAAAGAAAGTGAGCGAGACTCGAACCAGCCAGTTCTTGATTGGCGGTTTTCGGGCGGAAAGAAACCGAATTTCAAATCGCAAATTGTGTTCTGGGTAGTTGGGCTCTCATATGTCATGTACAACTAAAAACCTCTGTGAGCATAAACACCCTGTCAGAGTCCCTTTAATAAACAATGTGGCTATTACTCGAGCAAATACAATAAAGTAAAAAGTAAATGAGAGGTTATGTATTTAAAGTAAAGTAGTAAGTACAGTGGGTGCAAGGGACTTGAAGTAACATACTATATATACAATACATTTCAAGGTAAAGTACAAGTAATTTTAATGGAAGCTTCCATGATGCCCTTTCATTCCCTAGAAGCTGTTTTTCAACTAGTACGCATTACTCAAGGGGTAATCGGAGGTGTATCAGTTTTTTACGGAAATGGCAGCAAATATTGTATAAAGTCAAGTCGCCAGAGTAGTTGATTTACTCTCGCTGACGAGCTATTTGGCACAACCAAATTGTAAGGCATCTATCCGTGCCGCTCTTATAGCCGCCATTACTTCATTTGGAGAAATGACAAGATGACGTCTCGAGAGAGCGCATTTTCACACGACGATACACCATTTTTTGTTTTCAAATTCGGGAAATGTAGCTTGAAGTCGGGAGTTTTCCTTTTCTCGGAAAGCACCAGAAAAATACTGTGGTAAAGTACAAGTACAAGTATAGAGATACTAGTTCAAGTAACATTCAAGTTTTCTAGACAGTAGTACCTACAGTAACACTGCTTGTTTATTTTTTTTACAGCAGAGCTGTTAAGGGCTAGTTTCCCCAGGATCGTGTCCACCGGATCAGAAATGATGACACTTAACTCTGGACAGCTACCGCCATATTCTGGACACAAAGAAACGCCAGTCTTTGGCGCAAATGACGCAGTTACTTGGCCTTTCTTGTGTCGTGTCTGTTCGCTCCCCGCGCCTTGTAGTGGTATTGTTGCAGTGGGGGGCTCGTGAAAATCTTTAGGGGGTTTTGGAATCTCCAAACCACTTTCTTACCTCCCCCCCCCCCCCCCCTTCTCTTCCTTCGCCACATTCTTCCCCCTCTTTACATATATCAGCTGATCTTCCAACACGTTACCTCTTTTTGTGCAGGTATAGGTAATTTTAGTGGCTCATGGGCACAAGAGCCCAATTTTAGTGGCACGTAGGCAGGTAGGTTAGAGCCCAATTTTAGTAGTTGATAGGCAAAACAACCAAAATTCGAAACTAATTTGTAATTTGAGTAGAAGTTACTTGGACAAAGTAATTAAAGTAAACTACTAATTATAGAAATAAAAATGTAATTGAAAGTTACTAAATTACTAAAAAAAGTAGTTAAACTACGGTAACTTGAGTAGAGTAGTTGAACTACATACAAGCCTGGCGCACTGTCACGAGACTCGTTCCAGGCAGCATGGTACAAACGAAGCCCCAAGCAGACTAGCCGACGACAATTTAATGGAACAGAGACATCTTAGGGTCGTTGCAATGCAGAGGTCGGGTAACTGCACGCAACACAGAATTCAAAGTGCACGTGAATGCACGGTGTGGTAACTTGGCCAGGCAAGAGGTACGTTCTCTGCTAGTGAGGTACAATTTTAGGGCGAGCACGACGACCCTGCTGCAATTACCAATCCGGAGGCAGTCTTCGTAAGACCCTGCAAGCAAAAAAAAAACAAAAAACGGTGCAGACGCGGCTTGGTCTACAGTTGCGCGAAAAAAACATGGTCGACACACTTTCCTTTGCTGACCAGTAAGCAAATCTGTAAAGCAGTGATACATTATCAAAAAGTATGTATGCTACTGCATTTCGTGATAACTTCAGCAACTAGATGCTCCTCAACTTAAATGAAGTAACTATGACCTAGGTAATCAGATGTTTGAACATGACGTAAGAGTTACCTTCACAAAATTATGCCGACGAACACAAAGTCACATGGGTTTAGTCTCATCAGCAACACAATGTGTTGTTAGTACAGTGCTTCGAATATTGTTGTGAGCAGGGTACTGAATCAAAATTAAACTGTACCAATGTCTTTACTAACCTAGAAAATGAACTGTAATTTAGTTACTTTTTCAGGATAACTTGAGCTTTGACATAGACTTGTAACTTAACAACAATTCAGGTCAAGTAAAAGTTATTTGACTTGTACCATAAGGTACCGGGAGTGTGCTCATGTTGTGAAAAGGGCTCACAACCCCAACTTCAAGACGTCCAAAATAAATAGGCAAAGGTCATATCAAGCGGCCAACCAGAAAACTTTCAAGCTCACTGAACTAGATAACTGAGGTGCTCTTATCGTGTCAGCTGCTTCTTCAAGAAGCCCATGCAAAATAGCAAAGCTTTATGCGTCTGCGTTGGCGTGAAGTGGAAAAGCTTCATGCTAGAGCACGGTCGCAAAGCAAGCTTGACAAGAGTGGCACGACAGCTTTAAGATTTTAAAGAGTTCCTACACCATTCCGTCGGATGAAGCAAAGGCCTACTGTGTCACGTGGCCTCCCTGCTTTTTTGCTCTTGGCCCTAACAAGGGCTCATCCCCTTTTCTGCTCTTGGCCCTAACAAGCACCAATCCCCATTTTTTCGCGTTTATTTGGGCACCTGCTCGGTGTTTTACAGTATGTGTAACTTCCCAGTTCTCACAAGAAGAGTCAAGTACGCTTTCATACTGTGGGCTGACACAACCAATTAGAATCTGTGCATCTTGTGGAATGGAAACATTAAAGGCAGACTATGCAGAGCGCAAGCTCGTCTGCTTCTTGCGTATGGGTTGCGGGGACGTCAGAACGCCGAGCTCCAATTGGCTCCTATGGGAAGGACAGAGGGTGGACTTCAAAGCATTGAAGTCTACCCCCTATCCTTCCAACCAGAGCCAATCAGCGCTCAACATTCGGACGTCACCGCAACCCACGTGCAAGAAGCAGACGAACTTGCACTCCACATAGTCACCGACAAAATGAAAACATCATTCACGGGGCTGTGGCAGGTGCACGAGTCCGCGGGGGATTATTTAGGTGTTTTCTTTCTCTTCCCTTTTTATTAGTAAACGTAGTTGTGAGTAGCGCTCTTTTCTGTCTTGTCCTTCTTCTTCCTACCCTGTGCGCTAAATACCTCAATATGAAAACAGCAGGGCATGCATTTAGAACGCTTGGCCTCCAGCACCCGGTCCGTGCTTTAAGCCATGCTCTGGCTGCATGCACTTTCGCAGTGCACAAGACGCCGAAGCATGGGTGAATGTAGGGAGCTCGCGCCGGGGACGGCGCAACTGAAGTTCCTTTCTGCCTTTCTCGCCCCGCCAGCAACCATAACTTTATCCTTTTGAAAAGGCAAGACATTTCCTTAGTTTGCTCTTCATTCAAATAGGTATCACCAGCTGGCTCCCCAGCTAGTCCTCCTCTTTCCCTCTTCTTGCCCAGGAGGAAAAGAAGGGTAAAATAGAGGAGCATATGGCACTAAGTCCTCTCTGATTGGAGGAAAGGGTATCAAGCTTTCAACAGGTACGGAGGTATTGACTGAAGGAATAAGAGAATGTAAGAGAGGAGGAGACAAGCAAAAGAAAAGCATGAAAGGATGTCAGCTTTTCAAGAAACACCAAACTCTCCCCCCAAGAAAACATTCAGTTGAATATTTTTGTTGCAGGTCTCGTTCCGAGCCTCACAACTTGCTTCTATTTCACGCTTATCTTTCGTGTCGACATTTAGAAGAGAAACACATTTGAGCCATACCTAGGCAAACCAGATATAAATGAGTGCAGATCTTCGCTTTGACAGAGTCAACACCCTGGAGTCAATACTGGATATGGCGACGCGACAATGCGAGGCAAAGATGGCGTCCTCACCTCTTCTTCTGGGCCTCTTTCTTTGCGGCAAGCTCGGCCTCGGCTTGGAGCTCCTGCTCGCTCTTCAGCTTCCGCCGAGGGACGAAGTTGAACGCCTTCGTCCAGTCCCCTGTAGTCTTCATCTCCAGGAGGATGTTCATCAGCGCGTTCAATGTCAGCGTCTTGGATGAGGATTTTCCCCACCTTAAAAGCGACGGAGCAACAAGTTTTGTACTCCCACAACCTACCGCATAGAATTTATTTTTCCTTTAGAGTTTTTTCAAGAGTTATTTTGAATTTAGAGATAATAAATGACATGCCGGGAAGGGCACAATCTGGTTATTCTATAAATGTGCTTAGTGTGTGTAGCTCCCCTTTGAAGGTGTTAGGACATGGGGTATCCAGATTTTCTTGGTTCTCAATCTCTCACCTAAGCAGAAATGTTTTCCTCTATTGCACGCAGAAATTAAACTAGTTCCAACACCTCTGGAAATAAGTTATATAAGACTATGTTTCATTAAGGGGTGCCCACCAACAACTTAGTGCCTCTCTTGAGATGAGCAACTTTCTACACTCAAGTAAAAACAATGTAAAAAAAAAAAAAATTTTTATGATTCTCTGTAATGGCGAATTAGAGCACAGCTCTTGAGGAGGAGGAGGAGAGAGTATGGTAGGGAGGGTCAAATGTGACCTTACGTGACGTCACGTGTGACGTCACAAGGGTAAAATTTTCTCACTAAATTTAGCAGAAAAATTACCCCACTACATTTAGCGGGAAGATTTTGCCCTCGTAATGTCACACGTGACATAATTATGGGAAACGTGCCATAACGCAATGCGCAGTTACACCGACGGCGACGCCGCTCAGGCTGGAAACAGGCGCCTAAGAGCTGCGCTCTAAAAGCAAAATTATTAAAAAAAGAATTGGTGCCGTGCAACAGAAAAATTTTGAAATTGTGTTTGAAGTTTAGTCACACGCCAACGGTATACGTTTGCTTCGAGGGTAAATTATTGAGGCATTCTGAATAGTGAGGGTGGTGTGACCAAAAAAATAACCTTATTACCTGAAATAGCCAGAACATGATGAAAACAAGAGTTAACAAAAATTATGCAGTCATGTTTCGGTAATACGGACCCCATTAATATGAACACCCCGCTATATGGACACCATTTTTGGGAACACAAACTGGGAAAATACGCACATTTTTGTCTCATTATGAACAAGTCACATTATGGACTCTTCCTTGCGGGGAAAGGAGGTGTCCATATTATCATTGAGGCATCACTATAATAGTGTCACAAGCAAAAACAGCACATCAATGCAAACCTGGAAATAAACATTTAATTGGGCAAACGTGTGCCCGCAATTCGACAAAGACGCCGCCGTACGTTCTGCGATGGTGACAAAACGGCGGCTGCCCCGGAACAGTGGGTCACCGTTGCTCTTACGCATGTGGCACGTGTGACCGAGCGGGGTTCGAACCACAATCCTCAGCGTGGCAGCTTGATGCATTAACAGCTCTGTCACGCATGCGGCCGTAGCATGTTTGCACTTTTAATGGATTACCATGTTTTTACTTGTGACTGCCCTACTCTGGTAAGCCAGCCAAACGTACTGTAAAATCCTGAAAGGGTGACGACACCCAATTGATGGCCCACCCCCATCTGTTGGCCAAATATCTATTTCAGTCATTCTGACAATAGATCGCCCATCCTCCGGAAATAGCGATTGCCGGAAATCAAAAACGCACAGGTAGACTTTTTTTTTTTGTTGTTGAAAGCCCCAATTCTTTTTACAAAGGGAAGAGGTCACATTTTTGAGGACTAGAGTGGTAGGGGGGCAAAACCCAACAAAAGGTCAAGGTTATTCTTTCGGCGCCCCCGCATCGAATAGTCCGAATTGATAACCGTATAGAAAAACTAGGTCGGAATGACCTGGCCATCTCATTCCTCAATCTGCCAGTCAACTGTGAAGACGTATCTCCTGTGGTCCCAGGATGAGGTCCAGCTACACCATCCAGAAGAAGGTGGATATTGTGGAGTGGCACTGCAAGAACGGAATCAACGTGAGCAAGAGTGCACGCCACTTCGAGGTTGACAGAAAGCGTGAACAGGAATGGAACATGAAATACCAAGTGCTCATGCAGCACTCCCATTTAAAGACTAAGCTAAAGGGAACGATGGGTATTGGATGAACAATCTTCAGTGAAGAAATTGACCCAGTCACTGTTTTCCTTTCCGGTTATCAATTCGAATGATCAGATGCGGGGGCACCAAAACAGCAACCTTGAACCTTTGTTGGGTTTTGCCCCCTTACCACTCTAGTCTTCAAAAATGTGACCTCTTCAGTGAAGAAATCAAACCCAGGGATCCTGGGTTCGAGCCCCACCCCTGCCCATTTCGATCTTCAGGAGCTTCGTACCGGTGTGCGGTCGGGTATCACTACAGTGAAACCCATTTATAACGAACAGCAGGAAATTCTACGGTCAGTTCGATATAGCAAAAAACATTTACAACGAACTTCCAAAATGAGTTCGTTGTAAGGCGAGAGCTTCTGCTTCTTTCTCATCTTTTCACTTCCACCTTGTAACAACGCGCTGTTAAGTTTTTCTTTTTTGTGTGTGCATGAGTGCAGAGTTTGTTCTTTTAGCTTATCTCCACATCTGAATCGCTTCTCTTCATGAGGAAACGCTTTGGGATGATTTTTTTTCTGTGCGTGCGTGCCGAGTGTTTTCCACTTCTGAATCGCTTCTGTTCGCTCAATTTTTTTCGCACCTTGAGTTTCTGGAATTTTCTTCTTTCCTATATACTTCTTTCTTGGGGGAAGGGACAGGCTAGAAGATGATTGTTTGCGCGTTTTTGGAAGCCTTCCTGGGGGGAAAAAGTTCGATATAGCCAATATGTTGTTCGTTATAAAACATACTTTTCACATGCATTTTTATTTAAATTTTCCGTGAGTTCGATATCGACAATAATTCGCTGTGCGTGGGTTCGTTCTAAACGGGTTTCACTGTACTGCATGAGCACGTTAAAGAACCCAGGTTAGCAGTTGTACTGTACTGGCAAAATTGTTCTTCTACAGTATAAACCAGTGTCACCCCTACTGGCAGACCGACCTTACGCTGTATAAACACTAAAATGTTTAATTCGACTTCAAAGAAATTGACGACACATTGATCGATTTCCTGGAGACTGAGAGATCAGCCGGTCGAGCCATCAGCAACCGACTTCTCCAAGAGCATGCACGAGAGCTAGCGGCACAGATGGGTCTGGGCAACTTTCAGGCATCGTGCCAGTACACTGCTTGCTGAAAAAAGCGCTACGATGTGTCCATACGGGTTAGGACAAACGAAAGTCAAAAGCTGCCTGCTGGCTACACTGAGGCGATTGCAGTCTTCAGAAAGGCTGCTTCAACTCTTCGCCGGGAGCATGATTATACGGATCAGAACATCGCCAATATGGACCAGAGTATGGTGCGAATGGACCGTCCAGCAATCAGAATGAACCACACTACCTGCAACTCAAGTATCCGAATCACCAGCACCGGCTGTGCCTGGCAAGGAATGACCGTGGCTTTGTGTGCAACGGCAGTGCGAGTCAAGCTTCTACCGTTGATCGTGCTTAAAGGCCGATGCACAACTTCGATTTTCTGCAGATAAGACAAACCTCTTAGCACTCCCCTCTCATTAGTTGTGAGGGGAGCGGAGTTCGGACAAGGTAAAAAGTGGAGACCATGATACCCCCGAGGGCACTATTTGCACTCAAGGTTCCAAATATGTTTTTTTTAAACTTCCTCTGCCGTAGATATAGGTAGCTACACGCTTAGAACTACGCAAGACAGAAACAGAAGCTATAAAGCCGCCCCACCATTAACCGTCCCTTCGAACTTGCAAAAGAAAAAAAAAAGCATGTCCAATTGTGGCGCCATCAGTTACTGTGGAGTCACACGAATTTCGTCTTGCTTCGAAGATGGCAAAGCCACTCCCCAATTTCAATGGTCAGGCAGTTAGGTACGCCCAGTGGGTGGACCATATTTATCCACCAGTTGCGTTTGAGGCTTGTTGAATTTAAGCTTTCTTACAGCATGCGCTTTCGTAAGTCAGTCAGTTCAAAGTTGTCAATTAATTTGTACTGGTATTCGTTTCAGAAAATGTGCAGGTCACATCATCTAGAAATGAATGAATGACCTCTGTCCTCCAAGAGTGAATACGCAGGGTCTAAGGACCGAACGTCAACGACATGAGAAGGCTCCTCGTGCTGGACCAGGTGCCGATTCGTAAAACTGAGGCTGCCCAAGAAGCTCTCTACACCAGGGACACAGACGTAGCCCTGATACCAGGCAGTTGCACATCAATACTGCAACCGGCCAATGTGTCGTGGATAAAACCGTTCAACGATGCATTGCGCAAGCGTTGGGCCGTGTTCCCCCGTGCGGGCGAGCTGACCCCCAAGGGAAATCCAAAGAGGCCGTCTAGGTAGAGCATCATAGACTTTGTGGCAGAGGTTTGGGCCTCCATGTCCGAGGACAAGGAGCGGCGATCCTTCAAGAGGTGCGGCATTTCAACGAGCCTCGATGGAACGGAGGACGGTGAACTCAATGACCGTTTGGCGTCGGTGGACGATGCGGCAGAGGCAGGACCCGGGAAGCACAAGAGTCTGGTGGACGAGGCCTTGGACTTGATTTTTGACAGCGGCAGTGATGGTTCCTTCAATGGATTTAGCAAAGAGGATTAGCGAGAATAAAAGGCACAAAGAAACCTGCCATTTCTCGTAAGTTCCGTTGTTTTTGGAGTTGACTACAGAAACATGGCCCACTCCCCTTTTTGCTACAATTATCCCTGGCAAAAGGGTGGGCACCCTTTCGGGATTTTACGGTAGTCATCTTTCATGTGACTTGTCAGAGATTTGCTGCGTAACTGTGCCACAATCCATTAATACAAACTGAGCTTCTTTTCTTCAACTTAAGGGGGGACATGGCCTCGGAATTAAAATTTTTCAGAAAAAAACATTTTTTCAAAAATGATATGTTTATGTTTATTAACTTCCAAAGAATGGTTTCAGAAACTTTCATCTATAAACATGCACGATATATCTCACAATAAATTATTTTCGACATGTCGGCAGCCCTCCGAGTCAGCAGGGAGCAAGTTTTTTACATGTTTTATTTAGCGCTGCTTCATACACATTTAACATAGCCAGAATATCTCGCCCTTATTAGAAGTGCCATTTACTCCAGATTTAGCCCGTAGAAGCTTTCCAAGTTTACACGTATCAATGACCAGGAGGATGCAATACATCCAAACAGAAAAAATTCTGAAAATTTGGTATGGGCAATATTATTAGTTGAGACCTAAAACAGGGTTTACAATTGGTCCTTCCCGGTGACGTGATATTGTGTCATCTTCAGTAACACCCTTTCACAGTATCTTCCACTTCAGATCCTATTCCTGCTTTGCTGCTCTTCCTTAGTGTGATTTACCTTATAGTTCTTGCCAGTTTATCTGTCAGAGAATGCCTGCTACAAAAGCTAGCATGCCTACAAACAATGCAAACTGGTAGCTATTGCCAGGGGAACAAGGAAGTCTCAAAGAGGAAGGTGGTAACAATGCGCCAGGTGAATTTCGCCTGCCTCGGACTCGTAGAAAATAAAGAAACCTAAGGTTGAAACTTCAAATGCATTTTTCTCAGTTTCACTTTTTGAAAGGAAATGTGGTATGAGGAAATGTATCATTGGACATTTTGAAAGTGTGAAGATTTCATTCAGTGGTGTCCTTAACTGAAATTTCCCGAGGAACAAGTTAAGGTACTCATAATCTGAAAAAGCTAAATTCTTCGTAACAAAATTTGATTATTTTAAAATGCAGAAATTTGTTAAAATCGTTTGCTCTTTTTGGGTGTTATTGTTTTTCTCTAGAATTACATTTTCTACAATTAATTGTTACCTTAACTTACACTATGGGTATTCTACTTCACATTAAACCAAACATTTTGTGAATTTCAATTATTATTTTTCTTAAATACATTTCCTAATAAAGTAACTTTTTTTTGGAGCTTGCTAAGCATAGTATGTGGTAGAATTGGCCTATAAGGCTGAAACTTTAGATGTCATCAATCCTAATGGGGTTCAATTCACCCTGAAAGTTTGAATCACTTTGAGACAATCGTTCAAAAGTTGACCCTCCCAGGCCATGTCCCCCCTTAATAAGTATTGTGCTATTCTTGACGGAGCCAACAAGTTCTCTTCCAATATTGTCTCACTTCAATTAGAAGAACGAGTTTTGGCTTGTTCAATTCCTGGTCATGGGCAAACGTTCGGTATTCACTAAGTACCGTAAACGACTTATTTTTCGTGGGCCCCATATTTCGCGGTTTAGTTCAAAGCTGAAGTTTTGAAATAATTCGTGGGTTCTCATTTTCGCAACGCGGTGGGATCTTAAAAAAATGACCGGATCTCCACGTGGTGAATGATGTTGATTGGGGCAAAGCTCTGGTGGTGCTGATGATACTGATTTTATTGTTCATAGGTAGTGCTGGTGGTGCTGATATTTCTTTTTATAGCTCATAGGTAGTGCTAAGTTCCGGGTTGCGTTTCAACTTCATTATTATTGCTTTATGGTCAGTGAAAGGCAGAGTCAGTGGTTCTTCCAGCGGATCAGCTTGGATCCGCTAGAAGCCGTGGGAACGCATCTCCACCGCTTAAGTCAACGGTCCATGTCAGAAAGAGAATGTGTGGTATGGAATGTGGTTATATACGCATTTGAGCATTTGACCGCAGCGCCCTCTCGTCTATAAACGCTGAGCCAATGAATGCAAAGTTTAACGCAATTATATACGCATTTGACCGCAGCGCCCTCTCCTGTATAGATGTTGAGCGGCTACATGCAACGTTTCATACATGACATCCCCAGCTCTTGAGTTACTACCGCATCTCAGAGCCACCTACTCGTCCCGCAGCAGTGGCCGAGTGGTTAAGGCGATGGACTAGAAGTCCATTCAGGTCTCCCCGCACAGGTTCGAATCCTGTCGACTGCGCAAACATTTTGTCTTTTTATGTGAGCACGGACGGACGGACGGACAAGGCTAGACCATAAGGAGCTTCGCCCCTAATATAGATTCTAAAGTGTTTACATTTTATGCAAATTGTTCGCGGGACCAGGGGGATCGGTGGCCGAGTGGGCTAAAGCGCACACCCAGCTCGACGCGTGTAGAGCGAAAGCTTGCGCTGCAGAACCCAGGGATTCTGGGTTCTGCCCGTTTCGATCTGGATGAGCATCGTACCGGCGTGCGGTCATGTATCACTACTGCCTGGTGCACCTTAAAGACCCCAGGCTAACGGTTGTACCGCACTGGCTAAATTGCTGATCTACACCTGAGACACCAAACGCCCACCGAGGCAGACTAAATTCCTGCTGTATAAACATACACAAAACAATTTGCTTTTGTTTTTGTTTTCGCGGGACCTATTTTTCGCAAATTATAGGCGATTTGCGAAATTCGCAAAAATTAAGTCGTTTGCAGTATATAAAACGGGGCTTTAGGAAATGTAAGCCCCCCACCCCCCAAAACAACAACAAAAAATGGGTCAATGTTCTCTTTTTACATTTAAAGAGAGTTGACAGGAATCTCGCCTAGTTCTTGAGAGCTCAGACACGAGTAGAAAATGCACCCTTCAAATGGTCATTCTACAAAAAGGCTGGTGACAGAAGAATTCAATGGGAGAGGGAAATGCCAGACTGAAAGGGCGCAATAAGAAGGCCCGCATAATCCACTCACTGGAGGTAGTTTTCGAGAGGCAGCTTTGCAACCCTGATGCCATCCCGCTTCGCCTTGGCCAAGGAGAGAGGCTTTTGGGTGCTCTTGTCCACAAGGGCTCCTGGGCAGTTCACGAAAAACACACTGCATACAGAGGTCGGAAACATTACCGAGCAGTGGCGTACCAACTTGTGTTTGAGTGGAGAGGCAAGCCAGACACCCCCCCCCCCCCCGAGGGCCGGTGCCCTTGTTATCCCCTGTGCGCCGCCGGCCAGTGTTTGCCCTGCCCATGGCGGCTGTTTCAGGGGGCAAAACATACGCCTTGCCCCCCCTACTCTGAGAACTCTGGGGGGGGGGGGGGGGGGGGGGGGGGGGGGGCAAGCGCCTCCCTTGCCCCCCCGGTTGGTACGCCCACGTTACCGAGGGACCTTAACACAGCTTCAATATGCTATGCCCACTGCAATTCGTTACCAGAAGGTGGACCAAGGTGATTGGGGCGTTACTGGCAATGGCTGTCAACCTGGAAGGCCATAAATCAGTGCATCTAGAAGTCAGATGGACGTACTGGTCATTTTCATGGCATGTTTTCTACCCTACTTTCACAGCATTTTCCTTTAGACCACAAGTGCTGCAAAAATCCAGTTCGCTTGAGAAAGTTAGTAAGTGAACCTGCCAAGCGACCTTTCTAATCTGACTGCTGGGTGCCGTTGATTTCACAGAAGTCGCCAATAGGATCTTCTCCAGTCTCTCCCAACTTCACGAAAAGTGGATAAGAAGTAACCACGTAGCTAAACTTACTGTTTTGGCGGAATATTTCTCCTATGTCGACTCTGGACTATCAACTCCCAATGGAGGTTGTGACAGCTAAGAGGAACGCATGGCATATGCTATTATCAGCATGCATGCTTCACTTTACATTTTTCATCTGTTCAGCTCAGCCTTAAACACATCCTTGCTCTTTTACTAGCCTTCCCTTCAATACAAAGGGTCTTTAAAAACCCAAAACGATGCAAAGTATGAAAGAGTGGCCACATATCCATGTCTTTGCCAACTACCTTTCTTAGAGATGAATAATGACATAACTCACTAGTAGAGCAATTTTCAAAATGTGAGATGTTCCAGATTGGATTAATATCTATGCCTGTAATCACCTTACCCAAGTAACAAAGAAATTGCACCTACAGCCTCTTCACACTTAATTTTGTTTAAAATATTGAAGCTATTGAAGTTGACAAAATATTGAAGTTGACAAGGGTTGTCCGCCGCGGCTCTAGACTAGGGCCAGTGAACGTTCGAAGGGTACTTCATTCCACAGCATCTATGAAAAATTGGAGAATCAAGGCTTCTGATTGTTGCAATTGACGGCACGAGACGTCGGCTCCTGCGAGATTTGACGTTGCCGCTTCAGGACCCCATTTTTATGCGTGGGCGGCGTAGAACGCTGAACACATTGGCCAAAGAGGCGTTCCAGGAACCGAAGCTATAGACTCAAGCAGCCAATGAGTAAGCTCATTGGATTCTAGCTAAAGCTTTCAATATCAAATAATTTGTAGCTTAGCTCGCAAGACGAGAACGGCAGATTGTTCGTCGTCCACCAGCGAGCGAGCCTCGACTGCCCCACCTCAAGCATTCGATGGTGGCATTGTGAGGGAGTTCGGAAACAAAGCTTAGGAGTACTCTGGGAACACATTTAGTGATTTGAGTCCACATTGTGTGAAGTCGAACATACCGACGATGTAGATGGCGTCGTGGTCGTACGACAGCGTCTGCTTCGCGTCAGGGGTCAGGTATACCAGCCGCTCTCTGGGGTACAGGTCCAGGTAGCTCTTCTCCGTCGTCGTGATCAGGCAGTTGGGCTGCTCCAGGTGCGGCAGCGCGCCCAGCAGCTTCCTCTTGTACTGGCCGCCCTCCTCGACGTTGCAGAAGACAAGGTTGAACGGGTCCGGGTGAGTGCGGTTGGCTGCGTACGCCTCCTGCAGTTGGTCGGCGGCGTTCACGATCTCCCGCTTCGTCATCTCGCTCTCGTAGTCAAGGTCGTAAACAAGCGTCTGTCCAAACATGGCGGAGTACATCTGGCGGTAGTTGTAGAAGCGCGACATGGAGGGGTCGCGGATGAACAGGAAGATGGTGTTCTCGGGGCCGTACTGGATGTGGTTGATGGTGCCGTCCTCTAAAGCGCGTTTCCGTTTTTCCTCTTTCGCGGCTTCGCGCTCGAGACGGCGGCGCTCCCTAAGCCGTTTGGCCGCCAGCTCCGCCATCTCGGTCTTGAACAGGTAGTTGAAGTAGCGGGAGCGAGCCATCGTCGAGCGTAGTGCCAAGAGTTCGGTCATCTCCTTGACGGTGAGTTTCGATGGCACGCGGCCGACCGTGTCTCGGCTGTTGACGTACTCGAGCAGGATCAGGTGGATCTTTTTGCGGTTCTCTTCCGATGTGGCGAGTTCCTCGAAGTCGTCCACGCTCATCTCGACCTCGGACCCTGGAGACGTGTCGACGGACGAGCCGTGCTTTGGACGATCGGCGATGTTTAGGTTGCGCACTGACAGTCTCGAACTCACGGCGAGCATTGGGGTGTCCAGTTTTTGCACGACTGTAGATGGGTGTTGGCGGAGCAGAGCACGGCAGTGGCCGGACAGGCGCATCAACTTCTGCAGGTGCCTCGACATGGCTAGAAAGCGGTCACGGGTGAATGAAAAAGACGGGGTGCTCACGTTTCGACCTCACCAGCGTAGCCACGGTTAACGAAACAACGGCAGTTTGTGCCGTCAAAACAGCAGCCCATTTGGTTTGAACCCAACCTGCAGTTGCGAAGCAAGTGACCTTGGTGTTGCACACATTGTAACCACTCTACACCATTCGTGCGCTTTTACGACATAACGCCCGTCTCGTACATTCACCGCATTCACTGTGACACGAATGGAAGTCGGCAGAGACTAAAAAGGAAAATTATAGTATAATTAAAACAAGTCGATGATCGCTGCCGCACACTAATGGCCAAAGCACATGTGCGACCTGAGCGGCGATACAAACCTTGGATTGGATTGGATAATTCTCACCTATCTGATAACTTTCTGTTGCGGAAAATTTCGGCGCCTGCACGTAACGATCTAGTTTTCATCAAAGGTCTATTTCACGGGTCAATTTTATGTTGTAAAAGTAGAAAACGTAGCTTTCTTTCTGAAAAAAAAAAGAAAAGAAATATGGCCAGAAAGATTGCCAGGGTCAACAGCGGACGGTGACGCAGACGTCTTCGAAAACTTGAAGCGTGTCCCATCCAAGGAGGTTAGTCCCATCACGGCAAAATGCAACGCAGTGCAGATTGGGAACTAGTTGGCCACTCAGTTTCGGTTTCGATTGAGGAGCTTCAATTCCTGCTATCGCGCCGTGACCGAATGCACCGCTTGCGTTGTCGATTGTGCGACTTCACACGAATGTACAATACTCTAAGCATTCTCGAGCGATAGAAGGAAGACCGGGGCACTTTTCTTGGTTCCCGACATGCCGGATATTGTGCCTGTACAAATTTAGACGTGACTTAGTCCCCTAACCCACGATTGTATCTTAGAACTCATTCTCAATATCACGTTTAGTACCAGTGAACCACAATTGAAATTTGGTCACTTTAAACTTTACACTTTTTTTTTTTTTTTTTTTTTTTTTTTTTTTTTTTTACAGCGGAGCTGTTAAAGGGGCTTTGCAATCATATTTAAGCGTCTACCTTTTTTGGCGTTTCCACGTCTCTTGGGGTTCGGGCAAGCCAGTGGGCACGGAGAGAGTAACTAGATATCAGTGCGTCATATTTTAACCGGACGACGCGGAAACCTCTTCCACCGACGAGCTCGACCCGCGGTACCGAAAGCGCGCAAAATGTGACGTCTTTGGTCCTGGACTTACTACTGGTCAGAGCCGCTAAAAGCTTCTTTTTAGTCGAAATACAATATATAAGTGGCGCGAACCGTTTCAATTATTTATAAAAGTAGTTTTTGTTCAGTATTTTAGATAAAAAAAAAAAAGAAACGAATGCAGTTCATAACGTACGGAAACAAGAAACGACCGGTCGACATACCCGCCACCAAGCGGTGGAAAAGGCGGCGCATACTAGAAAGGGTAAAGTGAACTAGAGGAGGGGTAGTGGGATCTGGCGCCGACACGGAAAGGTCCCGGATGTATGCGGCAGCGCTGCGGTCGTATGGGAAGGAGGATCCGACCGGCTCCGAGCCTTCCCAAGGCCGTCGGCGAGATGCTTTGTCTTGCGGTTTGCCCGTTTCGCGGTATGGCAGCGCAAAGTGGCTCCCACTCTGAACTCATCTTTACCCCGTGTTTGCTGTCGTTAGTGGCCAATGAAGTGTCATGCCGAATTAGTGTTTAATCACGCAGCAAAGGCAACGAGAGCCGCTCTGGCTGCCCGCTGCATACAGCGTGTTCAGAACATGCTTTAGTGGCGCCCTCTCGCGCCGTCGACACGGAATGCGGCAGCTGTGAGCGCTCGCGATGAGCTCACTACCCCTCCTCTAGTTCACGGCCGCTCAAGCAACCAAGGACGTCATGAGGGACGTTATTTTTTGCTTGTTTTTGTAATTTTGATTTGCCTATAACTTTTAAAATAAAGCGAATTTCAAGAAAATAAAAGTTACACTAAGTTACTACGTTCAGTGCGCTCAGGTTTGGTGCAAATTAAAAATTAGTAAAAAACTGCTTGCAGGGCCCCTTTAAAGGGGCAGTGCAACGATTTTCAGACTTTGGCCAGTTAAGTGCGGAAGTTAATCTGCGTCACCTATGGAACGAAAAACCGAAAGCCGCATTTCTTTGCGAGCGCTAGTTCTTATTTAAAAAAATTGAACAAATCGAAGGTCGAAGAGCCTCTCAACTCTCCACGCCGACTTTCGAGTGACGTCTCTGGGGGTTCACGTGGTTTCCCCCTGGGCCCTCTCTTCAGAGACCCCAGCCGCTTCCTCCGCGATTGTCGACTTCCAAAGGATTAGCCTCGTCGAAGGTCGCGGCGAGCGATGGACACAAAGGACGGTTCTCTATGGGGCTGACGGCGAGTGTAGCAGCGGAGGGGGACAGGGTTTGTTGACTTCCGCGTATCCCCCAGAGACGCCGTCATTTTAGTTCCCGTAGCCGCCACCGGCGGCTGCAGATCGGCAAATAATTCGTTTTTTGCCTTGCGATTACGCAGCAGAATAGCCGTTTTTTGGGGAAAGGTGACGCGTTTTTGGTCACTTGGGCTTGTATGAACAATATAAAAAATGCAAACTGGCAATTCTTTCAACATTAAAACCGTTGCACTGCCCCTTTAAGGGCTAGGTTCTTCAGGAACGTGTCCGGTACCAAAGAAATGTCGACACAAACCTACACGAACCTAGGGAGGAACCTCTGGACAGCTACCGCCATCTATGAGCGTCGGCGGCAACCAGTCTGGTTGCCGCCGTCGCTCATAGATGGCGGAAACCTTTCCAGCTATCATAGAAGAATGGATAGTTGGGCGAGTTTGTGGGAATTTATTGCAGGAAACAGCGCGCAAAACAGACGAGGACGAAAAAACACACGAGATAAGCGGAGCGTACGTCACGTGTGTTTCTTTGTCCTCGTCTGTCTTGCGCGCTTTCCTACGCTCTTTTCAGTTTCGGTTTGGACTCACGAAGGGTCGGCCGCGTGCCCTTTCATCGCGAAAAGAAGACCGGGTACGGTAGGAGCGGCGACGTAATTTAGCTAATTTACCTAATGGGCACCCAAGCCGAAGAGGTGTTCAACTCGTTCACACTCAGCGACGCTGAAAAGGAGGACTTCGAAGTGGTCCTGAGCAAGTTCGACACCTACTCCCTTTCCCGTCGGAACATTGTCTTCGAAAGGGCGCGCTTCAACACCCAGATTCAGCAGGACGCTGAGTCGGTTGAAGACTTCGTCACGGCATTGCATGTGCTAGCAGACACCTGTAATTACGGGATCCTTCGGGAAGAACTCGTCCGAGATAGACTCGTCCTTGGCTTTAGAAAAAGAAAGGTGTCTCAAAGGCTGAAACTCGACGCAGACCTAAACCTTCTGAAAGCACTGACCGTTGCACGCCAATACGAGACTGTTCGTCAGCAACAGGCACAAATGCACAACGGACAAGCACAAAAACTCATCATAGACAATGTGCAAGCCGGGAAAAGCCAAGCGTTCACGCGAAAGAATCCAGGTAAAAGTCCCGTGGACCATCAAGCCTTTCAACGTCAAAAACTGCAAAAGCCTCAAGCGGCAAGAAGCAGACAGGATCTTGCGGATGGTGTGGCCGCGAACGTCATTCTAAAAGTGCGCGTCCAGCAAAGGATGCTTCTTGCAGGAAATGCACAAAGAAAGGACACTTCGCCACCGTTTGCCGTTTGACACCAACTGTCCGCAGCGTTCAAGAAGAACCAGGTTTTCTGGGCCTCGCAGAGAACGAAAACTCTTCAATATGGGACGGGGCTGTGATCGTCAATAGCAAGGAAGTTGTGCTCAAGGTCGACACAGGAGCGGCTGAAACCGTACTTCCCGAAGACCTGTTCCACATCTTGTTTAAAAAGATACAGCTGCAACCAGCGAGACGCCCCCTCAACAGCCCCAACGGTAAACCACTCATCGTTGTGGGCATGGTGGAGATGAAGATGATCGACTCTCAGGGGACGAGATAGTCTCGAAGATGTGTACATACTCCGAAGTCCTTTTGGGGAAACCTGCCATTGAAAACCTAGACGTTCTCAGCGAACTTGCAGCACGGGTCAGCGTCATCGAAAAAGAAAACGTCGAGTCCAAATATTCGAACCTCTTTAGTAGTCTCGGATCCCTGAAAGAAGAATACGACGACGCCAAACCGTTCCCCTCGATGGGTACCCCTGCCTCTCTACGAGAATACAATGCAGGAACTCGCTCGTATGCAGAGCGAAGGAGTGATCTCACCGGTTGCTGAGCCAACATCTAGGTGCGCGCCATTGGTGGTTGTGCCTAAACCATCTGGAGCACTCCGCATCTGCGTCAACTACACGGAACTGAACAAATTCATTTTGCGAGAATGACACCCGATCCCCGCCGTGGAGCACAGGTTGGGCATGCTTCAAGGAGCGAAGTTTTTTTCCAATATGGACGTTAATTCATGATTTTAGAAAAACCCTATCTGCGAAAATAGCAGAATCCTTACCACCTTCATTACGCCATTCGGGCGGTTTTGTTTCAACCCTTTGCCGTTTGGCATATCTTCAGCTCCCGAGCACTTCCAGAGACGAATGGCATCGATCTTAGAAGGTCTCCACGGAGTCGACTGTCACATGGATGACGTGCTCATCTGGGGGTCAACAAGACAGCAACATGATGAACGGCTACGACACGTCAATAGTCGTCCCAGTACTGCCGGAGTCACCCTGAACATGGACAAGTGCCAGTTCAGCAAGACCCGAATTTCCTTTCTGGGTCACGTCCTAGAAAACAACGAAGCAAGACCTGACAACAAAAAAGTGAAAGCTGTTTACAACTCCCTGTAACGCCGAATTGGAGCGCAGCTCTTGAGGAGGAGGAGGGAAGGGTACTGAGGGGAGGGTAGACCCCTCCTCCTCCTTCTCCTTCTCCTCCCCTCATTCTTTAATATGCTCCGGGGGGGTCACCTGACCTCGGGGGGAGGGGGTCACGTGACCTCGGAGGGGGGTCACGTGACCTCGGGGAGAGGGGCAAGTGACCTGGGGGGCCACGTGATCTCGGGGGGTCACGTGACCTCGGGGGGTCACGAGACCTTGAAAGTCACGTGACCTTGTGAGGGATCACGTGACCTTGGGGGTCACGAGACGTTGGGGGTCACGAGACCTTGGGGGTCACGTGACCTGGGGGCCACGTGAACTGGGAGGTCACGTGACTTGGGGGTCACGTGACCTGGGAGGTCACGTGACCTTGGGGTGACCTTGGTTACGCCGACGCCGCTCAAGCCGGAAACGGGCGCCTAAGAGCTGCGCTCTAAAAACTTCGTGCCATTGCTGCGATGCCCAGCCCTACGTTCAAGAAAGAACTGAGGCGTGTGATGGAAATGGCAACATATCTGGCAAGATTTGTCCCAAACATGGCCGAGTTGCTGCAGCCGCTGTCATCAATGTTGTCGTCAAAACAGAGCTTCATCTGGGAAAGCCCACAAGAAGAAGCCTTCAAGAGATGGAAGACCCTTTTGTCATCAGATCCCGTACTCGGCATATACGACCCGAACAAAGAGACTGTGGTCACAGCGGACGCGTCTTTGTACGGTCTGGGTGCCGGCCTGCGGCAGAAGCAGGAGAACGGATATTTCAAGGTCATAGCATATGCATCAAGAGTTCTTTCTGACACTGAGCGCCGCTACGCGCAAATTGAAAAGGAAGGCCTCGCCCAAGTTTGGGCGTGTGAAAAATTTCGGGACTTCCTCGTCGGAAAAGACTTTCATCTAGAAACCGACCACAAGCCACTGGTTTCTATTTTTGGATCAAAGGCGATCGACGACTTAACGCCACGGCTCCAGAGGATGCGAATGCGCCTCATGAGATATACCTACGACATTTCGTATGGTCCTGGAAAAGACATCACAGCGGCCGACGCCCTCTCCAGGTCTCCAGTCCAACAGTCCGAAACAACAGAGCTCGCCGAGGAGATACAGGGCTTCGTAAATACAGGGTGAAACAAGGAGACGCCAGGCTCTTTACATCGACCGGAAAATTCGGTTTCTTAACCTATCGCGCTACGACTTTGTGCAGCGTTGCCTACAGATGGTGCTTTTTTTTTTGTAGATTTGTGAAGAGCGAACTTACCTGAGGAAAAAGTAAAGAAAGGAAAAGGCTTAGCTCCTATGGAAACGCAGCGACGCCACCGGCCTTCAAACAACACGGCACCGTTTCGCATGGGAGACAAGAGATGGCGCAAGCGGTCGCGACGCCAACTGCTGCCAACGAACGAGCAGACGACGCCGAGAGCCGGCCCCTTTGCAGACAAGGAACTGCAGTTCCTTGCTGTTACCGCGCCTGTCTTTTTAGATGCGGAGCATCTCTTGCTCGGGTCTATGTCCCGCGGTGTCGGCGTCCCGCACTCACACTATGCGTTCGCAACTCTCCTCCTTCCCTCTCTCCAACAGCAGCGCGTTACTCTCTCCGCTCTTTCTCTTTACCAGGTGCGTGCACTTCGCGTGCGTTCGCTTCTACTCACACCGCGCGCGCATGCGCAACTCTCCTCCTCTAGTTTCCTCTCCTTCAAGTGTGAATATAAGCAGCGGTAGCGCTAGGGTGACCACCCGTCCCGCGACTCGCGGGACTGTCCCGCATTGAGGGCTCGTGTCCCGCGCCCCGCGAGAAATTCAGAAATCGTCAAAATGTCCCGCATTTCACACTGTCGTAAAATTCACTCCGCAGCTCACGGTGCTACCGAACAGCGGGGCACGGGAAAGCGCGGAGGTCGCATGGTATTCGTGTGAATAGCAATGATATGCCATTTTCTATCCAAGCATTGCAGGAAGCGACATTTGTGCTTGCAGGAGATTCGACGCGCATGCGCCGTTGTACCTCTGGTGCAAAAATATCGTAAAAAAAAAAAAAAGCTCGCCAAAAGTTTAGACATAAAATATTGTAATAATTTTCAAATTGCTGGGTCAATGCGAAAGGGTTTCTGTGGATTTTTTTTTCTAGAGGAGGCAGCCACATTTGCAACGGTCGAAAAAGAACATGATGTTAAAACATTGTGTATGACCATGTTGATAAAAGTAAGCGTTGACAAGAGACAATAACCCGAAAAAGATTTCCTGTTTCTTATTCATATTTCATGCATTGAGTTCTGATATCGTCCATTTTTATATTTTCAACTTCGACACATTTAATAACATGTTTGGAATTAAAACAAATTTATCACTGGAGTGGAAATTATTTGAGCTTAACTGCTGCAATAAAGTTAGCAGGTGTATAAACAGTGCAGGATAATAAATATGTTAACAGAGCCTAGGTCCGTTGTGTGCGTGTTAATATATTTCCAGAGTGGGCCGTTTATAAGGAAAAATACAGCCACCAGGCTCAAACTACAAACGTGCGATTGTAATTTACGAATATTGTGGATCATATTCAACCTATTCTTGAACACGGCAGGAATATTTCAAATTTCGTTGAAGTATCCCTTTAAAGGGCTACTTCAACGAAATTTGAAATATTCCCGTCGTGTTTAAAAATAGGTTGAATATGATCCACAATATCCGTAAAAGACAATCGCACGTTTGTATTTTGAGCCTGTTGGCTGTATTTTTCGTTATAAACGGCCCACTCTGGCAAGCGCTCGGAGAAGGCCCAGCGGAGACCACGTGACATCCAACGCAATCGTGACGCAGGTCCTCTCGGGACGAGCAAAGCTACGGCGAGGCTGACGTAGGGAGCCTTCATGTGCGCTTTGCTAGGGTGATGCCGCCCTTTGTAATACCACTCGCTGACAAACCAGCAGCCATTTTGTTCCTCGGCGATAATCCGTGGGGCTTATAACCCTCCCGGAAACAAGCACCTTATCTCAGATGTTCGGAGCAGCGTTGTGGAACCCACGGAGGGAGGATTAGCATTTTCCCCCTCGGATGGGATTACTGATGAACACAAAGGCCACTTTCCGGCGCACGGGGAAACAATGAGAGAAACAAAATGGCGGTGGAAGAGGGTGTGGGAAAGGGAAACAGGCAGTTGGCATCACTCTATGCGAAGCGCACGTGAAGGCACTCTAGGCTGACGTCGAGAGGATGGCCTAGTCGTTCCAGCCACCGAAGAGGCTGCTTTTGTACTAATTTTGAGTGACGGGTTAATCTTCTATAATCTTGTAGGGGGACAATAGCGACTTCTGCGACACAGAAAAGGCATCCTCGGGAAGAGGGGAGTTCCTCCTTCCCCTCATCTTTCACCGTGACTGGAGGCGAGACAACCTCTGTCACTAGCTGTCAAGGTTCCTAGACGAGCATTACAAACGAGGCGTTAGCAAAATCCACCAGGTGCTCTTTGCTAATCGTTTAATTCGTTTTAAAATTCCTTTTCGAGACTTTTTAACAGGATATTGGTATGTTCGATGTGGTACTGCTCCTTTGAACACATATAGAGCAAAAAATGAGCGCCGAAATTTCGTTGTAGTATCCCTTTAAATGGTCAATGGTGGTTGATAGTCACTGACTATTATTCACGGTACCCCGAGTTAGTCCGCCTGAGCAGCCGTACCGGAGCAGCAGTTGTCAACCATTGCAAGTCTCTTTTCGCGAGACATGGGACTCCAGAAGTGGAAGTCTCAGATAATGGGCCCCAGTGCCGTACAAAGATGTCGGATTCAGGCTGGAATGAAAAATGCCGGTTCCGCCTAGACCTAAAATTGGGGCACCAGTTTGTATCCAGCCTGGAACTGCGCATTTCCAGCCCCAATATTAAACCCAGGCGGTGCACCGCCGGAATTCCCGCTGCGCTCACCACTGGACTCTACAAAAGAATTTCGTGTTATGTCCTAAGCCGTTACAAGCGAGAGATCGTCGCGAATTCAGACCCAGGCAGACTGGGTCTGAAATCGCGACGAGCTTTTGCTTGTAACGGCTGGGCTTCGCGCGAAAGACTTTTGTAGAGTCCAGTGGTGAGCGCAGCGGGAATTCCGGCGGCGCACACGGTCGTCCAGGCGTCGTCATTAAACACGGTGCACGGAACACACACACACAGCACGCACAAGCACAGCATCCAGTGTTGAGTGCATCGGGAAGTTCCGGCGGGCAAGCGGTATCCGAGTTGTCCAAGTATTGTCACCAAGCACACCAGCGCATCCAGGTGCCGAGCCAAACTGCACTGGGTCGGCAGCTTCACACTGTAACTTCACACTGCACATTCACACGAGTTCAGTGGGTATCCATCCTGCAGCGGCGCGCAGCCGAAGGACAGGGACGCGTGGGAGATGCCGAGGGGAAAGCGGCAGCGACCTGGCCGTATCCGGGAACCGGTTCCTCTACGGGGGACGCTGCCCAATAAGGAGAAGATAAACAGCACCATTTTTGTTTTACACCAAAGTCGGACGTCCTCTCTTTTCGTCGTCAAAGAACGCGAACAGCAACCCACACGTGAAAACTAGCGTCGCCCGAACGAAAACTGGTCTTCAGTCGACCGTTAGAACAGCCATCTACTGAACAGCCATCTACTGGGCACAAATTTGGCATGACTTCCACTTTGCACCGACATCTGAAATGAAAACCAAACGTCTCCACGCGTTCTTTTTTATTTTATTTTGTATGCCCATAGTTGCTCGTTGCCCGTTTCGCGACCAGAGTAACAAAAAGAAAAAAACAATTATGCTGTTTTTTTACGGTTTAGTAATCATTTGCGATCCTATATATACTTCTCATAGTTATTCAAGCGTAAATTAGAATAGTATTCTTAAAACTAGCGAACCAAAACGTGACCGAGGGCACGTCTCTTGTTTCGACCAATCGCTGATGCGTCTCTTGTGACGTCGAGCTTCTTGGCCCCTCAATGGTCACGTGAGCTCCGCTTCTCCTGGCTTCTCCCGCAGATCTGGGGGCGTCGCCCCAGTCGATCCAGGTACGATTATTACCATGACTGTTTAATTGATTTGCGCGGCACACAAGCGCCGGTTTCGGCTGAAATTTGGGCAACGTTGCCTGAGGCGTGCCTGGGACCCATTTCAATCGTCAAAAAAATATCCGAAACTGCCGCCATTGTTCCTTTAAAAGCCTGAGGGCTCATTCACACTGGAAGCGGGTCCGCGTTCGCAAAGCGGTTGCGAACGCGGTTGTATAAGCATTAAGTACAATTGCACGCGCATTTGATGACATCAAATGCGCGTGCATTTGTACTGGATCTTTATACAACCGCGTTCGCAACCGCTTCGCGAACGCGGATCCGCTTCCAGTGTGAATGGGGGGTAAGACAGTGTTTTTATATAAATGAGATGTAAGGTAAATTATTGTTTTGTTTGCAAAATATCTGCTCTTTTGTTCATATTTTATGGTTATTTATGGCTATTTGTGTTTTTTATGGCTATCTTGAAAACAACATCAGTGTTTGCCACGCAAAAAAGAAAACAAAATTACATCTTTTTCGAATTGGTACGTTTGTATTTTGTATTTTTTTTTCATTTTGGCGTGTATTAGAGGCTTCAATTCGTATAATTAAAAATAAGGTTAAGACATCTTAACACGTGGTGTTCCAGGCTTTGATATAATCTGTTGCTTTTAAGTTATAATTTAATTTCAAACGCGCAAACGGCTACAACACACAGATTTTGGAAAACCATCAACACTGGTACAAAGTGTCGCATTTTTAAATAACAAAGTATAATGTAAAAAAGCCTTATGAAGGCCTTATATCAATTAAAACATTCTAACTCAGACGACTAATTCATGTCAAATGACGTTAATTGTGGATAAAGGACATAGTGCTATCAGAGTCGCGACCTTTGACAATCAGCAAAACTTCCAAATTCGCCGTCAATTCTTTCGGAACAAATGTTGTTAGAAACAGCAGCGGATTCCGGTGTTTTTTCTCATTAAAGAAAGAAAATGAACAATTTATTTTTTTTAGTTTTTACACGCAGGGACTTCGCCAAATGCAGCCTTTCCAGTTCGAAGGAATGGCTTGTCGCTTGCACATATATGTTCACTGGAGCAACCTTTTAATGGGGTGAGAAAACCTTTGAAAGACTATAGTTCAATCCCGTATAGACTGCATTACAACATTAGGACAGTGAAGAATGCTGTTTGCATTAACAAAGTGCTGTTCACGAGCCATGATCGGTTGCGGTTTTGCCGCGCCTTCTGAGCAGAAAAACCGACAACCCTCACTAAAGCTCTTCTTGTTTCCGCCGCGAGAGGGCGAGCAACAAGCTGTAAACGCGAATAACCATACCAGTCACCCCCAAGCAGATAACGGTTTCCGGTGCACGGGTACTGGTCACCCGAAATAGGATTCGGATCACCCGGCATCGGGTTGCGGTCGCCGACACGGGTTGACTGCATGGTCGCCGGTAAAGGGATACAGGTAACGCCTGTACAATGGTACAGGTGAAAAGTCATTTAGCTAATAAGCCAGTTTCGTCATACCGGTAGCGCTTCTTCTAGAAGCGACCAGTGTCGCTTACTGGTAGGCCGTAGCGTCAGGACGTCATGTCACATAGGTAGACCAGCACAGCATTTCAAAATCTCACTTGGCATTCCTTCTGGGGTATTTCACATTCAATGCCCGATTGCATGGGCTTTTGCAAGTCACTGAGTACCTAATTTGAACTTAAACTAACATATTGTAAGGTAGAAGGGGGTATACGACGAAGAGGAGGAAAAAAAAGGTGCGCTCAAGGAAGGATATGGTCCCGATACATACTGCAACCCCCTCAATACGGTTCTTCATCTGGCATGCTGTAAAATGGGGTTAAACCATCTCACAAGCGGTTAAGGAGCGTACGTTCCCCTACCGCTACCCTCCTAACGCAATTGTGTTCCGGAGCTTTTTAATGGACGCAGAGCTACCCAAGCTAGGGCAGACGTGGAAGCCAGTACATCTCAGCAGCATTCACGGCCTCTACAAAATCTTGTAAAGTACCGCCAGCAGGACCCCCCGAATTTGAGCGGTACCACCGATGTCGACGTCGATGTTTGGCTGAAGCAGTATGAATGACCGCGTCAGCATTCACAACCGTTGGGATGAAACCCACAAATTTACAAATTTATAGCTCAAAAGACTAGGGCAGGAAGAAACAACGAGACAGGACTGTTCCTTCGTGTCCTAGTCTTTTGCGCTATAATTTTGTATTGTACAACCAACTAGCCCAACACTTCATTTTAATTTTGAC
The DNA here is from genome assembly GCF_016920785.2 of Ixodes scapularis. NCBI lineage: Eukaryota > Metazoa > Arthropoda > Arachnida > Ixodida > Ixodidae > Ixodes > Ixodes scapularis. The sequence continues at coordinate 46,733,649 of NW_024609883.1, read as the reverse complement.
TCTCACAAGCTTGCGAACGTTTTGTTTTTCTTAAAAGAAATGGCGCTTCAGTGGTCTGACAACCACGAGAAGGACATGAACTACTGGGTGGCTTCACGGTTGCTTTCACGGAAGCCTTCGGAAAACCTGAAAGCTGCAAATAACAAGCCAAGGACAAGCTCTCACGCGGCTACCAAGCCACAACGGAATCTTCTACAAGCTACATCGAAGACATTATTCGTCTTTGCCCACGCGTCGATGATCAAATGAAGGAAAGAGAAAATATCAGACACATACTTGTAGGATTATCTCAGAAACGTATTTGATTTTTTGCCCCGAAAACTCTAGCTACCGTGCAACCATTATATCAGAATGCAACAGATACAAAGAACAGCAGAGCTATCGCATTGCAAAGGCGTCTTTTGAACGCTTTCCGAGGTTTCTCTTAGCACGGTCGGCACAACGAATCTTCAAGAACTGATCTGCACCATTATCCTCGAGGAGCATACGACGATACCTTTGCCCAGTACGCTTGACCGACGACAGCGCCGGACAAGCCATCGAGGCGGCAACCATCCAGAATGTAGTACATTGAAACCGGTTTAGAATGAACCCACGTAAAGCGAATTAGTTTCGATATTGAACTCACAAAAAATTTAAATAATAATGAATGTAAAAACTACTTTTTATAACGAACATCATATTGGCTATAGCGAACGTTTTCCTTCCGGGAATGCTTCCAAAAAACGCGCAAACAATCGCTTTCAAGTCTGTCCCTTCGCACCCCCCCCCCCAAAAAAAAAAAAGAAAAAGAAAAAGACAGAGCAGAAAGAAAATTTCAAAAGCTCAAGCCGCTAACAAAATTGAGTCAGGAGAAGCGATTCAGAACGAGAGAAGGTTAAAAAAAAGTCACTCTGCACGCACGCAAAAAAAAAAATAAATAAATAAATAAATATTTTCATCTTAAAGCAGTTGCCTACGAAGAGAAGCGATTCAGAAAAAGAGATAAGCTAAAAAAAAAAAAAAAACTCTGCACGCATGCAAAAAAAAAAAAAAAAAATTCCAGCGCGTTGTTACAAGGCGAAAGCGAAGCTCTCGCCTCACAACGAACGCATCGTGGAAGTTCGTTGTAAATGGTTTTGCTATATCGAACTATCTGCTGTATCGAACTGATCGTAGAGTTTCATGCCATCCGAGTTCGAAGCAGGTTTGACTGTTCAAAGTGAGCTGCGTCCTGCTCTCCAGCCTTCCTGGTCAGTTCCGTAAGCAAACACGCCCGCCACGATTACATCCTAGACTTGTTCGCCTCTCTGCTTCATAGAACCGGCGCAGAACCGCTTCAACATAGCTTTTCACATGCACGAACCCTCAACTCCACGTTTCAATAACCTACAACGCCGATCTTACCTGTGGAGAACGAAAGAATACAGGCGTGTATGCTCGTACTGCCGCACCCCTGGACATATCGCCAGTGATGGAAGTGCTGCGCCATTTGCGCCTTGAGCGAGTCTGCTACATTTTGCGCCAAAGTGCCATTTTGGCTAAGAATTGCGCCACACCTGCACTAAGATGGGGGAAATTTTTTTTTTATTTTATTATGTTTTATAATATATTTTTATTAGTTGATTTTAAGATTCAAAGAAGTAGAAAGAAAGGAAAACGGTAGAAATATGTATCTCACAGCGCCTCTATTCATCGTGTACGGTGTTTCATCTAAGGTGAGAGCACAGTCGAAGGCTTGAACGTTTGCAACACGAACACTGTAAAAGCGCAAGTTACGGGACATTCGCTACGTTTGACTGGTTTAATCGATGAAAGAACACGTACAGTAAGATGGTCAGATGCCTCGATGTCGCGCTTTTACCTTGTTTGGTTAATCACATTGGCTCGTAGCGTCGGCTGCACTATAAATTAAGGTGAAACGAAGTTTTAAGATTGCTCGACCATTGCGTTGGCCGGTTGATGCGCTAATGGCTTGATCACTGACATCCTCTAAAATTTCAGACAATGTCGGCGATGTGAGGAGCCAACAGTCGCGACAAAACATTGCAAAATACGCAGTAGGAAGGCGATAACTGCGATGAGACAGAACCAGGTTCCTGTGCTCCTGGAGAGATCAGTTGATTATTGTGTCTGCCGTATGCCTCCATGGCGCCTCTCACCAGCCCACGCGCATTGCGTTTCACCGCCTTGCACCGGAGTGTTCAGCGTAGCTGCCGTCATGGGTGAGCGTCTGGTTTAGCATGATATTCATGCAAATTATGCTCAGTAGCATTGCAAGTTCACATTCTTTGATCTCAATTATATGATCTTGTTTTGAAATGCTGCGTCGAGACAGAAAAAAAATATGCGGTGCTTTATTTGAATAAATATAAGCGCAAGAGTAAGTTTTCATAATATTTGTGGGTGGCTGTTTTTTTTTTTCTTTTCTGGTTTATAATATTTAAGCTTTGAGTTTGGTAAAGATCAAATTTGGGAGGCGCATTTTTATTGATAGACGTGTTAGCGATTATGTTGGTTTTTGGTGGCATTTTAAGGAAACAATACATACAGGCTAAATAAACTACCGGGTGCAAAAGTGGGAGGGTGGGGGAGGCTTTATTATAAGTGAAGTGTGATTCATTTCTCATCAATTTGGTTAGTACCCATTGTAAATGGAACCTACTGTGAACAGAGCCTTATTTCTAAAAAAAAGCTCTATGTACGTTTTGTGCCCTATTGGTTCTTATTACAAAAACTAATAAGTAATATGCTCCAGTATCAGACAAACCCTCAGTCATTATAAAATATACTAATTTAGCGGTCCAATCAATTCTTTTTTTTTTTAATTTTCAAGTGATATGCTAACAGACGTTGGCATCACGCTCCAAAAGCGTGAGTGGCTGCTCCAAATGAATATTTTGCCTGTTACGGAACCTGCTCCAAAGGGTCAAATGCCGCTTCCATCACTGTATCGCTAGATTCTGTCGCTATGGAATAAATTAAAATACATTTTATCGCACGACCACGACATTAGCACGAAACCTCAGTTACGACCACCGCAGCCCAATCAAAAACCTCCGCTTTGCAAGCATCTTCCAGGAAACTAAGAACCGATCCCGATCGCCTTCTCCATACACTCTTAGAAAAAAGAGATACTATAGTCCTCCCTTAAAGGGGGAATGATCTTGCTTGTAAGTTATGTCCCTTCAGAAAGAGAGAAACTTTCGCCCTGAAGGCAGGGGAGCAAAATTCCTCCGTTGTCTGTCTCCCATTAAGGCGGTTCCGAATCGAGCAAATCAAGCTCAATAAAGCTTAACGAGGACGATACGTCTATTGTACCAGGCTAGTGGAGCAACAAATAAAAGCATAACACTAGCTTTTGACGAACTGTTTTTATATCCGAAGCCAGCTTCCTCCCGCAGGTAAAGAAACTTGCGTTTCGAAAGCAGTCACTCAGTGTTCTCGTCGTCAGCACTGCGATGTTAAACGGAGACAACCGATACCCAATTACTTCGCGCACTATGCGTCTTCCCTTTGCTACCGCTCGAGGCACAATTCCTTTGTCAACCGAACATCACGGAGGTGGGGTCAACCATTCGGGAAATCAAAAGCCGTTCTGAAAAGAGCAAATTCGAAGCAGCCTACTTGGCTCATTGTTGCACGGTAACCAGAAATTATCGTGAAGCGCGAAATAAGGTTAAATCGCTTGCCACAAAATGGCAGGGTCGAGCAGCGTAATTGCACGTAGCTAGGTGACGCTTGGTACCGCCAAATTTATGTGCTACAAAACATTATTTCATTCGCTCACACTACCCTTGCGCTTCGGGCCCTTCGGGCACTTTTAATATACACACATATAGAGTCATGTAGTAACATCACATTGACCGCGTACAGATACCTTGCACATAAAAACACTATTACAACAGCACACTAACCCGTTGACTACCTCCGAGCTCTTCGTTTCCGTCTTTTATGCTCGTCGCTTTGAAGGTACGGATTTTCTCGGTGACCATCTAAGCAATAAATAATATTCCCAGCATGTTGATCTTTTTTCAGTAATGTTATACCACTGTGAGTATTTTGAACAGCTCAGGGGATGAATCTCATAGTAAAAAGTGTACGTTCATGCCGTAATTATTTGAAAGCCAATAAAACAAGCCGCTCCACTGGGGTCCCAAACCATGTGTTTGTTTCCCCGCGCGTCATGTCGTAGCCAGTATTTCTATTGTGGTGTTTGCTTTTCTATTTGTGCTGTTCGCGTGCAGCTGCAATGGTCGTCTTGAATTAATCTCTGTATAGGGGGTATTCACTCAGCTGGAAGCGATTCCAAGCAGCACAGATTTGGCCAATCATTGGTCAATGTCTGCCAATGGTCCTTTGGCCAGTGGCTAGACAGTGGCCAGCAATTGGCCGATGACTAGCCTTTCTTTGGCCATTGGCCACTGGCCATCAGCCATCGGCCAAGCATTGGCCGATGAATGGCCGCTCTTTGGCCATTGGCCAAAGGACCATCGCCAGCCATTAGCCAATCCATGGCAAGACCCCTGCTGCTTGGGATGCTTCACGGGCAGAGGAATCGCTTTTCGGTCAACTTGATGCAATCAAAGCCCGACTTGCGGCAGGTTTTAAGTGTACGGAGCTGCGCCGTGGTAAGCTCGAACACTTCTAGCGCTCATCCCAGCACGCCATTTGGAGGTCAGTTTCTCCAGGAGCCGTAGCAGTAGTGCTGGAGGTTTTTTCGGTTATTCTGCTGGCCAGCATAGTGTTTGGAAGGGCTGGAGAGGAGCTTTGCGTGCCAAAATTCTTGGAGGCCATTCTTTCGTCATGGCCTCTGATATTCTTTTGTTTTCGCTGGCAGACGGACAGTTAACGTAACGAATTGAAGTTCTTAATTTTTGACTGTTTACTCAGGTAACTTCAGTCTTCGACATTTAGAAGCAAAAGATATGGCATTCGATCACCTCAGCACAATGTTTTAATTTGATACGTTTCAGAACCAGTTTATGCGGCTCCGTCAAAGGGTCTACGTTCCCATTGACTCACGCGGTATATGCACAGGCAGACCTGTCGGATTGCTACCTCTCAGGTTAAAGGTATTTAACGGTAACACGAGTGCAGCATTCACAAAGCATACTAATAAATTGATATTTTGAAATGCCTTCGTGACTATCTTTTGCGAGGATTGTTGTTCAACAAGTTTCTTTTTATATATATTTATTAAACTTAAGGGGGCATCTTGGCATGCTTAAAACTTACCAGAACGACCACGATCTCTGGCTGCCTCGTTTGAGACAGATTTCAGATTGCCACGCAAAACAAAACAGAGTAGAGCCTTTCTTCAATCAATGTTTATTTGTACGGTCAGTTGATTATATAGCCTTGGCATCTACCACGGTCGCAAGAACCTAGAACAAAAATCACGAAGGTTTATGAGAAATGTGCAATTTTGATAAGTGTGTCTCTAGTTGTGTGTAAGAAATAAGGCGAAATAAAGCAATTTCCAGTTATATTCTTTTTTTTTATCCTTTCTGCGTGTCACCTGCCTTCAAGTGTTAGAACTTGGAGAGAAGAGTTAGTTAAACATAGCACTAACAGTTTCAAACTGATTGCATCGAAGTTCGACTTCACACAAGGGGCACGCGGGGTGAGAATGAGTAGAATAACATACACCGCTCTCTTATTGGGCAGTACATAAAACAATAACTATGTGTCTTTAAAGTAGCACGCCTGTCGTAATGCTAAAAACCCCTAGGGATAAATCGTAACAAATCAATATCGCACGCCCAAAACTCTTCTTCCTTTACCTCTAAGCTGATAGTACGGTGGAAGCAACGTGCTCGTCGGTCCTGACATGCACCTATTTTTCGCCACACGACCACGCTGCCGCCCATCTCCACGAGCTGTGAGCAGGGTCACGTGATGAAGGGGAGGGGGTTGATTGGCCCGCCTGAGCTTCGCCCCTTCTGTCAGCTTAGGTTCGAATGCAGTATAGCTAATCACATAGGGGTGACTATACGGAGTGTTTTTTTAGTCTTTCCACATTTGCTTTAACGAAGTCGTGAACGCTAACCTAATGGAGTGCCTGCAGGTGAGTTCTGCCATCGAGGAGATATGATATAGGGGTTTCAATCGTCACAATTAACGAGTCAGATATTTAGCTAAAAATGTGTTGATTAACTTTATGTATAGTTACAATAAACGAACGGTTCGAATTTCAAACTTGCTGAGCGTAATCGAAAACCAGTCAGTAAGCAAACTTGTGAAATAGTTGGGGCGCGTGAAAAGCGCGGTGTTGAGCAAAAGTTACCTTTCGACGCTCGTGCAATGGACGCAAGGCCAGCGCTGCGAAACGTGAATGATACGGGACGGAAAAACCGATCGGAAGTTCTTTCGCAACCCCAGCCTCGAGCCCGTTGTAGGAGTGGCGACTTTAGCGGACTCCGCGCAGTGGCGTCACTCAGGTAAGCGACAGACGGGGCGGTGGCCCGCCGCACCCTCCCTTTCCCCCCTTTCACTGCCCAGCTTCACCCCTCAGTGCCGCACCCACAGCTTGTGCCATTGTCATACGCCTTAACATCTAACAGGGAAGCCCACACGCCAAGAAAAATCCGTCGAATGGGTTACATCGTAAATACACGACGGACATTTGCTTCGTACCTGAAAAAGAGAACACAATGGCAGACGCACTCTCCCTCGTTGGTATGAACACATGCTCTACAGAACGAAGCGTTGTGAACTATGAAGATTTGTCGAAAGAGCAGACCATGGGCACGACCCTTCAACTTCTGTGAAAAACGACGCCATAACTCAAGTTGCAAGACGTGAAGATCCCGGACTGCGCGGAGACGTTGCTGTGTGATGTATCAACAGGTCCACCTACACTCTAAGAAAAAAAGGGTGTAGTCGGGTGCATCAGGCGCTCATGCACCCTTTTCCTGAAAGACGCACCCTCCGTTGCCCAGCCAGTGTGCTTGTACACCGACAATGAGCATCCCCCTCTCCCTTAAAAACCTCTAGGTGTACCAATGCACCGCCACGCTGACCACGCGCCCCCATCAGCTTGTGCTTGGATTCCCCCATGGGGGTCACTCTTTGGGATGGGCAGTTTCTTAGGAAGTATGGAGCTATCGTGTTCCCTCGGTATTGACAGTAGAGTGGACGCTATGCTTGTTTTAGGCCAATCGGGTCTCCGGGTAGGGTCACGTGACTACAGTCTCCAAGCTAGAGATAAGGCAGAGCACGGCACCAGCCTGAAGGCCAAGGCCACGGATAGCATCCACTGCACTATTAACTTTGGGTCGAACTTTTAAGAGGATATAAGCGACAAATCCTTTCATTGTTGGGTTGCCCCTGAAGATAAGCCTTTGCGAGGGTGGCCCCTTTTGGCCTTGAAAGAGCTGCAATTTTCATACTCATTTCTTTTTCTTTCTCTCCCTAAGCTGAAAGCATAGGGGAAGGCGCGCAGTTGCCGGACCAATGAACCGAAGGCTTTTTTTATCCCTCGACTCCTCTGTCTGAGCGCAGATACGGCAGGAGCGTGATCATGTGGTAAAGGTTTCACGGATGACGTAGTAGCTTTTTTCGACCTCGGAATGTCTGCTTCCCGGCCTAGTTGCTTGTGTGCTGTGCTGCGACCAGCGGGGCTGCCGTAGATTTCACCCGCGACGACGTATTCGAGTGTACCAAGATTTCCAGTGTTTGAAAAGTCCTTCGCGTGTATCGGCAACAGGGGATTTCTTCAAAAAAGCCCAAGGAAGTTATGTGATGTGTTTAGTGTTCGGTTCGGCAAATTACTGCTTCGGCCACATCGTGTTGAATCTTCACGGACCCCTTTCTTTTCGTTTTTGTGTTTGTGTGGTTCTGCAGTGCCCGTGTCGACATATATATCGGATTACATATTTCAAGTCCGGTATTTTCATCGTAAGTGCACTGCAACCTACTCCTTTGCAACAACTGACCGTTCCGTTCCGGATGGCCTCTAGAATTAGGCAGTGTCCATTTTCTATCAGCCGGGAGAATAATTTCCCCGAAATTCTATCGGCAGCCGCCTGCCATTAGCTGCAGGGACTCCGGAACCGGGGGGGCAAGGGGGGCCAGAGCCCCCCCAAGATTTTTCAGAATGGGGCTGAGCCCCCTCACTTCGACTTGGAAGAAACGCAAAGCTCTATTCATCTATTGTAATTCCTCCAGTCAGCGAAGCAGTGGAAGAGGCCGGATCAACGCCAAATAACCTTCTTCTGCTTTGCCCAGCAAGGTGGACTTTCAAAATAAAGATGAAACGGTTCGCTGAAAACTACGAGTTCAGGAGACACTGAACGAGCTGCTACAAGGAGAATATTCGATTGCAGACAACAGCTGGGCCAATTTTGAAGGGTTATCAGAGGCTTTTGAAAATGTTTGAAACGCTGCTAGGAGTAAACATTTCTATAGCTTTGTTCGGTCCATGCGAAGGACTTGCAAGGGTACAGCAACGTTCAACGTTTCGCGCCGCAGGTTTCAAAGAGGCTGCAGAGACTCTCTGCGAGGCATTGTCCCGTCTGCGGTCTGAAGTCGAGTTTGAAGAGTTGTGGGACTGCGCGAGTTCAACTGCAATGCGGCTAGGTTTGAAGGACCCTCGCAGCGCAAGGCCGACGAAACCGCCAAAAAGGCTTGAAATGAGCAACACACCTTCTCCGCCAGTTGTACTTGATTGCAAGGCAGCGTTACGGAAGGAGTATTTTGCGGCTGTAGACTGCATTCTGAGTGAAACTCAACGGCGGTTCGAATAGCCTGGTATGAAGCAGGGGGGAGGGGGGGGGGGGGGGCTACAAGATGTATAGAACACCTTGATTAACGCTGCCGGGGGAAGACAGTTCACAACAGATGACCTGAAAGAGGCCCTAGGAGTGCATACATGTGATTCTGATCTGACCCGACTCTCTGCGGAGTTTTTACTTTTGCCGGCTCTTTTATGCAACCTAGATTCCCTCACAATTGACGCCATATTGAGGATATAGGCAAAATCCGTCGATATTTGTGACCTCCTGGACGAAATCATAAAATATACTAAACTTCTTCATTCTGTGCATGCCTGCATCTGTCGCTTCGGGGGAGCGCTCGCTTAGTGCCTTACGCCGAATTACAACGTATCTACTCAGCGCATGAGTCAGGGGAGGCTAATACACCTCCTTATTTTGCACATTCAAAAAGGAAGTACGTCAAGCTCAACCTGGATGACATCAAGGAATTCGTCTTCTGGACTGCTGAGCGAACGGCGACCTTTTGTCTTCCTTGAGACGATCAACACACATGGCTTTATATATGGATCTGTTTCCTTCATCACGCTTTTGTGCACATTTTTAAAATATGTATTAAGATGTCATTGTATATATGTAATGATCTTGGCTTACTCGGTCATTTCATAGCGTGGATGTCTTTTTGGATGAACATTGGAAGAATAATAAACGTGATTCTCCGCAAACTCAATTTTGCAATGCAGCGTATCCTTGTAGGAATTTTGAAATTGTCTGAAGCACTATGCATAAGGGTTTTTGCGATATTGGAGAGTTTTAGTGGATCGTACGTAAAAGCATTGAGGGTCAGAAAGTGCATGCGCAAAATGCAATATTGCGTTCTACGCGTGTGCATTTCCTACCCGCAATTGTATTGCGTACGAGCCACTAAAACTCCCTACTGTTGTTATAAAACAGGAAGGACAAGTGAATGTGTACATGCTAAGTAAGGAACTTCATGCAAATAATATTTGATTTTTTAATAAACAGTAAGTAAAACTAAGACTATAGAAATTCGGCTCCAGTCCTTGTCTCCTATAATAAAATATACAAAAACAAAATGCTTGACTTCAGCCCCCCCACTCAAAATCGACTTCCGGAGTCCCTGATTAGCTGTATACAATCATGTGACAACTGCAGGTGGAATACTGACTTTCTTATTCTCCTGGCGTTTTGTGAAAACACGTTTTTGTCGATACACTTTTTGTAGACACGTTTCATCGACACTAACGTTTCATCGTCACTCGTTACGCAAAATGCACGCTGTAGGGACAATTTGTCGCGCGTGTGTCTCTGAGGCGCGTGCTCACCGACCCAGCCGACCCGTTCGCGCCGCTTCGTGGCGACAGTCTGCGGCGGCTCATTACAAAAATGTTAGCCCACCTGTCCCGCCCATACACATCACTTCGCGGATACATTCTGGGGCGGCTCATTAGAAGAAAAGAAAGGAGAGAAGCTAAAATAGAAAAGCTAATCTGAGCTGTCGATGAAACGCCGTTCGATGAATTAACGGCGACTGCCGGTGGATATTTGTGGAAATAAATGTACGGGCTGCTGGCAGAATGGACACTACTATAAGTCTCACCCCCGGTTCTTGTTTGCTTAGTAATCTTTTCAGTTGTGTAAAAGCTTCTTTGTACGTCTTCAGATATCACGGATTGCTTGCAAGTTTGTACTTGTTTACGGAATAGGCTGTCTAATAAACTTCTATGAGATTTGAAAACAATACCGTGTGTCCGTTTACCTGCCTTTTTGCAATCGCCGGGGCGCATGCATTTTTTACTGTTTTCCTTGATGTCTTAAATAGGTTTATGAAGTTACGAAACGGGTGCATAAATTGGTGTAACCATGCACCTTTGAATCGGGTGCATCTGTGTTCTCTTCGAATTCAGCGAGTGTAGAAAGAGGTGTAACAGTACACTATTGAACGGGGTGCTCCTGTGTTCCCTTTGAGAGCAGTAGGTGTAGAAAGGGGAGTAATGGTACACTATTGAGCGGGGTGCGTCTGTGTTCCCTTTGAGTGAAGCGGGTGTATCAAGAGGTGCAATGGTACACCATCGAATGGGGTGCATCTGTGTTCCCTTTGAGTGAAGCGGGTGTAGAAAGAGGTGTAGCCGTACACCATCGAATGGGGTGCACCTGTGTTCCCTTCGAGTGAGATTTCTGTAGAAAAAGGTGTACATGTGCACCACACCAACGGGTGTACACGTACTCCCATATTTGGGGTGCACTTGTATTCCCCCAAAGGGTGTAGTATATGTGACAAGCACTTACACCCCCTATGGGTGTACCCCATGACACCCTTCTTTTTTAGAGTGTAGACCATACGTCCCGGCCTGAAAATTTCCGACAACCAAATTTCCAGGCGTTGCCTGCTCCGTCACACCCGTGAATTCGAGCCACACGTCGCCTAACCTCCGCATGATTCATATGTCTCATAATGAACGCCGACGTCGGCAGACGGTCGCGCACGTACATTTAATGTCAACCAGCAAAAGTCACTCGACACACGTTTACACAACTCGACAAATTTTCACGTGCAAATGATCACTTCACCAATATCCACCTTGACAAAGTAAGACCCCTACCACCGTCCGACGCAAGTGCATATTGACCTGCGTTGACCGCTTCACGTGGCGGTTGGAGGCAACACTGATCAAGTGTATACATGCAGAAACTGTAGCAGACACTGGTCTATAGCTATCCTTATGTTTTGTCTGGCCATCACAATGTGAGGAAGCTTTTAAAGTTGGTGGGCCGCAACTACGACGGCAGTAGAACAGTGAGCCACCACGCCCGTATTCTTGTAAATGAAGCCTGCTCCGTTTTCAAAAATGACAATGCAGCTTTACCCGTTTTACCTTAAGAGTACCTCACTAATCTTTGCGTGATCGTCCGTACCGCCGAGCTCACAGCCTGCTTCGTCATTTGGGGGGGGGGGGGGGGGGGAGGGGGGGGAGGAAAGAATTCATGCCATTGCCCCCCCCCCCCCCCCCCCCACCCCCCCCCCCCCCCCGAAATAAAATCCTGGCTACGCCACCGTCGGTTTCAGTGGCACGACATTTCAGTACGTCAAAAATACGGCAACGACTGCAGGAACGCGGATTAAATATACACACAAGTGCGTATATTTAACAAGATAAATCATTCTAGCACGTGGCAGGCGGGACGGAATGTCCAACTAGCCTGAATGTCCAACGGGACGGAAGGTCCAACCGAGACGGAATGTCCAACGCGCCTGAATGTCCAACCTGCCTTAATGTCCAACGTGCCCGAATATCCATTATTGGATCTCCCGTCTCGTTGGACATTCAGGCTCGGTGGACATTCCGTCTCGTAATCCGCTGCTGGCAGTGCTTCGGAACTTTTCTGTTTCCAACGGCTTTGTTTGCTCGTTTGACAAAATTAGTGGTAAAAACCTCAATGACACCGAAATGTTCTGCGCGTTTGGACTGGAAGACGGGATTACAGGCGGCCTTCGGTGCCGCTGAAGCTCAATCAACTCAACAACATTTATTAAAGAACGCTCGCAACGTGATCGAAAAACGAGACCGAAACAAGATGAGGCGGTAAGGCGGACTTTTTTTCCCGTCTGCCTGGAGAAGGAAAAAAGCGTCTCACCCCTCTCTTCTCGTGTCCGCTAGGGGGCGCGTCAGTAGAAGGGACGAAAACGCGCCGTTGCTACCTTTTTTCTCCTGTTTTCTTTTTTTTCTTAGAGTGTAGCTTGCCCGTCGTCATAATGTTTCCCCGTTTAACAACGCTAACGCTCCCAACCATACAGCAAACTAGGTACGGCAGTGTGCAGAGGTCTTGCTGCACACTCGCACACCGCAGTAGCTCCTTCATCTGTCGGACCTACAGCCGTGAACGTTGAAATTGCCGGCATCACATTTTCTGCTCAAGTTTACGTTGGCACAGCGAAATCTTGTAATTGCGATGACGTTCACCGACGCTTGCGCACAGCTCTGACCCCTGTCGTTGTTACTTTTTGCGTTTGGAAAGTGGCCAGCGGCTGGGATGTTCGACCCTGCAGTGATTTTGGCTGGAACTCTGTATGTTATTTTATTTACTGAACTTCCCTATAGCCGCCCGGATATTAGCTTGGGACTGGATTTTTTTTTTTTACCACAACGGACGCCCTCATTGACTACACCAGCTGTGAGTTACACCTCGATACTTCCAACGCTTCAGAGAATCACCCGACACTCCTGCCGTGGCGTTGCGCACAATCGATGATGTGCTTTTGCCCCCTTATCCGCTATCCTTGCAGTACTGAAGCCGGAAAAGCATTTAGTAGGCAATTCAAGCCCACAAGAACCATCCTCTTCTATTTTACAAGAAGTAGGGCACCTCTGTCCGTCTGAAAAACATTATTACAGGCATATTACGGGGAGGAAGTTTGAGGTGGCCCGGAGGTGGCCACCTCTCACAAACATTAGGTGGGCTCCTCAACACAGGAGCCCATTGGCGACCGCCGGGGCCCGGGCTCAGTCGATCAGGGCCTTCTGGCTCGCCAGGTCGGAGCAGCCGAGCAGGGCTGCCTCCCAGTTCTCCCGGGTGGGGCTGGGTTTTGGGACGAGGTTCGGGGTCGATTGGCGTGCCCATACCATGTGAAGTATGCCAGAAGACTTCCCCGCACAGTGCGGGCATTTTCCTGTACAGGCAAGATCAAAGTGTTTTAAAACTGTCGGGAAAAGCAGGGTTTTGGTGCAAAGATGGAGGATTGCGCGTTCATCCGCCTTCGTAAGGCCCTTACAGGGCTTAGGATAAATCGCGTGGCCGAATTGGTATAATTGAGGAATTTCTTGAAAAGTGAAGGCCGGATTGGGTTCCGGATCCGTTTCGGAAAAGTCTAAAGCCGCTGGCCGGAAAGTGAACGCGTGGGTGGCGTCGTCTGCCGTTTTGGTGCCTTCGAAGCCCATGTACCGGTGTTCCGGTACATGAGCCTCGAAACAGAACACCATAGCACCGGAGCATCGGATAATACAGAACACCGGAGCACCGGTGTTCCGTACTATATCGTTAAATTACGAAAAGGCGAAGTTCATCTCTACTGCACAACAGCTTTAAGCCAACAGTATATTATTCCACGCGGAAGTCATGTTCCATCCTTGGGGATGTTGGAGGAACGTAACATAGCTTCGCTGTCTAGTGACATGTCCCATATTACATCTTGTCCCCATTCCACTCAAAAACCACACGCGCCGCATTAAAGACATGATCGACTCACCACTACCTGCTGATCCATAGGAAGATAGCGTCATTATAACAACGTACAGAATGAGCCCTCGCATGAACATCTCTAGTAAACCACATCACTGATACCGGTCAGCGTCCACAGTAAAACGTCGACCTTATAAGTCTTGAGTGCGGAACGTAAAGTCATTGCGGGGATGATGAGAGCTAGGTGGTTATTACACATCACGGGTGAAACCAGCTGAACAAGCAAGAAAGGAGAAACAGAAAAGACAACTGACCGCTGGACTACCGAATATTTTCATAAATAGTAGAAAAGGAGGACGATGTATTAAAATAGTTGGTAGTCCAGCGGTCAGTTGCCTTTTCTGTTTCTCCTTCCTTCTTTTTTCATCTGGTTCTGCCCGTGATGTAGAGTAATACCAGGGCACATGACAGATATGCGTCAAGAGAAAGTTATCGACCGTTCATCAAGTCGCTGGACATCCCCTTTTGTTTTGGTGAGGAAACCTAACAGATCTAGGTGATTTTGTGTAGATTATAGACGCCGGAGCAATGTAACCAGGCATGATGTTTATCACTTTCCCAGAAATGATGATAAACTGGATGCACAGATCAAGAATGTTGCTTCTTCTCATTCATGGACCTCCGGAGTGGGCAAATTCTTGTTGATGAAGCAGATAAAGACAAGACTGCATTTATTACTCCTTCTGGTCTCCAGCAGTTCAATGGTATGCCTATCGACCTATGCAATGCTTTCGCCACGTTTGAAAGGGGGATGGACACGCTGCACCGAAGACGAATGACCCGACCTGGAGTGTTTGCTTGTAGCACCTTGATGACGTTGTATTCTCGACGACATTTGACCAACACTTGCATCGTCTTCGAAAAGTTCTACATTAAACGATAACAATCCCTCGAGAAGGGGAACAAGAAGGACAAAGGACAAACACAAATCTCTATACACCACTAGGTGACTGATGCGCGCCGAAAAAAAAGCGCGCATCAGTCTCTTAGTGGTGTTTGGAGATTTGTGTCTGTCCTTCGTCCCCTTTCTTCTCCTTCTCCTGGGATTATTACCGCTTATTCTGTCCAGCTCGCCTGCGGTGTAGTAGCATTATTCGCATTAACATTCCAGATTGCTTTCGCATAGCTACGTTGCAGTGAAATTCGAATAAGTGCGTAGTTGCAGCAAAGCAAGTGAGCACGGCAGACGAAGAACGAGCATGACGGGCTGCCAGAGCAAGCAAGCACTACCAAAATTGCCGAAAGAAGTTAGTGCCGATGGCAAGGAAGCGGTGAACTTTATTGTCGGAGCGCAGGATGTTCGGATTGCGGATTGGCTTATGATGACTTTACGTTGGCTAATGGGTTTCGCCTGACGCTTGGCCTCATGGTTGCCACAAAGCATCTAGTTTTCATCATAAACCAAAGGTATTTAAAATTTGTGTCCACTACTTTCTCTCTCGGTTTTCTGTTATATTTTGTTGTCCCAGCAGACAACACAAAAATAGTGCTTCGCCGTGGTAGAATTGTTTATTGACGGAAACGTGGTCTGTGTGCCCGAGGCGACTTTGTGACCGCAATCGCAATAAAAATCACCTAAATGTAACTTTAGTTGTCGTCTGGCAGGTCCCATCTTGAATATCATTTGAAAGTCTGAATGTCATTTGGCGTAAGTGGCGTTTGAGATGCCGACAGACAGAGATATAAGACTTCCGATTTTGTTTTATATTTTTACAAAGTCCCATCTTCCATAAAACTGTTTGTCACATCCCGATTAAAAGGAAGGTTCACACAATCGGAAGATCCTCAACTGATTTGGTGGATTGCAGCCTCTCGCTAGAGGCTGCAATCTATCAAGTAGCGATGGTCTTTCATAACTGAAAGAGAAGAAGAAGAAGAACAACAACAATAACATAGTTTTGATGAGGAGGCACCGCGAAGCATCCTGCTCTCTTCTTCGGCCGTGGGGTGTGAAATTCCCGAAGTTTGCGAGTTCTAGGACCAGATAATTATTGAAATACAATAACAGTGAAAAATTTCTGCGTTAAGTGCAAATGTATCATTATGAACACGAATTCAATAGAAAAAAAAAAACTCACTTGATCCGGGGAACCCCGGTGACCCACACTCGTAAGGACTTCCCAGGGAACCTATAAAAGGTTACAGGTGTGTCCCCCGGCCTTTTGTGTTCATTGGGATGTTATGGCTACCAACGACTCACAAATCGTGACTGGAAGGCATTTCCGACGGAGGTTCGAAGGCGGCAAACCACAGAAAGTATAATCGCACCACCGCTTGGCCAAATGCATACCGCTCTAATGGTTCCAGAAGTCGCCGTAGTGCGGCGTCACCCATCTAACGAAACTTTAGCGCCCTAAGCTCATACGGTCCTTTTGCTGGCCAGCTGAGCTTTTTGGAAGAGCTGGAAAAGAGCTTTGCGTGCCGAAAATCTTAAAGGCCAAGCTTGCGACACGGCCTCTGAGATTCTTATGCTTTCGTTGGCAGACGGACAGTTAAGGTAGCGAATTCAATGTCTTAACTTTTAACTATTTCCTCAGGTAAGTTCAGTTTTCGACATTTAGAAGCACAAGATACACTATATTTGATTCACCTTTGTACATAATTTTAATCCAATACGTTCCGAAACCATGCAATTCATACTGTTCCTTCAAAGGGTCGGGGGCTATGTTGCAGGTTTTGGACTTTCAGGAGACTAGGGAGAAGGAAGTGACGTAGGTGTGAATGAATGTATCTTAGCAGCACCACGCAACGCGTCATCAGCGACTCCACCAATCAACATCCAAAAAGCGTTGTTGATGTCACTTCTTTCTCCCTAGTCTCCTGGGAGTCCAAAACGTGCAACATAGCCCCCCTGGTTCCCTTTGACTCACGCGGTATATCCATGTAGTGACGAGATTCCACAAGAGCCAAGCGCTAGCCTACCAAAGAAATAAAAGTTGACGTGCTGGTGGCGCGTGACACTCGCACGCCTCGGACACAGAACAGAAAGAACACCAACTGGACGGTCACTCTTTTCTTTGATCCCGACAAGTGGTGACCCGGACGTTCCTGCGACTTCGAGCTTGACCGACAACCAGACCCCGGCTTCCACTCCAGCTCCAGTTGCGGCTGTTGCGGTGCGGCTTCCGCCGTACTGGGACCGCAACCCGCGAGCCTGGTTTCTGCAAGCGGAGTCGCAGTTCCATCTCACGCACATTACAAGCCAGCAACGTGCGCACCATCACGTCGTATCGGTTCTCTCTCCAACTGCAGCCAATGAAGTGTACGACGTGCCATCCAACCCGTCGACCACGGATCCCTACGATCAGCTAAAGGCGGCACTGCCGCAGAGGGGGACGCGACAGAACAGCACACGACACAACAGCACGCGACAAAAGAGCACGGTCAAAACAGCACACGTCAAAACAGCACAGCGACAAAACAGCACGGCGACAAAACAGCACGCGTCAAAATAGCACGCGACAAAACAGCACGGTTAAAACAGCACGCGTCAAAACAACACCGCGTCAAAACAGCACAGCGACAAAACAGCACGCGTCAAAATAGCACGCGACAAAACAGCACGGTCAAAACAGCACGCGTCAAAACAGCACAGCGTCAAAACAGCACAGCGACAAAACAGCACGGTCAAAACAGCAGCGACAAAACAGCACGGTCAAAACAGCACGCGTCAAAACAGCACAGCGTCAAAACAGCACGGCGACAAAACAGCACGGCGTCAAAACACCACAGCGACAAAACAGCACTCATGCGGCAACTTCGAGCGCGCTCTTCGCCTCTCTCTGCGCGAGTAATTTCGACCATTCTTGACCGATTCATTTATTGCCGCTAGGTTATAAAAAAAAAAATATATTGCCTATTTCAGTGCTTACCAAACACCGCAACACTAACTGCAATATAGCATCTGATTTGTCTCTCATGAAAGTTTTGAGAAGTTGTTCTCTTCGACAAGTAAGAGCGCACTGAAAGTCAATTATCGTGCGGCGATTTTACAGATTACTGTATATAGCGCAATATTTCCTTTGCTTTTTCAAGACAAAAATTTTATATATTGGTTTCGATAAAGCGGCGATCAGTGCCTCTTCCACAAGTTGCCCTTCGACGGATTGCCCTATTACTAATTGACCTATTCGACAAATTGGCCGTCGACAAGTTGGCTTTCGACGAATTGGCCTAGACCCTTCATTCCTTTACAGTGCCTACTTTGACACATGTATTTTTTAACTCCATACGCTATATTTAGGGCTCATTGTTTTCGGCTTAAACCGGATAAAAGCGGTAAACTTACGCCGAGTTCATTTTTCCGAATTCGGTTTTTACTGAAAAAGGTGAGTATATTCGGGGGCTTTGGAGGGGTGCGTGGGTGGGTGGGGGAGGTGGGGGGAGGGGCGACTCATTACTGACCGTATGACCCCTTCCTTTTGCAGTTTTTCATCTTGTTTTCGAGATCAGTTCAACTTTCAACAAAAGCTCCAGGGGCGCAGGTGTCTTCAAGACGAAATCTGGGTTTTTGTACTTGAAAAAGATTTGTGTGCCAAATTCTTTATTAACTGAACAAAGAAGATCAAGAGCGTTCGTAAATGCCGCTCATTTTTTAACAGCTCTAGCTTCCGTCTACTAGAGGAGGGCATAAATACGATTGTTTTATTGTCGTTTCCTTGGTCGGCGCGAATTAACCACCTCTCACAGTCGTGAAAATGGGGAAAAAACACACTGAGTACAATGCTTACGAATTTCTGGATTTTTATATTTTCCTCTCCGACAGCAGTGGTAGTGAAGATCATGTTCGCCCTGTGTACAAATACGAGCACACGACGATAATGTCAGATCACAATAGGGCCCCAGTGCGTCTTCCAGAACAAATCCGGTCGGCTGCCACAAATCGCAACAAATAAGAAAGCCAGTACATGGTTTACTTACTATATATTTTAAACAAACGCTCTTAAAAGCCATTGCATTTTTGTCAGAATACTGGTTTTCGTCAATAAACCGAAAAGAACCGAAAAAGTTTATAGGTCTACAAATATACATCGAAATAAACCGAAAACTTCTGTTTGGAATTAGAAACGAAAAAAGTACGCCAAATTTCAATAACAACCGAAAAGGCCAAACCCTAGTTATATTGTCAATGTCCTGTTTTAACGCTGTGCTGTTTTGTCGTGGTGCTGTTTTGACGCCGTTCTCTTCTGTCAATGTGCCCTTTTGACGCTGTGCTGTTTTGACACTGTGCTGTTTTGGCACGTGCTCTTCAGTCGCTGTGCCGTTTTGTCGTCGTGCTGTTTTATAGCGTGCTGTTTTATAGCGTGCTGTTTTGACCGTGCTGTTTTGTCGCGTGCTGTTTTGTCGTGTGCTGTTCTGTCATGGCGCCGCTGCAGAGGACCGAGGCCTCCGAACGCACTCGCTGGCAGCAACTACTTTCCGCAGAACTCGGAGATCGACGTCTCTCACAGTTGCTGCGGCGAATGACGCAGCTTCCCGGAGTGCGTGCTAGTACCATTGACGACGCTCTACTCCGAGAACTTTTTCTTCAGAGACTCCCGCCGAAAGTCCAAATGGTACTAGCAGCAGCCGCGCCGTTCAACCTCGCGGGACTCGCCGGGTTGGCCGACGCGGTAATGGAAGTCTCCACCCCACCAGCAACATCGCTGCCACACCATACCGCCGGCGAAAGATGCCCCTAGCCCGGGACAAAATGTCCAGATACCAATCGCGTCACAAGGATACCTTGACCAGCTCTGCCAACGTTTGGAGCAAGTGGTACTCGTTGCAACAAGCCGTCGAGACTCTGCGCGCTCTCCAAGCCGTCGACGGCACTCTACATCGCGCCGACCTGCAAACGACCGCACGGGCAGGGACCACTCTTCCGGTTTGTATTACTACCACTGGCGTTTTGGTCCCGACGCGCGCCGCTGCCAACGCCCCTGCGCGTGGCCGGAAAATTGGCCGGCCGACTGCTAGAGGCGACGAGCGGTCCTAGCCCACAAGAGAGTCGCCTCTTCTATGTGACAGAACGAGCCACCGGAAGGCGCCTATTTGTCGACTCAAAGGCCGAGATCAGCGCCATTCCTGCGTCTCGTGCCGATCGTTCATGTAAGCCCATCTCCTTTTTACAGGCCGTGAACGGCACGAACATCCCAGTCCACGCAGAACGCTCCATCTCATTGAATCTTGGCCTTCGTCGAGTTTTCCGGTGGAGATTTCTGGTGGCAGACGTTCGTCAGGTGATCCTCGGAGCAGACGTTCTTAAATACCATTCGCTGCTGGTCGACGTCAAGAGAAAGCGCCTCCTTGACTCAGCTACACAACTGTCCGTGCAAGGCGTCGCAACGACGGAAGCTCCGGTGTTCGTCTCCACCTGCACTCAAGTGCAAGGAGCGTTCCAAGCACCGCTCGGCGAGTTCCCTTCACTTACGCGATCTCCCGACTGGAAGAAACCTGTTGAGCATGATGTCACGCGTCACATACCAACAACAGGCCCACCAGTTTTCTCTCGGCCACGTCGTCTAGCTCCGGAGAAACTCCAAACTGCTCAGGCAGAGTTTGAACACATGCTCGAACTAGGGATCATACGACCATCCTCCAGCCGTCGGGCATCTCCGCTGCACATGGTCTCCAAAAAGAACGGGGGCGGGAGACCACGCGGAGATTACCGCGCTCTGAACAAAAACACTGTTCCGCCAGACCGGTACCCGCTCCTCAACATCCAAGATTTCACGGTCAGTCTTCAAGGCTCTACCATCCTCTCGAAGATTGACCTAACCTGAGCCTACCACCAAATTCCGGTGGCCGAAGAGTACATCCCCAAGACAGCCGTCACAACGCCGTTCGGCTTATTTGAATTCCTCCTCATGCCTTTCGGCCTTAGTATTGCGGCGCAATCGTTCCAACGATTTATCGACGCTGTGACTCCGAGGCTTGCCCTTCGTATACTCCTATATGGATGACCTACTGGTCGCGAGCTCTACTGCAGAAGAGCACGCCACCCATCTCCGACTTCTCTTCGAACGGCTCGCCAAACATGGCCTCATCATCAACGCCACGAAGAGCGAGTTTGGAGTGCCCAAACTAGACTTTCTCGGCCACCGTCTAAATAGCTCAGGCCTTCGACCTCTGCCTGCTAAAGTCAGCGCTATTCAAGACTTCCCGCGGCCAACGTCACTCACCAAGCTCCGTCAGTTCATCGGCCTCATAAACTTGTACAGTAACAGACGCTTTATTCCACACTGCGTTAAGGTGCTTCAACCACTCGACCTTCTCCTTGGCACAAGCGGGCGACCCACTTCTCCTCTTCCCTGAAACGAAGCAGCTGAGAAAGCGTTTTGTGAAGCGAAACGAGCGTTGGCAGAGACTACTCTTCTGCAACATCTCATGCACGACGCTCCGAGGTCGATCATGACGGACGCCTCGGCTACCTCCGTCGGAGCCGTACTCCAACAATACATTGACGGTCAGTGGCAGCCACTCGCTTTCTTTTCCAGGAAGCTGAATCCCGCAAAAACGCGCTACAGCGTGTTTGGGCGTGAATTACTGGCTACATACTTGGCTGTCCGCCACTTCTGACACTTCGTCGAAGGAAGAACATTTATCATCTGGACAGATCACAAACCTCTGACAAATGCCATCTCCAACACTGGATCCCCTTACACACCACGGGAAATTCGTCAACTCGCCTTTTTGTCAGACCTTTGAACAGAGATCCGCCAAATCAGAGGCGTGGACAACGTACCTGCCGACGTCCTCAGCCGCATTGATGCAGTTTCTTTGCCTCCACTAACGAACCCTGCAGAACTTGCCCTTCTACAGGTCAACGACGAGGAACTAAAAACGTCACGTGCGTCATCGTCTCTGCAGCTGCAGGACGTCACCTTTCCAGGAAACATAATCGCCACGTGCGACATGAAAACTGGAAAGCCACGGCCTTTTATACCAGCTCCTCTACGTCGAAAACTCTTCGACGCCACCCACAGTCTGTCACTCCCGGGCGTTCAGGCAACGCAGAAGCTCATGACGAGCAGATACGTATGGCCCCGCATCAAGGCAGACATCCGGGACTGGGCACGCTCCTGCCTCCCCTGTCAGCAGGCCATGGTACATAGGAACCCTGTGCCCCCGGCCAGGACATTTTTCCAACCAAATACGCGTTTTGACAAAGTGCATCTGAACCTGGTCGGGCCTCTTCCATCGTCACAGGGACACGGATACCTCCTCACCTGCATAGACAAATTTACAAGATGGCCAGAGGCAACACCCATACCTGACATCACTGCCTACACCGTCGCAGCCGTGTTCATCTCGACCTGGGTGTCCAGATTCGGATGCCCTTCCGAGATTGTCACAGATCGCGGACGAAAATTCGGGTCCTCACTCTTCACAGAGATCAACCGCATTCTCGGAACGACAAGACTAAGAACCACAGCCTATCATCCGCAGTCCAACGGTCTTGTCGAGCGCTTTCACCGCCACCTAAACTCGGCACTAACAGCACATTGCAACCCAAACGAGTGGGTTCTTCAAGTACCGCTTGTGCTCCTTGGCATACGTACTGCCTTCAAAGAAGACCTTGGATGCTCCGCCGCAGAGTTCGTGTATGGTACCTCCCTCAGGTTACCATCCGACCTCTTTGAGGCCGAGCCAATAACTTCAACAAGACCCCAAGATTACGCTGAAACACTGCGGCAAGTCTTCGAGAACCTTCGTCCCATTCCAACTCGGACAGGTCAAACCAAGTCGCCCCACGTTAACGAAGATTTAAAAACGGACACACACGTCTTTGTACGTCAAGATCACCACAGGAAACCACTACGTACCCACTATCAAGGACCGTTTCTTGTGGATCAGAGAAGAACCCACGCATTTTTGCTTCGTATCAACGGCAAAGACGATACAGTTGCTCTACATCGCCTCAAGCCTGTACACTTTGAAGCATCACCCGTAAACCAGGTCAACGAACAAAAGAGCCTTCAATGGAAGGATATAACAACTCGAACTTAAATCCTCCCCCCCCAAAAAAGGGGGGGGGGGGGCATATCTGTAGTGACCAGATTCCACAAGAGCCAAGCGCTAGCCTACCAAATAAATAAAAGTTGATGTGCTGGTGGCGCGTGACACTCGCACGCCTCGGACACAGAACAGAAAGAACACCAACTGGCCGGTCGCTCTTTTCTTTGATCGCGACATCCACTTGCAGAGACCAGCCTCTCGAGTTAAAGCTAAATTACGTTTACATGAGCGCAGCATTCCCAGAGCATACTAATACATTTATATTTGGAAATGTCTGTGTGAAATTTTTTTTGAAAGGATGGTTTTCCAAAAGGCTTCTTTCCATATTTATTTATAAAACTTAGGCATCTTGGCATGTTCGGAACTTACAAGAACGCCCAGGCTCTCTCGCTCCATCGTTTCAGACAGATATTTTATTGCCAGGCAAAACAAAACACAGTAAAGGCTTGCTTTAAGGAACGTTTATTTGTTTGGTCAGTTGACCACAAAGCGTTGACATATTCCACGGTGGCACGAACCTAAAACAAAAATCAACAAAGTTTATGAGAAACGTGCGATTTTTGTAGGTGTGTTTTTTGTGCCACAAATACAGAGAAATGAAACGATATCTAGTTGTATTCTTTATTTTTCAGTTCTGCGTGTCACGAGCCTACAAGTCTTAGAACTTGGACGGTTAATTAAAATTAGCACTAACATTTTCAAACTGAGTGCAACGAATTTCGACTTCATACAGGGGACACGCTGGGTCAGAATCAGAAGAATTTATACAGTGTTCTTTTATCGGATAGTACATAAAACAGTAACTATGTGTCTTCGTGGTAGCAGGCCTGTCGTGATTCTTAAACTCACCAGGAATAAGTCACAAGAGATCAATGTCGCACGCCCGAACTCTTCTTCCTTCAACCCTAACCTGATAGTGCGGTGGAAGCTAAGTGCTCGTTGAACCAGTCATACTCCTATATTTTGCCACGCGATCACGCTCCCGCCCATCCCGACAAGCAGTGAGCAGGGTCACGTGATAAAGGAAAGGCGGTTGATTGATCATCCGAGTTCGTAACTTTCCCCCTACTGTCAGCTTATGCTAGAACGCAGTATAGTTTATGACAAAGGAGTGACTATAGGGAGTGTTTACTTTTTAGTCTTCGCACATTTGCTTTAACAAAGTCGTGAAGGTATACTCTAATGGAGTTTCTGAATGTGCGTTATGCGATTGAGGATATATGATATAGGGCGTCCATCGTCACAGCAAGTCAGGTTCTTAACAAAAATATGTTAATTAACTTTATAGTTAGTTACAGTGAATGAATGTTTCCGATTAAAAACTTGTATGATCGTGATTGAAAACCACTCAGTAAACAAATTTGAGAAAGCCTCGGGACGCGTGAAAACCGCGGTGTTACGCTAAAGTTACCACCGGACTTCTCTGCAGTGGACGGAAGGCCGACGGAGCAAAAACGCCGATGATAAGCGACGGCAAAACCCCTCGGAAATTTTTTTCGCACCCTCAGCTGGAACCCGTTGCCGGAGTGGCAACTTTAGCGGACCCCTGCGCAGTGGCGTCACTCGGGTCAGCGGCACTCAAGTCAGTGGCACTCGGGTCAGCGGCACTCGGGTCAGCGGCACTCAAGTCAGCGGCACTCGGGTCAGCGGCACTCGGGTCAGCGGCACTCGGGTCAGCGGCACTCAAGTCAGCGGCACTCGGGTCAGCGGCACTCGGGTCAGCGGCACTCAAGTCAGCGGCACTCGGGTCAGCGTCACTCGGGTCAGCGGCACTCAAGTCAGCGGCACTCGGGTCAGCGTCACTCGGGTCAGCGGCACTCAAGTCAGCGGCACTCAAGTCAGCGGCACTCGGGTCAGCGGCACTCGGGTCAGCGGCACTCAAGTCAGCGGCACTCGGGTCAGCGGCACTTGGGTCAGCGGCACTCAAGTCAGCGGCACTCGGGTCAGCGTCACTCGGGTCAGCGGCACTCAAGTCAGCGGCACTCGGGTCAGCGTCACTCGGGTCAGCGGCACTCAAGTCAGCGGCACTCAAGTCAGCGGCACTCGGGTCAGCGGCACTCGGGTCAGCGGCACTCAAGTCAGCGGCACTCGGGTCAGCGGCACTCGGGTCAGCGGCACTCAAGTCAGCGGCACTCGGGTCAGCGTCACTCGGGTCAGCAACACCCGGGGTGGTGGCCCGCCCGAAGCCCCCCTTCCCCCCCTTTCATTCCCGAGCTTCACCACCTTGAGTGCTGCACTCGGGGCAGTCTGCCCTCCCCCCCCCCCCCCACCCCTAGTGACGCCATTGACCTCGCGTCTCCTTCGCACTCCTGGTCTTTCTCAAATTTACTTATCCACTAGTTTCCTATGACGCTCAGCAAGTTTCTACTTAAAATCATTTGTGTATTTTCGCTAATTCAAAACTTAATTAACACGTGTTAGTAATTACCTGACTTACTGTGACGATTAGCCCAAAACATCATGCCCGACTGGCCGCATAGCTTACGTCCACACACCGCAGTGTAATATATTTTGCGGCTGAAAAAATCAATCTATGAAGCCTTAAAAAAAAAGTCTCTGTATAAAAGAAATATGCCCGAAAATAGCAAAACTAAGTTTGACCGGCCACAGGCAAAAGGGCTATGCCCAGTACTCTCAGGGAGAGAGGCAACGGCACATGGAGATACCAGACTGTGGAACGCGCTCTGGGCATGAGCGTAGCTTTCTTCGGCTGTCGGACGCTGCGCATTTGTCCAAAGCCCAATAATTCGGCAATTTTCATCCGCGTGATAAGCTCTGGAATGGTCTGATAGCAACTGCCAGCCTTAAGAGTCGCAGGGTGCTCCACCTGAATATTTTCTAATGCCGGAATTACACCAAGCAGCACAGATTTGGTTAATCATTGGCCAATGGCTGGAAATGGTCCTTTGGCCAGTGGACAGGCAGTCGCCAGTCTTTGGCTGATGATTGGCCTTTCGCTGGCCACTGGCCACTGGTCATCAGCCGTCGGCCAAGCATTGGCCGAGAAATAGCCACTCTTGGGCCATTGGCCAAACTACCATCACCAGCCATTGGCCAATGCTTGATCGAATTCTGTGCTGCTTGGATCGGCTGCCCAGCAACCTAAAGATTAACGAAAATACAGTCAGTGCCCAGGCGAGCTGGTAGAAGTTCACCATCGTGCTTTTAACCCGGGACTGAGGCAGGAGGAAAACATTTGGCGAAGGCAGAAAAAAGAAGATAAAGAAGACAGGTACAGACTGCATTTGTAACTGAACTAATGATATAGCTTGCACGTGACGTCAGTCAGCCCTTCTTTCTGAAGGCCAGAAGTGCCTCGTTGACGCTGCGCAAGATAACCCCTCTCACGCGCCCTTTCTCCCATTATAGAGAAGCAATAGGGAGTTTTCGTAGACCGCGCTGCCCCCTCCGCTAAACGTTCCGCAACGAAGAAGTTGCTACTGCGCCTGCGCGTCGACAGCCTTGACTGTGGAGTTCCCGCTATCGTAGCGGGTTGCGGAGGGCCTTGCGGGACGGCGAAAACGATCTACGAAAACTCCCTATTGTGCGTTTGCGTTAGCGTTGCGTGCTCCACAGTGCGCGTGCTCCATGTGTACGCGACAATAGAAGCTTTACGTTTACGCTCGCATGCTATCGATTTTCGAGAGCGTACGAAACGCTGCCTTGAGTTTTTTTTTTTGTTTTTTTTTGTTTTTTTTTGTTGCTCCCGTTGCGCCTGGGACTAGCGCCAGACTTAGATTAGTTTGACCAAATGTCGGCCTTGAATTGCTGGGGGCAGTTTGCATGGACGCATTTAGATGGCGGCGCAACTGCATGCTTGCGTATTCGTTTGCGTTCCTCCGTGCTAAAAGTTCTAGTTTCACGAGCAGCGCAGTGTTCCCGACCACAGCAGTGTTCCTGACCGTGCGGGAACAGCGCAGTGTTCCCGCACGCGCGCTAAAAGAAGGGTCTTTACGCCGTTCTGAAACCGTCTATTATAAGGATAGATAACTGGGCGAGTTGGTGAGAGTTCATGTTGAAAAAACAGCGCGACTAAGACGAGGACACATAGACGAAGAGAACACAAGACAAAGCGCTGACTATCAACTGGTTTGTATTACACACTAAGGAAGAATGACAATGAAATGAAAAACATGGAGTCAAATGTTCGCGCGCTTGCTTGGCGCCTCGTGAAATGTGTCCCTTTCTTCTTTTTTCCCCGATCGTAGATTGGTTTTCTTCTTTCTTTCCTCGGGAGCTTTTGTCACCCTGAATCCAAAAACTTCATCTCGCTGGGAGTCAGAGTCACCGATGGTTGGCTCACACACGAACTGTTGTTCTTCGTGATGTTGAAGGCTTCTATCATCTCTCGACATGTTTGGTCGCGGTGTTGAAACAATATACTGGTGTTTTCGAAGCGTGGTTCGCAACCGCAATCTCTGCAATGTATCGCTAGATGCGAATTAGCGGTGCCCTTCAAGGAGCTATGGTGCTCTCTTAGTCTGATGTTTAAGCACCGGCCAGTCTGCCCGATATACCAGTGCCCTCAAGAGAAGGGAATGCGGTAAACCACGCCTTTTACACACGACACGAACTGCATCCCATGCTTTACCTTACATGTGTTATTTTCTGATCTTGCTTTACCCTCCTTGCGTGCACGTACAACAGAACATAATCTACTTAGTTTGTTTTGAGCTGAAAAAACAACGTTCACTTCGTATCTGGACGCGACTTTTTTAAGTCCGTGTGAAATGCGGTGAAGATAAGGAATGACTGAAACTTTCTTTTTTTCTTTTTTAACTGGTTCTTCTAGCATGGAATTGAAACTATTCTTTACGATTTTTATTAAACTCGCATGCTGATGAAATAATCGAGTCTGGGTATCCTGAATCCCTAATCCTTTGAATTTGGGAAGTGAAGCTAACGCCGATTGTGTGAACACATGATTTTGTTAAGGCGGATTTCAAACAGGAATACACTATCCCTCTTTTGACGAGTTTCGAATGTGCTGACTGGTAGTTTAGCAAACTCTTTGATGTTCTAGGATGATACAACCAACAAATGTGTTCTATTTTAAATTCAACGAGGAGATCTAAAAATTGAATTCGACTCTCTTTTGGGGTCTCATAAGTGAACCTAAGGCTTTGGCCAAGCTCATGGAATACTTTAAGGACGTATTCTGGTGTTTTTTCACAATTGGAGTCTTCAACAAATACCAAAAAATCATCGACATACCTAAAGATCTTAATGGTGTGATTTTTCAATTTTTGAACTAGAGCTCTGCCTATCTTCCCGAGGAAAATATCGCTCAGTACAGGCGCTACTCTCGACCCTATACTGTATATATACTATATATACTGTACTGAGCGATATTTTCCTCGGGAAGATAGGCAGAGCTCTAGTTCAAAAATTGAAACATGTCGACCAAACATGTCGAGAGATGATAGAAGCCTTCAACATCACGAAGAACAACAGCTCGTGTGTGAGCCAACGATCGGTGACTCTGACTCCCAGCGAGATGAAGTTTTTGGATTCAGGGTGACAAAAGCTCCCGAGGAAAGAAAGAAGAAAACCAATCTACGATCGGGGAAAAAAGAAGAAAGGGACACATTTCACGAGGCGCCAAGCAAGCGCGCGAACATTTGACTCCATGTTTTTCATTTCATTGTCATTCTTCCTTAGTGTGTAATACAAACCAGTTGATAGTCAGCGCTTTGTCTTGTGTTCTCTTCGTCTCTGTGTCCTCGTCTTAGTCGCGCTGTTTTTTGAACCGTCTATTATGTCTGACCAAGTGACGTCCGTGCAACCTATGTATATACTTAGAATCACGGGGCATAAGATCGTGTTTTTCAAGGAGACGAACGAAACTCGTACCCAAAGAAAAAAAAAAAAAAAAAAAAAACAACAACAACAAAGACTGCGAAACAAAACGAATTTAGATTAGACAAAACCTTCTGAACTGCTTTGGTTTTTCCTAAAAAATCCAAAATCTTAGAAAACAAAATGCTCTTAAACGTGACGCACAAATAAAGCTGCAAAGTTGACCCAGCACTTCGCGCATCGACCTCTGCTAGACGCGGTCTGAACTAACAAAGAAAAAACCAAAGCACAATCCTTACAAAAAAACAAAACAAAACAAAAAATAAAACATTGCTTAAAACGCGAGGCAAAAGCGAAACTGCGAGGTTGACGCAGCACTTCGCACCCCGACTTGTAACACGCTTCTTTTCGCATTAAAGGCCGACCTATGGTACCGTCTTCTGCCGAGAAGAAAAATCGGTTCCCAGTTTCCTTGTCTCCCCACTCCCTCTCGCATTCCTTTCTCCTCTTTTCTCTACAGGAGCGTGTTCCTCATCTACTCCGCGCAAACAGGCGAAAGGACTCATCCATTTCTTGAAAAAAAAATAAAAAAAAAAAATAAAGAAAGAATTGACAGAGAATTAAGTTCCTCTTTTATCGTTGCTCGTCGGCCTTTAATTTCAGATGAAATCGACGTTACGAGCAGTAAGGGCCAATCAGACAGCGTTAAAAGCGCACCATCATGGTGTTCGTCATGTTTGCGTACGTGTCCTATCATTCGTGAACCAAACATATGTAGAAGAGGCTTTGTGACTTGCACTTTTGACGCTTTTTGATTGGTTCAATTACATCATAGCGTCGCTGCACATCTAGACTTGATTTTCTACGCTAAAATAAACTGAACTGGAAAGGGACGCGTCGTTTGCACGCGGATAAAGGACGCGTGCTTGCGCACTTTGATATGCGCTGGCGATTGACCCGTTGGAGGACGCGAGAGCTTGTGATTGAAGCAATCGATGAGTGGGAAAGAAAAGCAGCTCCAGTTTGAAGTCATTTAAAAACGCAAGGAGTATACCTTTCGCCATCTACGCTGTCGATTCGGGCGAGAGATTAGAATCTGCTTTTTTGAAAAAAACAAAAAAGCAACCAAAGGCCCGCGGCAGACGTCCAGGGCTACGACACCCCTGCGCCCGGGTCACCAGCAGTGCTCATCCCAGCGGTACGTTCAGTCGAACCCACTTCCAAGTCTGTTGGACGACACATGACCGTGAATCTGCTGGGTGCCCTAACAGCCGCGCTTTTAGGTACAGGAGCAAACATATCGCTTCTTCAAATCAACGTATTCAAGCTCTGCAAAAAAAAAACAAAAAAAAAAAACAACAACAAAAGCCCTTGGTTGGCAGATGTAAATTTTCCGGTGGCGTCGGGATCTGTGCTGCCTGCTGGCGGTGTTGAGATTACGAATATCTTTCCGTGGCAGAAAGCGAAGGCAGTGCTTTGTGTACCTGCCTGTGCTGCCTGTGCCCAGGATCCTTGGAACAACATTTTATTATGACGGAGAAGAACAAGGATGACGCACCCGGTCGAGAAAAAATGAAGCATGAGAAAACAAACACGAGCTCGACGGGTCCGGAAGAGCAGTTACGTATCCCCCTTTAAATCTCCTTACAAATAATGTAAAAATAATTCTGAGCAAAGCCAAGGGCATTGCTGCAAGTGGTGACCCGGATCTCCGAACAAGACCATCCTCGCGCCTGGTGACCTCCCTTCACCTGTGAGTCAGATTTTAAACATCCACTCTCATTCAAACGATGAGTTCCAAAGTCAAAGGGTCGTCAAGTGATTCGATAATACAGAGTCACGGCCGTCAGCTTCAAGTTGCCGGAAGTTTGGTTGGCGGGTTCCGAACTCTGGTTCCTCATCATCGAATCAATATTTGGAAAGAACAAAATAACATCGTCTTTGACGAAGTTTGACCACGTCCAGTTGGTGCATCACGAATCTGGTGAAACGGGGGGTTCATTCATGTCGCCAACCTAAAAGCTCTTTATGAACCCGAGGAGGCCAACCCGAGGAGGAATCGATCTTGACTACCTCTTGGAAGATTCCACACCGTCTCTGCCAAGACACAGCTTGCAACGGCGGTGAATGCGACGAAAGGATCACGACCCTTTGGTGCATTAAATTCGTGCCCTCTTCGGTTCTTTGAGAGGGAGAAGGGAAGGTTGTCGTGCTCCCGTAGGGCATTTGGGCAGGCGTCGTTCTCCGGTGCGGCCACTTGTTACTGCCGCATCACGGCATCATTTTGTTTTAATTTTTAGTGCCTCGTGCCGGAAACGTCGGGGCGACTACGCAGCTCCCATCAAGCCCACCACAGCCGCATCGGTACCGTCCGGAATTAGTCACGTCGAACCTGCGCTCGCCCATCTGCGGAGACCCTGGCTGACCCAGAAGGAAGACCACCCCGAGACCTCCTAAAACGTCCTCTACATGTGTTTTTTTTTTCTGGAAGGGGGGGGGGGGGGGGGGTGGGATCTTCAGGTGCGGCCAATCTGGGGATCTTAAGCGTTGGACCAGGTGGCCCGCATGCCAAATCAGCCACAGGGGGCCCAAGTAGAATTGGCCACGCGAGCGGTGCTTCACCGCTGAAAAAAGGCCGTCGCAGGGGATGCACCAGGGCTTTTTGATAGCGGTGCGGGCGATGACGGTGAATAAATGACTACCTGTTGTTGAACCAGTGCGACGTGTGATTATCCGAGGCGGGTAGCAGAAGCAAGAAAATTCTAGCACGTTGTACCGCGTATCGCAGCACCTCGGTGACGTCACTTCGCCGTACAACTGATGATCAGTGTGGCGATCCCCCCCTAACCGAAAGTTTCGCTTTTGTCGTAGACACCCCAAACCAGACTTTGAGCCGCAATATTTATTACACTAGACAATATTGAGAGAGAAAAAAGAAAACATACTTTGTAATTCAAGGACACCCAGGTAGCACGCCAGGAATGCCCAACTTGGGCAAAGGTCTGGCAAACATAAGGGCCCAACTTTGGCGCAGTTAGGATTTTGCACCATGGCAATCATGAGTGCCAAATTAAAACTTGTTGGCCTAGTTGGTTCATGATGCAGTATAGAGGTTTTTTTCTGCGCGACACAGGGGACAATTACAAGCGAGTAGACACAGACAAGCGCTTGTCCGTGTCTACTCGCTTGTAATTGTCCCCTGTGTCGCGCAAAAAAACCTCTATACTGCATCAGTGCCAAAGTACGGTGCCTAACTATAGCCGTAGTTGGGCGATCCTAGGGCATGCCAAAGTTTGGCTCTTCTCTGGAACGCCAGAGGAGCGCCAAAGTTGGTGCCATACCTGGGCCATAACTGCTAAAACAACGCCGAATTTGGGTATTTCGGACATGCCAAGTTTGGCCTTTCTCTGGTCCGCCACAGTTCTGCCAAAGTAAGTGCCAGACTTGAACTATAAGTGACAGGGCAACGCCTAGTTTGGGTATTTCGGTCACACCAAGTTTGGCTTTTCTCTTGCTCGCCACAGCTGTGCCAAAGTAAGTGCCAGACTTGAACCCTAACTGCCAGAGCAACGCCTAATTTGGGTATTTTAGCCACACCAAGTTTGGCCTTTCTCTGGTGCGCCACAGTTCTGCCAAAGTAAGTGCCAGACGTGAGCCATAACTGCCGCAATAAATCTTAATTTGGCGATTCGGGCCATGCCGAAGTTTGGCTCTTCTCTGGCTACCCACTGAAGTGGAAAATAAGTGCCAAAAGTGGCAAAGAAAGCCGAGAGGCCTGCCCAAGTTTGGAATATTTCTGGTGTGTCCAGAAGTGCTCTTTAAAGGTATACTCCACCGTTTTCTTCATTGTCTCCGATTTGCTTGAAATTTTGCTAAGCTAACCAACAAACATTGCTAAAATAGTATCCCAAATATTAGGTCGAAATATTGTTTTTTAGCGAAGTTATTGGATTTACAGTTTTGGTCTTCACCATGTTTTTCAAACTGAAAGTCTCTACTGGCATCAACGAAAAAGTGACGTCAGTGGAAGGCAGGGGTTAACTTTTTGGACTACAGAAGTTGTTCTTAAAAAATTTGAAGCAGTTTCTTGGTGTCAAATGAGTGCTTTGGAAGCTCGCTCCCGTATCCGCGCTCCAGCACGGAACAAATGATTGGCATATTCTATTTTTAGACTACTTGCTCGACTGGCAAGCCTGCCTGCCACTGACGTCACGGCACGGAAAAGTGCGGGAATATTTGAATATTGGTTTTTGCACCATTTTCATTTGCCGATTTCACAATACCTACTATGAATTTCGCGATGCTAAATAGCATACCGGAAAGGCTAAGGGCCGGGGAGTTAGAAAATATAGTTAGTTGATGTAGCTCAAAAAATCGGTGGACTACCCCTTTAACGCGCCCCAGAAGAGAATTAAACTAAATAAGCGCTGGGAACACGATGGTCAGATGTCATCACTTCCGTTCCCAAGCAGCACGGCAATACTTTGCGGTATCGTGCCAGTACCGGCCGAAAGTCGGCTCCAATATCGCTCAAATGTCCAGTTTTGCACCACACTCTAAGAAAAAAGGGAGGAGAAAGGTAGCAAAAGCGACTGTTCCTCCTTGTTGCGGACAAGTTGCCCAGAGAAGGGAGGAACGGCAGTTCAGATGAAAGGAGGAGGTCGAGTTCCTCCTTGTTCAGTTGGCGCAGGGGTAGAACATCGCGCTACTGACCCTCCCGACCCATCTTCTTTCGGTTTCGTTTTTCAAGCACATCGCGCACGTTGTTTAATAAATTAATGTTGAGTTGATTGAGCTTCAGCGGCAGCGAAGGCCGCCTGTAATTTCGTCTTTTAGTCCAAACGTGCAGAACATTTCGGTTGCATTGACGTTTTTACCACTAATTTTATCAAACGAGCTAACGAAGCCGCTAGAAACAGCGAAGTTCCGGAGCAGTGCCAGCAGCGCTACATACACTGCGTAAGACGGCCGTCTCCAATTTGCGGGACGCACGCGGAACTACAGCAGCGGAACCACGAGGAACTGTGTCGACGTTTTCGACGTTATGGAAATCGCGGGAACTGCGTCCAACGAAGGCAGGTTTTCCTGCCGGCTGCCTGGGTGCCTTCCGTGCTGAGTTCGGTTCCGTTGTCCCGTGCCGAGTGCCAACCGGCGTTCAACGTGATTCTTCTGCGTGTCAGCAACATCGTCAACGTGGTTCTGTATTTCTTCGTGTCAGCGACATCGTGATGGCAGTGTTGTGGGTTGTGAACAGAAGACTGGAATTATCGCCGATGTGACCGTGTGTTCGCGTATCAGTGGTGTAACAACAAGATGAGATGACGTAAACTGTCGGGCATTGATGCCGCTGGTCGGGCCGTTATCGGAGGGGCCGGGGTGTCGCAGGATGACATTCCGCTTTACATTAAAGAGTTTAAAACCACTTGAGGGTTTAGGTGCAGTCGATCGACGTGTGGATAGTCATGTTGGAACGTTGGTCTGAACGGTAAGCTCCTATCGTACAGTGGCCAATGTGACTGTCGGTCCCCGAGAGCGATTGCGCTCTGGGGAAAAGACAACACTACGAAAGTATGGCGGAAAGTACGTATATTTATAATGGAAGTTTAGCATAAAAAAAAAGACAGGCAAAATCGAAAACAAAAACAAAAAACGCTATCCTTTATTCTACTGTTTAAATATATTACGGTTCCTGTAGAAACTGCCCTCTAAGTGGCGCGCTGGGATGAGCGCTAGAAGTTTTCGAGCTCGCAACGGCGCAGCTCCGTACACTTAACAGTTGTCGTAAGTCGCAGCTTTGACTGCATTCAAGTTGATCGAAAAGCGATTTCTGTGCCCGTGAAGCATCACTTCCAGCTGAGTGGATATCCGCTCTACAGAGATTAATTCAAGACGGCAATTGCAGCTTTGCGCGAACAGCACAAATAGAAAAACGAACACTACAATACTAATACTGGCTACGAAGGGCCATGCGGGAAAACAAACTCATGGCTTGAACCACATTGGAGCGGCTCGATTTATTGGCTTTCAAATAATTATGGCATGATCGAGCGTCTTCTTTTTAATAAGAGATTCATCCCCTGAGCCATTAAAAATAGCCTCAGATGTATGACATTGCTGGAAAAAAATCAACATGTTCGGAATATTCTTTTTTGCTTAGGGAGTCACCGAAACATTCCGTACGTTCAAAACGACCACTATAAAAGACGGAAACGCAGGGCTCGGGAGTAGTGATCGGGGTAGTGTGCTGTTGTATTGATGTTTGTATGTGCGATGCCTGTGTATGCGTTCAATATATGTTGACCTGATGTTTGTAGTGTGCGCAACGTGTCTACATATGTTAGAGATTCCAAAGAAATGGGAACGCAATTGTGGCGTAAGAAAATAAAAATATGTTTTGTAAAACATGAATTGGGCGGTACCTAGCGCCACCTAGCCTAGCTACGTGCGATTACTCTGCTTGACCCTGCCATCTGGTGGCAAGCGATTTAACATCCTTTTACGCTACGCGGCTACGCCATAATTTCGTGTTACCGTGCTGAGATAAGCCAAGTGGTTGCTTCGGATTTGCTTTTTTTTGAGAGCGGCTTTTGGTTTTGCGGGCGAATGATTGTCACCCCTCCGTGATGTGCGGTTGACGCAACGGTTGACGAAGGAATTGTTGCTCGAGGAATAGCAAAGGTAGGACATAAAGTGCGCGAACTGAGTGCCGGTTGTCTCCGTTGAACATCGCAGTGCTGACGATGAGAAGACTGAGTGACTGCATGCTTTCGAAACGTAAGTTTCTTTACCTGCAGGGGTAAAGAAAGTTCGGAAATAAATACAGTTCGCGGAAAGTTCGGTTTACGTTTTTTATTTCCTGCTCCTTTCGCGTTTCTGCTATAGACTTAGTGTTCTCGTTAAGCCTTACCGAGCTCGATTTGCTCGATTCGTGGCCGCCATAATGAGATGCAGTCGACGGAGGAACTTTTCCTCCCCTGCTTAAGGGACGAACGTTTCTCCCTTTCTGAAGGAACATATGTGTCAAGAGGACTATACTGACCCTTTTTTCTAAGAGTGCACCGTTTGATATCCGGCAGGTATTGCCGTACAGCCGTTGTGCCCCGGCCTAGCGTTCGCGCAATATTGTGTGAATACTCACGATGCGTCTGCTCCGTATTGGCCGAATGTCGTGCAAGTATGTGTACGTTGCATATCATTTGTTGCATATCCAATCACATATACGGACAGACAAATTTTTTTCCATCGCTCCCAGGAGTTTATTAAACCACTATCATTACACACAGTGTATTCTCGACATATTTACAATGGTCACACTTCTCTGTAAAACGAAAAGCAAATTATAAGATAGAATTAACACGTTGTCCTCATGCCAAGCAAAACTCACCACACAAAAAACCGCGGAGATTGAGAGGAAAGCAGGACTACTATCAGAAGCATGCTTGCAGTGTACTTACTAAATAAAAGAGCGATATCATGTAATCCTTAATAGATGTATGATCAGGGGCGGATCCAGACCTCCATTTTGGGGGGGGGCGGTTCCTCGGCGTAAAACGGGGGGGGGGGGGGGGGGGGGAAGGGGAGTGCTTATATTTTTTGTGGAGTCATCGTTTTTACTAAACTCTGATAACATAATATAGATCTTGAGAGCTTTTGTATCGGTTTACCTGTAGGGGATGAACTCTTTGAACTTTCTGTGGCTATGCACACCAAGGCACACGCTCCCGTACTTTTGACTGTATAGCCTCAGAAAGCTGGGCATCTGGCCAACGCAATGTCTCTGCTCGTGCGGAAAATCACGTGCAATTGCAAGCTTACCAAAGCTATATTCACGTGCACGCCATACGTGCCTGCTCGTATGGGGCACCAGTCAGGACGCTACACTGTAGCGTCCTCACTGTAAATTTGACCGTAAAATGTACGGTCAAATACCAGGCAGCTGATGCTGCCAAACTCTTACAGTAAAAATAACGGTGCACTGTAAATCTGGTTTACGATAAATTTAAACGGGGACCGTAGAAATCTACAATCGGCCTTCAGATTTGCGGTAAAAAAAAATTTACAGCGCGCCGTTATTTTTACGGTGCAATTTAAACGACGAGAAAGGTGGTAGTATTCAGGTTCATAACATCATTGTATAGTGATGTTATGAACTCAATGATGTTATTAACCTCGACTGAACCAAGCACGTTTTGAAGGCTTTCAGCAAGTTGGCCGAACATGCATTGTTTGTACAAGAAATGCCGACGTTGAAATTCATAAATGGTTTTTTGAACTGTTGATACCGGCATAAGAAGCGTTCCGTTGAACTTCAGGTACAAAAAAACAAATCAAGGTCGTATTTTACGGCCTTCCTTTTTTCTCCTGCAGACAGAGACATTAACACGTCGTAGTTATCATTAGGGGATTGCATCACGTTAACAGCACCGTCTTCATTAGAATCCGCACTAGTCGACCGAGTCGAAGAGTCCTCAACCTGAAGCGGGCCTGCAGGCGATGCGCCGTCGCCCAAGAAACCCGTCACTCGTAAATGCGCCCAGTTGAAATGTGCCGTGATCGAACTATGATTTCACACCTTCTGACAGTTGGAGCACGAACACGAAAACAAAATGCTGTCGGTGATGTGGCCTTTTAGATGTTTTAGCAAAGCCTCCCTTGTGTGGCACTCCTCTAGGCATGGTGGCAAAGTGCACTGAAAGCTTTCCAAACTCCTCGAAACAAACCAAACTTCCCTTAGGCGTACCAATGCCTATGTCTTCTCAATATATGACACCTGAGAGCATCATACGTAACAAACTGGCGACAGCATCCTTCGTCCACACACTGAAGAATTCGAGAGCTGAAAACGTGCTCATCGAATTGCACAACCATCAGGCGTGCTTGAACAGAAACTACAAATTTTGCAAGTAAACATCTTTTAGAGTGTTGTATTTATGCCACCATTACTCTATCCTTGCCAATCAAGCAGCAGATTGATAGTGAAATACCTGCCTCGAGTATCCAGTTGCCTTCCGCTCCAAATTTTCAGGTGCACAAAAATCCGGGAATGCCACAAACGAACGAGGACAAAATGGCGCGGAGACGGGTGGGAAGGCGGGAAAATGAACTGAACGTCAGCTTTTTCCACTTCTTTCCGCGTTGTCCCAACCAACGTTCCTTTCTTTTGTTTATGCTTCTAGCTAGTCGCATTGTTGCTCTACTGTTTGCTCTTAGTTCTCTTTTTTTTCCTTTTTCAGTTAAGGCAGTTACGCTCTGCGTTTTCGCGGCTGGCGCGGACAAAGAAAGGAGGTGAAGGGGCGAGAGGAGACTCTCTGGGTTCCCGCAGCTTCCGAAAGGTCAAGCGTGGTGACCAATTAGCGAAGCGCGTCTTTTCTTTCTGTTTTCTTGCTCCATGAAGTTTCGCGTTTCCCTCTCGGTTTTTTTGCTCGTTTACGGTGCATTTCAGATAATTCCTCTTCACGGCGTACTTGTAGTTTTTATTAGCGTATAGCGCCGTAAATTTGACGGTTACTTTTTACAGTGTATGCTTTCGAAGCTAAGCGCTTGTGAGCCCGAGCATGCTGGGCGCCGATAAAAGCTGCGCTCAATGCCTGGTTACTACTACTGATATGTCAAAAAACACCTCGACCGCACGAACACTCGTGTGGGGGATGCTCCAAAACTAATAGATTGCGTTTGTCCAAAGTGAAGTAGGGTAAGATGGGCCAAATGAGACGCGGGGCAAAATGCGACAGTTGGAGTGAAGGCATCCAACGAAAGTTTTTGTTTAGTGCCAGCTATCACCTAGACACAAGTCTCAAGCTTCACTGAGACGTGCCTTAGCCTGTTCACTTTGCGTGAGCCATAAATGACTGCCTTTGGCAAGTCCTTTCCGGAGAAAAAGAAATGCCGATTTGAGATTGCCGAGTTTACCGCCCGTCAAAGAGGTGCATAATTCCGCGCGAGATTTCGCTTCGAGAAGTACGCCCCGGTTGGCACAGACTTTCTACCAAGGTATAATTTAATTTCATTCCAAAGTTTTATTCGCTTCATGCAGACCAAATTTGAGTGTTCAGCGTGCTTTTTTTACGGAAATAATTATTCGCGTAACGGGATACGCGCGAGACAAAACGCGACAATGTGGCATTGTATGACGCGTGTGTCAATAATGTACCAGTTTCCTGGTTGTTCCTGAGTCATATTTTCCTCTCGGTGTCTAGGAGGATCAAAACGTACAAAAGAAAGACAACAGGGGCTTCATGTCGCATAAGTAACACTACGAATGCTCTTGAAAGTGAAGCAACAGCGTCACTCCCTTCGCGTTGCCGCCACACTTTTTGGCGTACCAAGGGATGTGCTTCAAAAGCGAGCAAAAAGACAAAAAATAAAGAAAAACAATAGCTCCACAAAAAAAAAAAAAAATGGCGAGGCGTTTGGGGGGGGCGATCGCCCCCACCGCCCCCCCCTTGGATCCGCCACTGTGTATGATCCAACTCAGGGCACCCCACAAACACACTCGAGAAAGAAGGTTGCGCACATTCAACTGACGTCTCGTCGTCGGTGAAGAGCAGTTTTTGTGGAAGCGTGTCCAACAAACACATCACAAGAATTCCACGAACTCCGGTGAAAAAAATGGCTGTTACCGAAAAATTGGCATTGACGTATTCCGACCGTTTGCGACGAAAAAAACACGGCCGCGTCTGCAACGCACGAAAGCAACAGAATACAGAAGAGCGCATTTCGAAAACCGGACCTACGTGGCCCGCCTATTTCTATAACTAGGCAAACGGCGAAAACGGCAGCCCCAGAGATCCCATCAACGTGACAGGAAGGGTCACGTGACAAATGTTCGTCCAAACGTTTTTGTCCTACGCGCCCTACATAGAGAGGTCACGCCGGGTTACGCGTTTCGCTCCACCCTTTTGATTTGCTTAAAGGAATACTTCCACGAAATTTGAAATATTCCCGTCGTGTTCAAAAATAGGTTGAATATGATCCACAATATCCGTAAATGACAATCGCACGTTTGTATTTTGATCCTGGTGGCTGTATTTTCCGTTATAAACGGCCCACTCTGGCAAGCGCTCGGAGAAGGCCCAGCTTAGAGCACGTGACATCCAACGCAATCGTGACGTAGGTCGTCTCAAGACGAGCAAAGCTACGGCGAGGCTGGCGTCGAGAGGATGGCCTAGTCGTTCCAGCCACCGAAGCGGCTACTTTTGTACGAATTTTGAGACACGCGTTAATCTTCTATAATGTTCTAGGGGGACAATAGCGACTTCTGCGACACACAAAAGGGATTCTCGGGAAGAGGGGAGTTCCTCCTTCCCCCCTTCTCTCGTCGTGGCCGGAGACGAGACAACCTCCGTCACTAGCTGTCAAGGTTCCTAGACGAGCATTACAAACAAAGCGTTAGCGACATCCACCAGGTGCTCTTTGCTAATCGTTTAATTCGTTTTAAAATTCCTTTTCAAGACTTTTTTTTTAACAAGATATTGGTATGTTCCATGTGATACTGCTCTTTTGAACGCATATAGACCAAAAAATGAGCGCCGAAATTTCGTTGTAGTATCCCTTTAAAGCGGCTGTCGCGCTCGCTGACAGCCACACGAAGACACAAAGGCAGGTGGGGAGGATTTGCAAAAGGCGAGGTCGAAGGGGAATCAACAACGCATGAGAGGAAAGGCCGCTTCTGCCGTTGACCTTGTCGCCTTTCCTGGTCTGTCAGCGTTCGGCTTCCATTGTGGGCCTCAGAAAGATAATCTCCTTTCTTGAGAGCGAAATGGAAGGGGTGCTTATGTCTTGCGGGCTTGTCGCCATCCGCTCCCGACTCGCTCGCAGTGGCCTCCCATGGCTGTCGTGCCGGCGAAATTAGGAGCGCAGCCGGGACATTTTCTCCCTTGAATGGCGATTGGGTGCTGATAATCCGAAGCAGCTCTTTCGGCGTCCATTTGATGTTCTCGGAGTCGGTCGTTGAGGCATCGCCCCGTTTGCCCGATGTACCTGGCCCCGCAGGACAGGGGGATCGCGTACACTTTCTCCGCTTCCTCTCCTTCCCCAAGATTTTTCTTTCCCGTACTTGAACAGAGCGGGCGGGCTTTGAGCTTGAAGCCGGAAATAAATGTTGTTGAAGTTGAAAGATTGTCCTGTCTGTATCGTCCCTTTTGTGTCTCCACTTTCTAAATGTTTAAAAAGTACCAACACGCTAAAATAGTACAAGTTCCGGGATTTCATTTTAATTCCCCAAGTGTGATGCGGAAGCCGCGACACGGAGCCCCGGTCGTTTCCGCTCTTTGTTATCGCTAGGATTTGACAGTGCTCAATCACAATGCAAGACACACACAGAGCAACGCTCGCTTTTACAATGCACCGCTACCACGATGGCAGCACTTTCTGTAAAGGCGCAGTCACGCCGGGGTTGTTTTCAGTCGCGCGATGCGACTAAATCGCATCGGAAAAAAAAAGTAATTAGATGGTCACTCTGGCGGGCGCGATGAGTGAGTCCAACGCCTTGGTTGGCGAGTCGCTTCTCAAAAACACTTGCTCCGAACGCCATTGATTGGCTCAGCCTCTCCGCGTCTAGAGCGCATCGCAAAAAGTCGGCTCAGCAAGCGACTGCTCAAATCGCGTCGCTCTTTGCCCGCGATGGTCGCTTTTGCGATGAAAGTTATCGAGCGACTAGATCGCATCGCCGGTGGGAACGCGCCTTAATCTTGAACCAGTCTCACGGCGCGTCCCCATATTGACGTGTGTACCTACGCGCGAGTACAACACCCGGCACAATTTGCGTTTGCAAAGCCTGGTCCAGCCGCGTCCATACATTCGGCCAACCTTTGTACTGGAGAAATCAAGAGACACCCAAAATAAGATAAACTGGCCAGCCGAATAAAACTTGATTTCTATTTAATTAAGATGAAGACCCCCCGCGTACATCAAATACCTCATCAGCCGAACTTCAAGGCACTAAGCCTAGTTCTGGCACTTGTTTGGCAACTTTGGCCCGTAGCTGCCAGATGACAGCCGAACTATAGGGAAGCTAAGCCTAACTTTGGCACTCGTTTGGCGACTTGGGCCCAAAGATGCCAGATGTCAACCGAACTGCAATATGGTCAGCTTAACTCTGGCACATCTGTGGTGATTTTGGCCCGAAGGTGCCGAATGACAGCCGAACTATCAAAAAGGGAAGCCTAAGTTTGGCACTTGTTTGGCGAATTAGGGCCAAAATACCCAGGCTGTTGCCAAGAGAGGTCAGGTTTGGCTCTACTTTGGCTTCTTCGGGCATTTCAATGCCCTTAACTCCCAGACAAAAGCCAAGTTTTGACCCAGAACTCGGTGCCACCTGGGTAGCTTCCCTATAGTTCGGCTGTCATCTGGCAGCTACGGGCCAAAGTTGCCAAACAAGTGCCAGAACTAGGCTTACTGCCTTGAAGTTCGGCTGATGAGGTATTTGATGTACGCGGGGGGTCTTCATCTTAATTAAATAGAAATCAAGTTTTATTCGGCTGGCCAGTTTATCTTATTTTGGGTGTCTCTTGATTTCTCCAGTACAAAGGTTGGCTGAATGTATGGACGCGGCTGGACCAGGCTTTGCAAACGCAAATTGTGGCGGATGTTGTACTCGCGCGTAGGTACACACGTCAATATGGGGACGCGCCGTGAGACTGGTTCAACATTAAGGCGCGTTCCCACCGGCGATGCGATCTAATCGCGCGATAACTTTCATCGCAAAAGCGACCATCGCGGGCAAAGAGCGACGCGATTTGAGCAGTCGCTTGCTTAGCCGACTTTTTGCGATGCGCTCTAGTCGCGGAGAGGCTGAGCCAATCAATGGCGTTCGGAGCAAGAGTTTTTGAGAAGCGACTCGCCAACCAAGGCGTTGGACTCGCTCATCGCGCACGCCAGAGTGACCATCTAATTACTTTTTTTTGCGATGCGATTTAGTCGCATCGCGCGACAGAAAACAACCCCGGTGTGACTGCGCCTTTACAGAAAGTGCTGCCATCGTGCTAGCGGTGCATTGCAAAAGCGAGCGTTGCTCTGTGTGTGTCTTGCATTGTGATTGAGCACTGTCAAATCCTAGCGATAACAAAGAGCGTAAACGACCGGGGCTCCGTGTCGCGGCTTCCGCATCACACTTGGGGAATTAAAATGAAATCCCGGAACTTGTACTATTTTAGCGTGTTGGTACTTTTTAAACATTTAGGAAGTGGAGGCACAAAAGGGACGATACAGACAGGACAATCTTTCAACTTCAACAACATTTATTTCCGGCTTCAAGCTCAAACATCGCCCGCTGCGTTTAAGTACGGGAACGAAATATCTTGGGGGAAGGAGAGGAAGCGGAGGAAGTGTACGCGATCCCCCTGTCCTGCGGGGCCAGGTAAACGGGGCGATGCCTCAACGGTCGACTCTGAGAACATCAAATGGACGCCGAAAGAGCTGCTTCAGATTCTCAGCACCCAATCGTCATTCACGGGAGAAAATGTCCCGGCTGCGCTCCTAATTTCGCCGGCACGACAGCCATGGGAGGCCACTGCGAGCGAGTCGGGAGCGGATGGCGACACGCCCGCAAGACATAAGCACCCCTTCCATTTCGCTCTCAAGAAAGGAGATTATCTTTCTGAGGCCCACAATGGAAGCCGAACGCTGACAGACTAGGAAAGGCGACAAGGTCATCGGCAGAAGCGGCCTTTCCTCTCATACGTTGTTGATGCCCCTTCGACCTCGCCTTTTGCAAATCCTCCCCACCTGCCTTTGTGTCTTCGTGTGGCTGTCAGTGAGCGCGACAGCCGCTTTAAGCAAATCAAAAGGGCGGAGCGAAACGCGTAACCCGGCGTGACCTCTCTATGTAGGGCGCGTAGGACAAAAACGTTTGGACGAAAATTTGTCACGTGACCCTCCCTGTCACGTTGATGGGATCTCTGGGGCTGCCGTTTTCGCCGTTTGCCTAGTTATAGAAATAGGCGGGCCACGTAGGTCCAATTTTCGAAATGCGCTCTTCTGTATTCTGTTGCTTTCGTGCGTTGCAGACGCGGCCGTGTTTTTTCGTCGTAAACGGTCGGAATACGTCAATGCCAATTTTTCGGTAAGAGCCATTTTTTTCACCGAAGTTCATGGAATTCTTGTGATGTGTTTGTTGGACACGCTTCCACAAAAACTGCTCTTCGCCGACGACGAGACGTCAGTTGAATGTACGCAACCTTCTTTCTGGAGTCTGTTTGTGGGGTGCCCTGAGTTGGATCATACATCTATTAAGGATTACATGATATCGCTCTTTTATTTAGTAAGTACACTGCAAGCATGCTTCTGATAGTAGTCCTGCTTTCCTCTCAATCTCCGCGGTTTTTTGTGTGATGAGTTTTGCTTGGCATGAGGACAACGTGTTAATTCTATCTTATAATTTGCATTTCGTTTTACAGAGAAGTGTGATCGTTGTAAATATGTCGAGAATACACTGTGTGCAATGATAGTGGTTTAATAAACTCCTGGGAGCGATGGAAAAAAATTTGTTTGTCCGTATATGTGATTGGATATGCAACAAATGATATGCAACGTACACATACAGGGTGTCACAAAAGAAAATTTACACGGTCTTTTTTACCGCAAACATAAACTAGGCATCGCCGAACGCTCATTCTCCGCTCAGAGGTAGAGCTAGAGGTCACAAC
Source organism: Ixodes scapularis (assembly GCF_016920785.2). Lineage (NCBI taxonomy): Eukaryota > Metazoa > Arthropoda > Arachnida > Ixodida > Ixodidae > Ixodes > Ixodes scapularis. The sequence continues at coordinate 46,689,251 of NW_024609883.1, read as the reverse complement.
CAGATGCCAAAGTTTCAGCCCGATCTGATGACTTAATCAAAAGTTATAAATTATTTTCTGAAAATTTCAATGGGAAAATGGCGGCCGACGGAGTTTTCAAACACATGGGGCTCTATGGCACCAGAAACCGAAAACGGGCAAAAATGGGCTCCATTTTCCCATTGAAATTTTCAGATAATGACTTATAACTTTTGATTAAGTTATCGGATCGGGCTGAAACTTTGCCATCTGGTTGTGACCTCTAGCTCCACCTTTGGGCGGAGAATGAGCGTTTGGCGATGCCTAGTTTATTTTTGCGGTAAAAAATACCGTGTAAATTTTCTTTTGTGACACCCTATACTTGCACGACGTTCGGCCAATACGGAGCAGACGCATCGTAGAGTATTCACACAATATTGCGCGAACGCTAGGCCCGGGCAAAACGGCTGTACGGCAATACCTGCCGGATATCAAACGGTGGTGCAAAACTGGACATTTGAGCGATATTGGAACCGACTTTCGGCCGCTACTGGCACGATACCGCAAAGTATTGCCGTGCTGCTTGGGAACGGAAGTGATGACATCTGACCATCGTGTTCCCAGCGCTTATTTAGCTTAATTCTCTTCTGGGGCGCGTTAAAGAGCACTTCTGGACACACCAGAGATATTCCAAACTTGGGCAGGCCTCTCGGCTTTCTTTGCCACTTTTGGCACTTATTTTGCTCTTCAGTGGGTAGCCAGAGAAGAGCCAAACTTCGGCATGGCCCGAATCGCCAAATTAAGATTTATTGCGGCAGTTATGGCTCACGTCTGGCACTTACTTTGGCAGAACTGTGGCGCACCAGAGAAAGGCCAAACTTGGTGTGACCGAAATACCCAAATTCGGCGTTGCTTTGGCAGTTAGGGTTTAAGTCTGGCACTTACTTTGGCAGAACTGTGGCGGACCAGAGAAAGGCCAAACTGGGCATGTACGAAATGCCCAAATTAGGCGTTGCTTTGGCAGTTATGGCTCAAGTCTGGCACTTACTTTGGTACAGCTGTGGCGGGCCAGGGAAAAGCCAAACTTGGCGTGACCGAAATACCCATATTAGGCGTTGCTCTGGCAGTTATGATTCAAGTCTGGCACTTACTTTGGCAGAACTGTGGCGGACCAGAGAAAGGCCAAACTTGGCATGTCCGAAATACCCAAATTCGGCGTTGTTTTGGCAGTTATGGCCCAGGTATGACACCAACTTTGGCGCTCCTCTGGCGTTCCAGAGAAGAGCCAAACTTTGGCATGCCCTAGGATCGCCCAACTACGGCTATAGTTAGGCACCGTACTTTGGCACTGATGATTGCCATGGTGCAAAATCCTAACTGCGCCAAAGTTGGGCCCTTATGTTTACCAGACCTTTGCCCAAGTTGGGCATTCCTCTGGCGTGCTACCTGGGTAAGCCTAACTTTGGCACTCGTTTGGCGACTTGGGCCCAAAGACGCCAGATGTCAACCGAACTACAAGGTAGTAAGCCTAACTCTGGCACATCTGTGGTGATTTTGGCCCGAAGGTGCCGAATGACAGCCGAAATATCAAGAAGTGAAGCCTAAGTGTGGCACTTGTTTGGCGAATTAGGGCCAAAATACCCAGACTGTTGCCAAGGGAGGTCAGGTTTGGCTCTACTTTGGCTTCTTCGGGCAGTTTAATGCCCTTAACTCTCAGACAGAAGCCAAGTTTTGGCCCAGAGCTCGGTGCTACCTGGGCACTGACTGAGCTTGAAACAGTTGCGATCCCAAATTCGAAAACGTTCACCTGAGATGCCCTTTGAAGATCTTAGGACGATTTACGAAATAATTCAAAGCCGTTCGCGAGGACACAAAAAAAAATGATGCTGGTGTTGTCAGTGTTTCTTTAAGAATAAGTCAGCTCTTAAAATTTGATGCGCACGGATAATTTGTATAAGTGCGTAAACAAGCGATAAGAAAAATAAAAATACACCCTCGGGAAAGAAAAATTGTACGGGCCGGCGGAAGCCAACTTACCTCCTTTGCATGGACACGTCCCAGTGTGGGTTTTCCTGTAACTTTTTTCAGCGGAGCACTTTTGACCGACTTTAAGCAAAGGCTGGCATGTGTAAAGGATATAACCGATGTGTTGTTCGCCTAGGCAGCATAGTCCATACCAGCATTCGAAGTCGCTCTCGCAATTCCTGCCCTTTGGCTTCTGCCTCTCGGGAAACCAGTACTCCGCGCTTGCCTTTTGCTGTAAAAGAAAAATAAAAACACAATGAAGCAATAAATAAAATCTTACAAGACACCCAGGTAGCAGAGTGTTTTGGTCGAAATTCGGCTAATGTATTGGAATTTAAAGTGTTGAAATGTCCTAGGAAGTCAAGTCAGAGCCAAACTTGACCTTTTTTGGTCTGAATCTGCATATCTTGGCGATAAACCGACAAACAAATGGCAAAGTTAGACATAATTGCCTTGTAGCTAGACTCTAATCTGGAACCGCTTTGACCAAATTTACAAACAGGGGTCATAGTAGGCTTCACTTCTGGCTGTTCGGTTTTCATGTGGCAACTTTGTACAAAATTGCAGAAAAAGAGCCAGGATTAGGTTCCGCTGCTGATCCTTCGCTTGATTCGAGGCGTTTTTGCGTGTAATATGGCACCTTCAAAATTTTGCGGCAAACGAGAGGAAAGCAACACTTTGACGTTAACTTACGTCCAAGAGCAAAACGATATTAGGCCCAAGTTAGGCTTTTAGGATTGTAAATCTTAGGCCAAGTTTGGCGGTTTTATGGCACGCTACCTGGGCATGATAATTTTAAACACAAGATGAATTTTATCAACCAAAATTTAAGGCAACAAAATCACAAGATACCGTCATGAAGATACGTCTTAAAGAATTACAGAGTATACGTCAAAGCTTTGAACACATTTTGGACGGTCTGCGAAAATTGGTTTCTCAAAGTGTCGTGCTGTGATTTACCACAGAAGTGGGGCTAGGTTGTGGAAGTCTGGAGTAAAAATGTAAACGATTATAAAAATTACAGGAGGACACTCAAGGCTGCTTTCCTGCAGGAAGGTGAAGCCTTCCTACACGTACACGTCCCGCGGGAGAAATGTTTTCAAGTAAGGTTTCTAGAGATATTAAAGCTTAGGACGACGTATAGGACGGCGTCGAGGACGACGTTCTAGAGATCGACGCCAAACACATTATCTAGGACGGCCTCTAGGACGACGTGGAAAACGACTTATAGGACGACCTTAAAAGCGACGTCTAGGACGACTTCTAGGACAACCGCTAGGCCGACCTTAAGGACGACATCTAGGGCCACGTCGAGATATATGTCTAGTAAACGACATTGAAAACGACGCCCAGAGGAGGGCATTTAAGGAGGCTGTGGGGCATTTGCGTGGGCGGCCACGTTGGCCTGAGGAAGACGCCGTAGATGTAGAGGCTGCTGCTGATGTCGAGGCCGTAGATGTAGACGCAGTCGCCTCACAGTCCATCGCACAAAGCACGCAACGAGCACTAATGAAGCCCGAAGCGCACCTATTGCACACGCCGCTCCGGCGGTGACATCACGGCGATGACGTGTGATGACGCTTGATGACATCACGCTGATGAAGCTTGAAGACGTTTTTAGAGCGCTGCTCTTAGGCGCCCGTTTCCGTTTTTCGCGGCATCGGTGTCGGCGTCGCCATCAATGTCGGCGTATTCAGTTCCCCCCCTAAATTTAGCAGGGAAACTGCATTGGTTTGTAGGTCCGTGACGTTCGGTCACGTGACATCAAATTTCTTGCTAAATATAGCGGGGAAACTGAATTCATGCATAGGTCACGTGACGTCCATTTTTCCGCTAAATTTAGCGGGGAAGCTGATTTGGTACATAGGTCGTGACGTCAATTTTCTCGCTAAATTTAGCGGAGGAACTGAATTGGCGCTTAGGTCGGGACATACATTTTTCTGCAAATTTAGCGAGGAAACTGATTTGGTGCATAGGTCACATGAAGTCAATTTCTCCGTTAAATTTAGCGGGGAAACAGAATTGGTGAGTGTGTAACGTGACGTCAGTTTCTCCGCTAATTTTAGCAGGTAAGCTGCATTGACGCATAGGTCACAGGACGTCCATTTTTTCGCCAAATTTAGAGGTTAACATTAGATTCCTGATACCCAGACATCTGTGAAGTGTATCATAATAAATTAATGCTATCACATTAAAAAGAAAGAACAATCTGTTTCAGCCAGTCTATAGCAAAGTTTCGCAGACGATAAATGCCATCTAGGAAATGCTGCCGACATCGGTGGTCCGGAAAGAAAGATTCAGAAAGACATCGACAAAAGAGCGGAAAAGATGCAGAGGCTGGCCGTGTTCGTTTTTGCTGCGCCGGCTTGAAGTGGTTCGAGCGCTTGTCAACATTTTACCGCTTTGGCCAGGTGTTCGGAATTTTGTGAAGCCTGGATAAGTGTTACCGCGATGCTCGACACAGATCGGTTGGGTGCTCAACGCTGATTTGCTCCTCAACGGCCATCGGCAGTCAGTCCTGAAGAAGAGCCGGATGGCATCAAAACGTAAGATTCCCAATTAGGGCTTAATTAAGCGTCCCCTTCCCGCAAACACACACACACACACACACACACACACAAGCGCACACACACACGCACACACACACACACGCACACGCACATACACTTTTTTATTTTTTTATTAAAAAGGTAAGTTAATGTGTTGCTATAGCTTCACCCCCAACTTTCACCACCTATATAGACGTTTCTTGTTCTCTGTCGTCCTCAGTCACGTGGGTTTCGTATCTGGTATGCGGAACGAAAAAAATACTAAACCATTTCAACTTGGAATATACGAGAAAATATAGGTGAGGCAAAACAGGAATGTGTGACAATCACGAATTTTTCGTATACACCTTCCAGCGGTGTGCAGAGATTAAAACGAGGGTCTACCGCATAAGAGAAGCGAGGATATTCAAGATCGGTGCGCCCTTGTGGAAAAGATGTATAAACCTTTCCAGCAGAAATCTCGAACGAACCAATTTACGGCGGCGTCCCTGGTTTTGAGAGTGTACAGAGCGCGACACTGTTAGCGCGACACTGTTAGCGCGAACAAGAGATTTCATCCAAGTTATTATCGCTAAGGAAAGAGCTCATTGAGTTCTATAATGTAAGCGATACAATTTCATGCTCGGTAATACTATTTAGAAGTAAAATGCGAAAATGCGCCGATGTCGTGTTCGCGCTAACCGTGTCGCGATGTGTACGTCAGTGTTGCCCGACTGCGCAGGGCTGTGCGTTTTTCTCCTCAGTCTGCTGTGGCAGCCTGAGTGGGCGCGATTCCGAGCGCTGGTAACGGATGAATTGCTACGTTTCTTTTTTTTTTTTATGTTATTCGCCGGATGGAATTTATCGAGGGCTTTACGAAAGCATTGTACTATTTTCGGGAACAAAAAAACAAAAAAACAAAACAAATGAAAGCTATTTTTGGTGAGTCTGTGTGCGACAAAACAAATGCAGCTGGAGTGTTTGTTTCATTTTATGTTTACTTCTTTACGGCACCATGCACTCACGCGTGCCAATCTGCAAAGATATTAACTGCGGAAAAACTTTCCAAAACTTACCCCTTCCCCCTAAAAAAAAAAAACAAAAAAACAAAAACAAAAAAGAAATCTTTGAAGTACGTCGAACGGTCCGCGTGGTGGGCTGCTTGACGTTCGCTCTCTTCGTTCGTTCCCTGCGAAGGCAGAGCAGGCTACGATCCCTGGAATTCCCTGGTTCTCACAGCGGAAGACGACGCAAAAATGGATAAGCATCCTGAACAGGCAAATAAAGTAAGGAACTTGAACAAAAACCGGCGAACTCCGAAGGCACAATGCAGGTGGCGCGTCGCACTGTTCGCGTTTCTACCGCTCAGGCAAGTGGCAGAAATGTCTGACTTACATGGGTAGCTCAAGTCGCAAAATGGCGTCGGCCAGATAGCTATTTTTGCCAAGGTCTATAGCCGCACCACTTTAGTAACTTGCAGCGCAATAGGTTGACAACTGATTTTTGGAGACCGCCTCGAGTTTGTGCAGACGGTCTCAAGCGAAACATGAGTGTACGCGTTGTAAAATCGTTACGCCGATTTCCCCGCTATATTTCACGGGAAAATGGGCATTGGTGTGACCACGTCATGTTACGTTAAATGCCGTGACGTCAGCTTTTGTGAGTTGGTAGATTGTGCCTTACATATTCCGTGCTTCCCGGTCTATTTTAGCATAATCAGGCTTATGTAGTTGTAGCTGAACCAGAACATTGTTTTAACTGAGCTTGAGTTAAGGTTGATTGACACAGCACGGTTCGGCCTCCCGCCACCATGCCCGTTGTATATATATATATAGAGAGAGAGAGAGAGAGAGAAAGAGAGAGAGAGAGGAAGAGAGAGAGAGAGAAACGTAGCGCTGGATGACGAAAAGTATATACGGCAGAAAACGCACTTGAGACCGTTGTTGGAGTTTTTAAAACATATGAATGCGACATTCTCGTCAATGTTAAACAAACCTACGTCTTAGAGCTTGTATTGTAGATCATAGATGCCAAATCATTGTCAAAAAAAAAAAGCTTGCATAGCAGTTGGTCTCGAAACTATCAAATTTAGTAGGGCAACTTTGCGAGCACAGCGCGGTTTTAGCAAACATGTATTTTTGTATTTTGCGCTCTTCGTTGCTGTTCATGTTTTCGTGACAGGAGGTTCCGGCCATAACCCTCCTCCGTTTCACGGCTTGCGTAACGACACGAGAGTGTCGTGCGCTTCCCATTTTTCCCCAAGGCTTCGGGCCATGTTTTTATTTGAACTTCGTCGAACAGTTCGTCAGTTCCCTTGGGCGCAAAGAAGGCACCGGTGGCTGCACTGGTGCTACTGCGCTGGTGGTACAAAACGCGTCTCCAGGTTGTGAGCTTCGCAGCATTCTCAGCTTGACCTGACGACGATATTCGCCTTCTTTTAGTTTGGCAACAAACTCAGTGGCGCCATCTATTGAGTAGCTCCGGCGCACTTCCGGTTCACGTATATTCCCGAATTTATTACTCTTCAATATTTTATCATAAGAGTGAATTGAGTGTGACAGTTCTATGGGTGACCATTTCAAGAAGATTGCGCGTATGTTTGATTTCGCGAACACTGCGAAACTCGCCATCTAGTTCAGAACCGGAAGTGGTTAGGGGCTATCTGCACAATGCCGCCGCCACAATTTAGCTCACGCGAGAAAGTGCGAATAGGATCTCCTTGTCATTTACATTCCAGCTGTGTTTACTGTTTTTTTTTTTTTCAAGTGCCGCCAAGAAATAGCGCATATTGCGTGCTGCTAATAGTAATAATAATAATAGATTTATTTACCATGTATAAGCATGGTGGGAGCTGAGTTCCATCGATTCGTCTAGCATTTATTGCGGGAAGGAAGAGAAGGAAGGAGAAGGAAGAGGAGGGAGGAGGAGGAGGGAAGGAGAAAATGCAACGCGCGGGTCACTCGTGACCCGCGTGTTGCATCATGGGACGTTTCCCATAATGCAACGCGGGACCCTTGTGACGTCACTCATGAGGTCACGCTGACGTCATTATAGGAAATGTCCCATAATGCAATGCGCGAATCACGAGTAAGAAACGCGCGTTACATCATGGGACGTTTCGCATAATGCAATGCGTGGTTACGCCGACGGCGGCGGTGACGGCGACGCCGCTCAAGCCGGAAACGGGCGTGTAAGAGCTGCGCTCTAAAAGAGCGACAGAAAATTCGAAGGGGGCATACTCAAGGTTAGGACTGTTCATAGTTCCTCCTCGGATTGTTTTGCCTATGTTCAGTGCACGCCGCCGGTGTTTTCTCGTGCAATAAAGCAAGAACACATTAGGCAGAATGCAGTTCTTGAGGAGGAGGAGGAGAAGAGGGTACGGAGGGGAGGGTCACGTGTGACGTCACGAGGGTAAAAATTTCCCGCTAAATTTGGAGATAAATTTTTCCGAAAAACTTAGCGGGGACAGCTGCTGCCAAACTTAGTTTTGGCTGTGGAATTAGGGAAAGGACTCGTTGGTTTTTAGAATAACAGAACATGGTTTATTGATATTGAAAACTAATTTAAGCAAAGTTAGAGAAGGCACGTCCTCCTTCGACTATTGTTCCAACAAGAAGGGAGAAGTCGCCCCCACCAAGCGTCGGTCCAAGAGGGGGGCTCGTCGTTTATGACCCCACGGTGGGGCGCGCTCTCCCCGCGGCTCTCCGTCCCTCTCCCCGGTTTCCTGGAAAGGGGCTAACGCCTCGGTTTCTGCTCGTCTTCGAAGTCGTTTTTCCTTCCCTCTTCCCGGCTCGGGCATCTCCACGTTTTCTTCTTCTTATTTTACAACACACTCCCCCCCAAAATGACAGCGTCATTTTTTTGTCCCGTTATGCAATCTCTAGAGGGTACAATAACTGTATGGGTCTTTTGAGCGTTGACCCTCCGGGCACCTTGAGCAGGCATGATCGTACTTTGCCGTCTCTTCCCGGAAACACCTTCTGGATCCTAGCGAGTCTCCACTGCTGTCGGGGCCGCAGGCCGTCACGAAGAAGAACCAGATGACCCTCCTCCAGCAGTTTTCCCTGGCGTTGTTTCTGGCTTTGCACGTTCCTCAGTTCCGCCAGGTACTCTTGGCTCCATCGGCGCCAGAAGGCTTCCGTTATTATCTGTCGGTGGGTCCAAAACCTGCGGAGGTCGGTGTGAACACCTTCGACATCTTTCCTCCCCATGCTTGGCAGCGTCGTCAGTCGTCTGCCCGTCAAAAAGAAAGACGGACAGAGTGGCTCGAGCTCTCCGGGTTTGTCATAGACGTGAGTAAGCGGTCTCGAGTTCAATACCGCCTCGATCTCGGTCAGTGTTGTTGCCAACTCGTCGAAATTTAAACATCTAGCACCAATCGCTTTCTTTAGTGAGAGCTTCGTTGATCCGACGAGGCGCTCGTAGAACCCGCCCCACCATGGGGCGCGCTCGACGATGAATTTCCACTCAATTTGTGCGTTGGTAACGTAACCAAGGACCTCGGGATCACGAAGAATAGCGCTCCATAGTTGTTGGAGGTCTATGTTGGCTTTCTTGAATGAGAGTGCGTTATCGCTGTAAATGGTCCGAGGAACACCTCTTCGTGAGATGAAGCGTCTCAGCGCCATCAAAAATAACTCGGTGGACATATCTCTGACGAGCTCCAAGTGAATCCCTCTCGTTACGGCACAAGTGAACAAAGTCACATAGGACTTGTGCAGTCCGTTTTCTCCCTTTACCAGCAGCGGTCCTGCAAAGTCGACGCCAGTGACTTCGAAGGGTTGAGCCCGTGTCCCTCGGTCTCGTGGAAGCGGAGCGGTCACTTCCGTCGCCGGACGGGCATTGAAGCGCTGGCACGTCACGCATCCCTTGATTATCTTCTTCACCAGTTGCCGTGCTCGCACCACCCAGTACCTCTCTCTGAGCTGGACCAGGGTGTCCCGAACTGCCCCGTGTAGCACCTGACGATGCGACTGTCGGACAAGCAATTCTCCCAAGCGATGTCTGCCTGTCAATACGCTAGGGGGTCGTTCAGAGTACGGCTTGTCACTCTGTTGAAGCCTACCGGTGACACGGAGAATGCCGTCATCACCATTGTGCACTGGGATGTCTCGTAGAGGCGAGTCCGATGGAAGACGCTCCCCTCTTTGCGTACTCTTGATTTCCCGTTGAAGCTCTTCCCGCTGTACTTGACGTATCCAGTACTTTTCGGCCTGATCCAGTTCGATGGCTGTGAGTTGACCGGTGTTACTGTTTACATGCCGTAGCTTGCCGACATAGCGCAGAATCCACGCTGTCACCCGAAAGAGGCGTGCTGCATCGCTGTAGCGTTCAATGTTCAGCACTGGAGGAACTGCAGTGGAGCTCGTTGCCTGGAGTACCTGAATCGTCCTTCTCTCCACCAACGCTGTCGGCGGAGAGTCACCCACTAGTGGGGAGTGTGGCCAATAGCTCTCGTGCATCTTGATCCACGGAGCCCCCTCCCACCAAAGAGAATTGTCAACAAGCTGATCAGCACTGATCCCTCTGGTCATGAGATCTGCCGGGTTTTCCAGTCCGGGGCAGTGTTTCCATGCAGAGATGTCGGTGAGGCGTTGAATCTCAGTCACCCGGTTCTGCACGAACTGTTTCCACTGAGATGGCTCCCCTGTGATCCAATGCAGAGCTATAGTCGAGTCCGTCCAGAAGTGTGACTCGTCTGGCGTTTGTTTCAAGCTTCGCATGACGTAGCTGTGCAACCTGGCCGCCAACAGACATGCCATCAACTCCAGTCGCGGTAGTGTCAGTTGCTTGACTGGAGCGATTCGTGACTTGCTCATCAGGATGGTCGATGTGGTACTTCCATCCGCGTCTGTGACACAGATGTAAGCCACTGCTCCGTACCCGATCGGGCTGGCGTCGGCAAATACGTGCAGGGTAGTTTTCTCCGCACTTCCAGTCGTGCCGGCTTGGTAGTAGCGCTGCACCCGAATGTTTTGGAGATCGTTCAGTTCACTACACCATTGCATCCATTTCCCGTCCAAGTCCTGTGGCAGTTTTCCATCCCATTCCACATGTCGTTGCCATAGCTGCTGGAATAGAGCTTTTGCCCTAACAGTGAATGGTGACAACCATCCGAGGGGGTCGTACAGGCGAGCCATTGTTTTGAGAATCTTCGTGCTCATTCCAGAATCTGGTGGCGTAGTCGTCGATGGAGTGAACGTCAGGTGATCAGTGTGGGGGCTCCACGTCAGTCCCAACACCTTGAGGACGCCCGTGAGATATCCCAGGTGCTTGGCCTCACAACTGTCATTCACGAAGCGTTCGTTCATACTCTGGTTATTTGAGGCCCACTTGTGGAGTGTCATGGAAGCAGTTCCGAAGATGGCGTTTGCGTCGTTGTAAAGCCTCAGAGCTTCCTCCTCGTTTTCTGCTCCCGTCAGGAGGTCGTCGACGTACAGGCAATCCGCAAGAAGCGTTGCTGTGTCTGGGTAGTCTTCCTCCATGCTCTTCAGATGATGCCTGAGGGTTGCCACGAGCAGGAATGGGCTGGCTGTTGTTCCGAAGGGAACTCTCGTCATGCGCCAAGCTTGTACCTGGGGTTGCGGTCCATTCGCGTCTGGCGTCGTCTGGTACCACAGGAAGCGCAATGCGTCCCGGTCCTCTTCCTGTTCTACAATCTGCAGGAATGTTTTTCGATATCTGCCACCAACGCGATCCTGTGGCTTCTGAAGTTGAGTAGCAAACCAACGAGGTCAGCGGTCAAGTTAGGTCCGCTTTCAAGGTTTTGGTTTAGTGACCTCGACCTGTTGCCATGCGATGAAGCGTCAAACACGACGCGCAACCTCGTCGTACTGCTTGACTCTCGGAGCACCGCTTGATGTGGCATGTAGTAGGTCGGCTTCTGCTCGTCGACGTCGTTCCTCGTTACCGGCTCTGCCATTCCTTCCGAACAGTACTGTCTCATTACAGCGTCGTACTCGCGAAGCAGGTCCGGTGTTTTTTGGAGACGGTTCGTCAGCTGGGTCAGTCGTTTTTCTGCTATTTCCCTGTTGTCATCGCGATTCACGTTTGATTTCCAGGGAAGAGCAACTTCGTATCGGGAACCAACTCGTTTGATGGTCTCCTCGAAGGAGTCTAGCTGCCGTTGTTTTGCCGAGTCAACTCCTTCGTCTTCAGTCACTCCGATTGACTCCAGTGTCCAAAACCGCTCTAAGCAGTCTGTTGCTTCAGCCTCTGCCACGGATGTCTTTAGGGTGATCGTTTGCGTACATTGTACGTCGTGAACTGTTGCTCTCACGGGGCCTTGAATACTCCATCCGAATGCGGTCTCGACCGCTCTTAGTTTCTCTTTTAGTGGTTTGGATTTCCCCGTCACAAGGTCCCAGTAGTGCTCTGAGCCGATGAGAAGGTCAATATCGCCACGTTGCTTGCTGTTAGTCAAGTCGGCCATCTTCAATTGACCCAGTAGTTTTTTCAGGTTGGGTTCGGGGATAGGGATCTTCTGATCGCATATCACGTCCGTTTCAAGAACTTCGAGCTTATGTATCTTGCCGTTTTGTGCCGTTAATGAAACCAGTACCCTATTAAATACTCGTTCTGATTGGTGTTCGCCGAATACTCCGACGGTCAGTGTCTCCTGTCCCAAGATCTTGCACTCGAGACGTTCGGACGCGTTCTTTGTAATGAACGAACGTTGGCTCCCTCCGTCGAAGAGAGCTCGGACGAACATCCTGTTGGTTTCTCCTGCACACCAGATTGTTGCAGTCTGGAGAAGGACAGCTGGCCCGGCAGCTTCGCCTGTGGCGGTTTCCAGATTCACTGGGACGCTCGTTATCGCATTTCGGTTTGCTTCTACCTTGGTTGACGTGTAGCCTGGGTCGCACATCGTTGTCGCATGCCGCCTCGAACACATCGTGCATTGCATGCTGCTTCTGCATTCATTCGAGCGGTGATTAGGTTTCGTGCAACGGAAGCATCGTCTCTCTAAGCGCAGCAGTCTTTTCTTCTCTTCGATTGAAATGTCAGCAGAGCAGGCAGCTGTCGCGTGGTTTTTTTCTTTGCAGAAGAAACAACTATCAGGTTTCGTTGTTTGATGCAGTAATGCTGCGGAGGATTGATAGCGTTCTCTGGGACTTCCCTTTTTCTCGTTTTTCTTCTCTGAACTGAATCCACGCGGCTGTTGCCTCGTGTCCATAGCTTGTTGTGCAGCTAGGTTCTCGCGGCTCTGGACTTCAACTCTCAAAAAGGCAAGCAGTCGTGAGAATAGTGTCAGGATACCTCGTTCAGTGGTGCTTGTCTCCGTCGGTCGTTCCTGAGAGTCCTCGGATCCGGTGGACATCCCTCCGGCTGAAGCGTCCAGCGTCGACACGTCCGATGCTTGCTCGTTCACGATCGTTCTGTTAAAATCCAGCAGGATTTCCTTTGGCAGTGCACGCTGAACCACAGGAAACAAAAGAGCACCGAAGGTCTGATGCCTCTGTCCGAGTGCCTCCAGTCCTCGGAGATGGGAGATGATGGTGTCGTAGAGTCGACGGAGACCCCGGACGTCGTCGGCGTCTCGCACTGGCTGTAGATCTAGGAGCTTCCGCATGTGTGTCTGAACAAGGACGTCCTCATTTCCGAAGCGTTTCTTCAGCAGAAGCACGGCGTCCTCGTAGCACCGTGATGTGGGAGGCAAACCCTGATGGCACTTGACGCCTCGCCGGTCACCGCAGCCCTTAGGTACCCGAACTTGTCCAAAGTCGTTAGCTGGTCGTTGGTGTGTATTACTTGCTCGAACTGCTCCCAGAACTCTTGCCAAGAAATGCTTTTGCCGTCGAACTTGTGTAGCTCGAGCTTCGGGAGCTTCACTCGGCAGGCAGTCGTTGTCGCGTTTCCGTTGTTGCTCATCGGCGATGAATCCAAATTTCGTGGTGCACTTGCTCGGACTTCCTTCAACTCTTCTTGAAGTGTTGCAATACAGGTGACGACCCGATCATTGTATTCAATTGTTCGCACAAAGTTTTGCTCGGCTTCTCCTTCCGGCACTAGTGGCTCGATGGCGGCGTCCACCTCGTTCAGTTGTGCTTGGAGGGCGCCAAGCCTTACGGAGGAGATGCTGAGGTTCTTTTCGTTTTTCTCGTTGCTTTTGATGTACGAATCAATTTCAGAAAGGAGTTTGGTCACCTGTGTTCGCAGTGCAGTTCGTTTCCCCTTGAGTCGTTCCATGATCCGGAGCTCGTTTCCTCAGCCGTTGGCGAATCCAAGATGGCTCCTGCCTTCTTCTCGTTGGCGAATCCAAGATGGCTATCCAAGATGGCTCCTGCCTTCTTCTCGTTCGTCGTTTTCACTTTTCAATCGTTGGATGTTCTGCGTTTTAGGCAAAGTCCTAATTTCCTTCATTCCGGGTTTCGGCACCAACTTTCTAACAGTGTGGAATTAGGGAAAGGACTCGTTGGTTTTTAGAATAACAGAACATGGTTTATTGATATTGAAAACTAATTTGAGCAAAGTTAGAGAAGGCACGTCCTCCTTCGACTGTCGTTCCAACAAGAAGGGAGAAGTCGCCCCCACCAAGCGTCGGTCCAAGAGGGGGGCTCGTCGTTTATGACCTCACGGTGGGGCGCGCTCTCCCCGCGGCTCTCCGTCCCTCTCCCCGGTTTCCTGGAAAGGGGCTAACGCCTCGGTTTCTGCTCGTCTTCGAAGTCGTTTTTCCTTCCCTCTTCTCGGCTCGGGCATCTCCACGTTTTCTTCTTCTTATTTTACAACATTGGCAGCAGCGGCAGCAGGGATGCCACAATACTTATGTTTCCGCTCGCAACTTACAGGCTTTTCCAGCGAGCCGATGTATCATCGATCGTGGACACGCACTGAAGGCCATCTTATCAGCGCTGCAAACACAGCAGGCCCCTGATTCGACGAACGCAACAGGAGCTACAGGCCGCCAGGGAACTGTGCTACAAGAACCGACGGACCAGGGACACCACTGCTTTGGCAGCAGCGGCTGCAGGGGTGCCACAAGTCTTATATTTCTGCTCGCAACGTTACAGGTTGGAAATTTGTTCTATTTCTTACTATTTCACTCGTGCAATTCATTGTTGACTCCTGCAGCTGCTGCCTCACTGTCTGCCGTTGTGCTTGGAACTGCCTCATTGTACTAGCGCGACAGTGTGACGGCTCTTGGTAACTGAAATGACCGAAAAACAGCCTACCACCATAAAGGAGTTGGCAAAAGTCTTGTCAGAGCTTTCTACGAAGTTAGACCTAATAAACACAAAGGTTAACGAAGAACTAGCGGGAATATCGCAATCCATGACCTTCATGAACAAAGTATTTGAAGAGTTTAAGGCATCGATGGCTAGCGGCACAAAAGAAATAAAGGAGCTAAAAACCGAGCAGCAACAGTTAAGAAAAGAAAACCAATATCTTGCCAAAGGGCTCAAAAACATGAACCGCAACCTAGTGGAAACGAAGCAATTCAGTCGCAGAAACAACGTGACAATTAAAGGTATTCCACATAGGCCTCACGAAAATCTTGCCGAGACGATCACCGCAATCGGAGGCGCAATAGCCGTTGAAATTTCAAGCACACACCTTGACGTTATTCATCATGTGCGCACAAAGGACAAGGCTAAATCAAATGTGATTGTACGGTTTCTACAACGTCCGTGATATGCCCCGATGAAAAGTCCTGATATCAGCAAAACGACGCGTGCTTACAACGTCAGATGTTCGCTTCGAACATTCGGAACCGGTGTACGTGAATGAACATCTATGCCCCGGGAACAAATTGTTGCTTGGGAAAGCCACCGAGAAAAAGAAGACCAATGTCTGGAAATTCTTGTGGGTGACTCAAGAGAAAATACTCATGAAGAAAGCCCAAAACTCTGGAGTAGTTCAAATCAGCAGTGAAGCCGATCTTGCTCTGATTGTGTAACAGACTACCGCACTGTCTACAGTTTGACTTGACACAGTTATGAATAGTTATCTCCCGTCTGAAATAAAACATCATATTATCTGCAAACCCTCGCTGAAATGTTTTCATTGAAATACTCAATCTGCAACGAAGAAGGTTGCTAAGCTTGAGGAATTTTTCGTTCAGTTAGAGTTTTCCTTCGACTTAATAATATTATCTGAGACATGGTACTTTGACGACGTTAAAATTTTTAAGTTACCTATGTACACCACTCATTTTTTAAATCACACCAGGTCCCATGGCGGAGGCGTATTGATGCTGATTAGAGATTGCATTGAATGCGAGGCAATCTTTAAAGGATGATTATGAGGTGCTTTCTTTACGAGCAGGTCGTACTATTTTTTTCAGTTTTCTACCGTCCGCGAGACGGCGATCTTTCGAAGTTTTTTTTCGTTTCTAGAAGAATTTCTCATGTTCGCAAATACAAATCGGTATAACCTAATCTGTGGAGGCGACGTTAACCTAAATATGTTAATGGATACTGCTCATAAAAGAGAAATTGAAAATGTTATCAATTTGAATGGTTTTACGAATATATTACCGAGCCCTACTCGTATTACGGTTACCTCCGAAATGTTACTCGACTTATTCATAACGAATTTCTCTTTAACTAGTGTTAAGGCTGGTACGGTCAGATGTGATCTCAGCGATCATTTTCCAATATTCATATCTGTGAAAATGCATGGTTTGAATGGGTCGAGGGCGAAACCGAGTGTAACGTTTCAATATATTACACCTGATCGGCTGGAGAGCTTTAGGCGGGATTTATCGAATACGGACTGGACCGTAGTATTCAAGAGAGAAACTGTTGACGAGGCTTACGATACATTTATAAAAATGTTTAAGAAAATTTACCTACGAAACTTTCCCTACAAGAAACTTAAGCTATCACGAAAAATTCGAAAGCCATGGATCACACCAGATATCCTAGCGAAGGTTCAAATAAAACGTCTACTACGGCAAATTCATCAAAACTGGGGCTCTAGACAACCTTAAAATATTCAAATCTTATTGTAATCAATTAACAAAGGAAATACGAATTGCTAGATCACGGTACTACTCTGATTCCTCCAAAGCGTCTTTTGGACGCTCAGACTGTGTATGAATGGTATTAATCTCTGTACTCTTTCGCTCTGGGCACGTCACCGAGTTGACCATATCATCTACAATGGTACATGTCTAACCGGAAGTTTTTTTGGTTATCGCTTTCAATGACTATTTTGTCAACCTGGTCGATAGCAATCCGATACGCGATGCCATGAGATATGTAAAAAAAATAAAAATAACCGCTCTATTTCTTTTATTATGTGGATGATGTTGAGGTAGTTTCTATTATTTCACTGTTAAAAAATAGCACATACTGCTATTCGGACGGTGTTCAAGTTAAACCGGTTAAGTATGTTTCAGATATTGTTGCCCCCTATTTAACCTACATCTTTAATTTGAGCCTAACTAGCGGAATATTCCCCAAAAATATGCAAATAGCCAAAGCATCCGTGGTTTTTTTTTTTTAAAAAAGGAGATAAAAATGGGATGATAAATTACCGACCTATTTCACTTTTACCGTTTTTCTTTCAAAATTCTTTGAAAAATATTACAATCTCGCTTAGTAAGTTTTTCCGATAAACATGGCTTATTGAGTACGTCTCAGTTTGGGTTTCGTAAAAAAAGTTGTCGACCGAGACTGCAGTCCTTGAACAGGAAGAATTCACTCAGCGACAGTTCGATAGGAACCACTTAGTGCTGGGCATGTTTATAGATTTCTCTAAAGTGTTTGACTACTTGAATCATGCTTTACTACATGAAAAATTAGAGTACTATGGTATTCGCGGGACCGCTTTAGAACTATTACAGTCTTACCTGAAACATTGAAAACAATACGTAAATATATCTGACTTCTGGAGTACCACAAGACAGTGTACTCGGGCCCTTCCTTTTTAATATTTACGGGAATGATATAATCAAAATCAACTCTACGGCAAAGTTCATAATCTATGCGGATGATACTAGTGTCAACTTTTCGGGTAGAGGACAAAAATAATTTAGTAGATAGGGCAAACTTCTTTTTAACACAGCTTGAAGCTTGGGCGCAGTGTAATTGCCTAAAGATTAATGTTAGCAAAACAAACCGTACTTTTTTCACCAAATAATGAAAACGTAGAAATAAACAAGAATATTGTATTAAATTCATGTCCAATAGAGATTGTTTTTTTTTTAAGACTTTAGGTGATAACTTTTCGGAAAACTTGTCATGGTATAACCCTGTACATTATGTTATCTCAAAGTTATCAAGTGTTACAGGATTAACATATCGTCATCAGTACGTGCTCTCAACCAGGGCCAAGGTATTAATTTGCAGCTTTTTGTTTTATCCTCACTTAGTACATTGTCATATTGTATGGGGCACTATCACGTTTACAAATCTGGAAAAGCTATATTTGTTACAAAAGAAAATGTTCTGAATAATTTCAAATGTTTCAAATCATTCACGCACTGAACAACTATTTGAACGCTTCCAAGTTCTCGATATAAAAAAAACAAACTATATAACTACAAGCTTATTTCCTTTTTTAAATCTGAACAAATCAGAAACTAGGTTTTTTTAGCTGAGCTAGCAACTCTACAATGCCACATTCCTACATACCCCACTCGACATACCGAATACTGGAAGGTTTCAGTGTGTAAATAACGGATATCAGATGCTTAAAGGGGCACTGAGACATCAAAATTGTTTTTTTATTACCCGAAACGATTGAAAACAATGCCGGGACATTACGCTCGAAATTCGAAACTTGGGAATTCAGTATTTGTGAAGCAAAAAAACAATTTCCAAATGCCGAATTTGGAGTACCCGCGCCATCCGCGCCAGTCCAGTGACGTCAAATTTTGCGGTCTCGTGCGAGCCGACTTCCTTTCGCACCTCCGCTCCACGCTACAAAGCAAAGCGCCGTTGCCACCGCGACCCGAAGCGAGGAGCGGAGGAGAAGGGCGCCGCCGGACCGGGAAACCGGTTCCTTCGTCCGGTTCCCCGACTCACCAATCATCTTCTGCTGGAGTGCCGCCAAGTTGTCCGAGGGAGGATAAAAATCCAGGACGCGACATCTCAACCCGACTCCAAGTTTCGGTATTTCAGAAAGAAGGGCCGTAGTGCGTTCGCAGTCGCGTTAAAAAACACGTTTCAGGATTGCCGTTGTTAAATGTTATAAAAATTTCGCCTACAAAGCTTCTAAATTTCATGATTCTTGACGTCATGAATAAAAAAAAGCAAGGAGGCAAAAAGCGGGAAAAAAAACGCAAAAAAAAGGCGCGCGCGCGTGCGGGGAATTTTTTTTTTTTTTTTCAGTGCCGATTTTGTTTGCGTGTCTATGACTACAATTTGCATCGTTTTTGACAATAAAAAAATACGACCTTTGGGGTGTCAGCGTCCCATTAAGTTTACGCTTCCAAAACATTTAAAATGTCTAAATACAAAAAAAAAAGAAAAAAAAACACATTGATGTTGAAGGAATTTCTTTCTCATACTAGCCTCATCTGGCAACAATGGCATAGAAGCGGCTAGGCATTAAACCGGCTCTGACGGGCAGTCGAGTCGCAGCACTCGTAGCGTACACTTTGTCTCCCGGGTCTTTACTAACAACACAGTCCGGAAGTCGTTGCATGGTGTCAGAAAAGACTGTAGAAGCGCTGAGCAAAGTCAAAGTACCAAAGGGCAAAGAATGCGGACGATGCAGGAGGCAACATCAACCAAAAAAATGCCCCGCTTTCGGTCAATAGTGCCGAAAGTGTGGAAGAAAAAATCACTTTGCGGTGGTCTGCAAGTCCAAAGCAATTGACAGTGTCTCCAAAGAAACTGAAAGCGCTTCGGACGGCGACGAGTTTGAAGTTTTAGAAGTGGCAGATAGGAAGGGTGGACCGGAGTGGTTGATTGAGGCGAACGTTGGTGATAAAGAGCTGAAGTTGGTGGACACTGGCTCCCAAGTTAACTTACTTCCCTTGAGCTGGCTGAGCGACTGCAGTATTCGAGTCCAACTGAAGGAGAGCAAAGTGACGTTCCGAAGCTACAGTGGCGATGTTATCAAGCACGCTGGCACACTGGTCTTGCCGTTAACTCATCAAGATAAGACAGTCGACGTGAAATTCTTTGTAGTGGAAAAAAGGCGCGCGCTTCTGGGGCTTGCGGCAGCGAACAGTTCGGCCTTGTTCAGCGAATCGCCGACGTGTCTACAGTAACTTCAAAAGCTAGCTCAGCCAAAATCAACGCCTCTCCGAGAGCGTGTCATGAATGACTATTCAGAACTGTTCCGTGGTCCGGGATTTTTTTCGAAGGCCTACACTGCAAGAGGGTTCCCGTCCGGTTGTTTGGCTCCCACGACATGTGCCTCACTTGCCGAAGCAGCAGTTGAAAGAAGTACCGGAGAGGATGACAGCGGTAGGCATCATTGCAAAGATTGACGAACTGACTGAATGGGTGAGCCCCTTGGTCCTCGTTCGAAAAAAGAGTGGATGCCTAAGAATTGGCATGGATCCCCGCAATCTCAATGAATGCCTAAAACGGGAGCGCTTTGAGATGCCCAAACGCAAGGACATCGAAGCAGAGCTAACAAATGCCAGGGTGTTTTCAAGACTAAACGCAAATTCTGGCTTCTACCAGAGACCGCTTGAGAATGACAGCTCGTGCCTTTGCATATTTAGCACCCACTTTGGGTGGTACCGGTTTCTCCGCATGCCTTTTGGTCTGGCATCAGCGCCGGAAGTCTACGAGAAGGCTTTGTCTCAGGTTTTCGAGGGCCTTCCGGGTGTCCGGGTTTACGTAGATGATGTGCTGGTCTGAGGCGCGAACGATAGCGAACATGAAGAGCCCCTACGAGCAGCTTTGAATGCTGCCCAACGTAACGGGATCACCCTGAATCCAGAAAAATGTGAAATTGGCGTGAAAGAACTTGTTTTTCTAGGTGACAGAATCAGTGAGAAGGGCATTCAACCTTTACCGGACCTGATCAATAGTGTCTTGCAGATACCAGTTCCCACTAACAAGCAAGAGCTCCAGCGAGTCCTTGGCCTCGACACCTACTTCGGAAAATATCTGCCTCACTTTTCTGAGAAAACAGCCTTACTCCGCGAGCTGCTCAAGCATGACCAAGACTTCACATGGGCACAAGAACACAACAAGAAGTTGGACAGCATCAAGGTTGCCCTCACCAACGCGCCTGTCCTGGCAGTCTACGACCCAAGCAAGCAGAAGAAAATCTCAACAGACGCCTCAAGGTACGGTCTCGGTGCTGCAGTATTCCAGAAGCATGGCCCCGAGTGGCGACCAGTAGCGTACAGCTCAAGACGCCTAACAGATTGTTTTTTGTCCCGGAATGTCGCAAGAGATCAGGGATATGATTAACCGGTGTGAAACGTGCAAGGTTAACTCGTATGCTCAGCCCAAAGAACCGCTGTTGATGAGACCATCTCCCGCTTCTCCGTGGGCAAGAGTAGGAGCAGACTTATGTCAACATGCAGGCCAAACATATCTGGTTGTCTATGACGCCCACTCTAACTACCCTGAGGTTGAGCAATTGGAAAGCACCACAGCTCCTGTCGTTATATCAAAACTGTCGTCTATATTTGCTAGACATGGCATACCGCTCGAGGTCTTGACAGATAACGGGCCCCAGTTCAGCTCCAGAGAATTCGCGACTTTCGCATGAGACTATGACTTCAGGCACATCACCTGGAGCCCTCGTTTTCCGCAATCCAATGGGCTACCCGAGAAAGGTTTGCAGATCTTCTAACGTATCCTGATAAAGACTTGCTCTGCAGGAGGGGACTTCTATCAAGGTCTGCTGAACTACAGAACTTCGCCCCTCGAGTGCGGTCAAAGCCAAAGCGAGCTGCTGATGGGACGTCGTCTACGCTGTGGCCTACCAGACTTCACCACGTCACCGGGTGATCCACCCACAAAGAGGATGCAGCGTCGCACCACCAGAGAAGCACTACCGAGACTGCTCCCAGGAAATGTCGTTCAAATGAAAAGTGAAAAAGGAAGAACGACAAAGGCAAAAGTCAAGGACCAAGTTGCTCCGCGTTCCTACAAGGTTGTCACCGAGGATGGTGCGGAGTATCGCAGAAACAGGCAGCACTTGCGGACCACTCCAGAGGCCTTCAACATCGACATACATCCCGAGGAGTGCACCACAACGCGAGCTGCACTAGAAACCCCGATAAAAGACTCTTCAGGCGACACCTCAATGGAATCGGAGCCAAAAGACCCCCCCCCCCCCCCCCCCCCCCCCCCCGCTTCAAGACCAGGACGGTTCACAGCCCAGTCCGGATCTTGGTCCTCCTGTCAGCGCTCGTGCACCTAACCCACCACCAGTCTGACATTCCAACCGGACGCGTCGGGTTCCACGATGACTCAGCTATGACCGTAATTTTGACCAAGAGAAATATTAAACACCTCTGGTTAAAGAAAGGGAGGTGTAACGGCATCACTAGCATCATCTGGTAACAATGGCCTAGAAGCGGCTAGGCATTAAACCGGCTCCGACGGGCAGTCGAGCCGCAGCGCTCATAGCGTACACTTTTTCTCTCGGGTGTTTACTAACGACCCATTCCGAAAGTCGTTACAATTTCAACGGCTCTTTTCAGAGCCACCAAATCGCTGTTTTATCGGGCGCACTCCTGGCTGCCTCTCGTGTCTCATTCAAACGTAAAACTGCGAAAGCAGACGATGCACGAAACAAGAACCGTCGCAGACGAAGGTACGTCATTTATGGAGTACACATTGGCGATTTTATTTATTCATATTTATGGCGCGACACTTTCTGCACTGTGAAACTTAACTGAAAACCAAAACAACTTTATTTTGGCAAATATCCCACGCAACCAAAAACTCGGATAAAAGAGCGCTTTTTCGTTCAGTCAGCGTCCAGTGAGTCTGTAGCGCCATCTCTGGATAAGGCAAAGAAACATGGCCGTCGTTCGGTGTCTCCCCGACAGCTACCGCTCCGCCGTTGAGAAAATCAGTTATTAATTTCTTATTTTCTTTGTACTCGGAGCTCCGACTTGAAATTTTAGCACAACAATGTAACCAGTTAAAGATATTTTCGAGAAAAGTTGTTACAAAATCCGTCAAGATCTTGATTTTTATGAGCCATTTTAGCGTGTAACTTTTTTTTGCGACAACCTGTATTTCGTAATACCTCTTGAAAGTAAATATGAGAATTTAGAAAACAAGGAGTTTTCAACTTGTACAATTTAAATATGTTCCAATCAGTGGCGGATCTAGAGGGTCCCCTGAAAGGAAACCCCGCGATTAAAAAAAAAAAACACAACAAAAAAAAAAAAAAAAAAAAACGGGGTGGGATTTACAAAGAGGTAACATTCACTGCACACCTCATTCCGTGCTGTATATTTGTTTAAACACACACAAATAGTAGAGAGAGGTATTTCCTCCTAAGCGACACAAGGTGTAGTAATTCAAGACACAATTGCGATACCTCCCGCTTCGAAACAAGGAGTAACGGAATCTTGATTTAACTCTGTGCCCACTTCGCACGACCTAAGACTGTGGTTTAGGTTTTTCGGTACATTCCGATAAACCACAAAAATTATTCCCAAGTTGGTTTTATCAAGATCGGTCCTTGAATAAGAAAAACCCATCCATCGCGGGAAGAAAACCTTCATCTACAGTTTTGTTTTGGCACAAAACACTGCCTCCAATGAACTGTCCGCGAGGCTAGTTTTTGCTCTGGATTTCCACATCTCGTTTCTTTTCCTTGTCAGTACAAGGATGTCTTCCGATTATTCGGGTCACGTGAATATTCCACGGTGGTTGGATCTGGATCTGCCACTGGTTCTAATGCGCAGGATGTCCGGATACTCTCTCCCAAATAATGACCAAGCAATGCTGTTGAAATGCGCCTCAACCAAATTTTTCATATGTTCTTTTTTTTGTAAGGGAACTGTTTCTTGTGTTCAAATTTAATTAACATGTTCCTTAACTAATTCCTTCTAGTGTCACCCAAAAAGTACGAGCCAGCAAGGTCAAGCCCCAAGAAAGCTTAGCGGCCACTTGAAAACGCAGAAATGGGCTCACTCGGCTTGCCTGCAACTAGTGCCAATGGATTGCCTGGGACACCTTCCGGCTCACCCATCCATCCACCTGATGATGAAGCCTGTGACGGGACCTCGACTGCATCGGATAGCACAGGGCACCAACTGATTACGTTGATAGCCACTACTTCAACCTCTGTGCAAGAGGACTTCGTCCCCTTGCATTGTTGTACAGATGCGGAGGTAGAAGATGCTGGCGACCTTTTATCACCAACTGACAGTGAGCTGCAACAAGGAAGCATGCCAGCACAAACAGAAAGCCTCTGCTGCCTTGAGCTGAAGAACGTTGCAGCTGATGTGACTAGAAAATATAACAACCTTTAACATCATCATGAAAAAAATTCAGACTCTGAAGAATGAACTACAAAGTGCACAAGAACAACTTCGGGCACTCAGGGACCCAAAGTTCCTGGCTGATGACCAGAAGAAAGTAATTGCAAAGCAACCGAGCAGGGGAATGACATGGTCTCCGCAGACCGTAAAACAAGCCAAATGAAGTTCGCATGTGGAACAGGCTACAAACTCCTCCGAACACTGAGCTATCCACTACCCAGCACCAGAACTCTGTTGAGGAGAATGCAGAGCTTTCATTTTTTGCCTGAAATTCTCGGAGAGGTGTTCGACATTTTAAAGAGAAAAGCCGACGCCATGGAAGAAGCAGAACGAGACTGTCTGCTGTTCTTAGATGAGATGGAAATTGCGCCAGGCATTGAGCATGACCAGTCTGAAGACTGCTTCCTTGGCTCCATGACTTTATAAGAAAGAATGACGACGGTATTCGTGCCCTGGTATTTATGCTGGGAGGTGTGACATCCCGATGGAAACAAGTGATCACCTGCAATTTCACAGGAAGGTCACTTGATGGCACACTCCTCAAGGACTTCGTTCTGGACCTCGTGAAGTTGTCCTATGAGGTGGGACTGAAGGTACTGGCAGTCACTAGCGATATGGGTGCATCAAACCGGGCCATGTGGCGCGAGCTTGGGCATATCAGCACGGGAAACGAGGACACAACCTGTAGCATTTCCCACCCACACCTGCAAGAACGCTTGTTCTTTTTTTTTGACGGACGTTGCACATTTGATCAAGAATATTCGCCAGCTCCTTTGCTCTGAAGTTTTTGTTCTCAGCAAGCGGACCATGGAAGAAAATGGGCTGCCCAGTGCCAGGGTGAAGCTGGAGTACATTGAGACAGCACTAAACATAGACAAAGAGAATGAACTCAAAGTTGCTCCAGGCTTGTCGGAAATCAATGCGAGCCAGGGACACTTCACAAAGATGAAGGTTAGCATCGCCATACAGTTTTTTCGAGAGGCTTCAACTGCCATACGGTACAGGGTGAACCAAGATCAACTACCACCAGAGGCAGAAACCACAGCTTGGTTTTGTGAGCCTGTCTTCGGCTGGTTTACCCTCATGTCATCGAGGCACCCAGTTGTGGCCATCAGTCACTTTGACGGCAACAAATACCGTGCTGCCATTCAGAAGCTGGACCCCGCAGCTCGGACGTTCCGCGAAATGAACATGGGTGAAACGGCGCACTGGAAGCCGTCTCAGGCTGGTCTCATTGCTTCCAGACCTGTGGTTTATCACCTCCAAGAAGAACTGCTTAACGAGCATGGATATGACTATCTGCTCACGGGAAAAATTACGCGGGACTGTTTAGAGAATTTGTTTTCTGTTATCCGCATAAAAACGCCAGTGCCAAGTGCGTATGACTTCAAGTATGCTCTCCCAATGGTCTGCGTAAGCCAGTTTGTCTACACTCCGAAGACATCTGGTTATATTGTAGATGACAGAGAGTACCTTGTAGACCTGTTCTCAGCTTGTCTAAGGGCTGCACCTCAAGAGGCTACTCCGACGGAAGAGGTCATGGATGACGTGCTCGACTCAATCACCAAAGAGGGTGATATCTTGGCGTACGTTGCAGGATTTCTTCTGCGGACAGTGCTCAAAAGTGTCAACTGCAACAACTGCAAGGGAGTCCTGACAGCGAACTCTAACAGCCAACATGGAACACTCATTAGGCTCAAGGAATTTGTCAGAGACGGTGAAAACCTCACATACCCCAGCGACGCAGCCATGAAATTTCTTGTCGACTGTGAAGAGCAGTTCAAGGGCCTGACCTACACCACTGACATTTTGAATCTGACCTCTCCGTTCAAAACCATTCTCGCTGTTCTTAAAGGAAACAGTACCGTAAATACAGGAGCATGCTCTCCACACAGAGACGATGTCAAGCGGCTGCTTCTAGAAAATTATATTCACTTCAGGTTGAAAGTTCACTTGAAGCGGGCCCGTCGCGACGAACAAGCAAATGGCCATTCTAGCAAAAACGTGCGCTGGAGTGAACTCCTCCTAAGGACTGTATTAAGGTGGCAATGCAAGCGAGTTGGTTCATGACTTAGGAAACTGGAAACAGCGCGAAAAAACACGAAGACAACGAGAGAAGAGCACAGGACAAGCGCTGACTATCACCTGAAGTTTTATTAAAACTGCTCAAACAAGAAAACACCACACAGCCAACCAACGCCGAAACAACCAATGGCGTGGCGCGTACCATGAATTTATAAAATCGATCTCTTTCTTGTGCAGATAAACCGAAGGCTGGCTGACGCAGTGCCCCGCGCCAGCTTTTTCGATAGCATGCGCCTCCAGCACCTCTTTTTGCACTTTTTTGCGCCAACTGCCAATGATTAAGGTATCTTGGAAAACTATTCTCTCGTTGACGCAGTCAACGAGAGAATCCGTGAGCATGCAAATTCCCTGCGGTCAATGAGAGGAGGTCACTTATATGTACATTGCAGAGACTGCCAGTGTCACCCCGTCTTCCAAGATACCTTAATCATTGGCAGTTGGCGCACAAATGTGCAAAGAGAGGTGCTGGAGGCGCATGCTATCGAAAAACCTGCCGGGGGGCACTGAGTCAGCCAGCCTTCGGTTTATCTGCACAAAAAAGAGATCGATTTTATAGATGCATGGTAAGCGACACGCCATTGGTTGTTTCGGCGTTGGTTGGCTGTGTGGTGTTTTCTTGTTTGAGCCGTTTTTAATAAAACTTCAGTTGATAGTCAGCGCTTGTCCAGTGCTCTTCTCTCGTTGTCTTCGTCTTTTTGCGCGCTGTTTCCAATTTCTTCACTCTCCTAAGGCTCACTTAATGCACAGAGTGTCTACAAAGGATCAGTTTGGCAAGTGTATTACAACTGCAAACACGAGTCTTTATTGGGCATTATACGATGATGATTAACACCTCTGTGCACCAGGACAAATTCTGTTCTATTAGGCATGCAAGAGTGAAGATTTCAACTTGTGATGTCAATGTACGGTGTGAGCAAACTGCTTTGTGTGCCACAGTTTTATGGCTTGGTGTATTAATGAACCTTACCTCGAAGCATGTAAAGCGAAACAACAATGGGTTACATTCTTACCGCTGGCTGTTTAGAACTGAATGAACATTGTATCACTATGCAGTAGTGAATAAACTCTGCATGATGCATTTTAGTCTCTAAGTTTGCAGTCATGTTGCATTGGCTAAATTTCTCGGCTGCAGCGAGAACTTTAATCGTTTTCACCTCAAGGACCATAGTAAAAAAAAGTCCGGCATCTTGCGGTGCATTACTAATTTTAACCTTTAGGTGTTAACATAATATAGTGTATGTGCATTTAAGATCAGTTAGCTGTTATTTCACCAAAGGTAAACATTTAAAACTCGAATAGCATCTCTGTTTTTCAGTGACCATCAAATCCTGTACGAATTACTTCACGCAGGGCATGAATTATGTGCAAAAGGAGCTTTTTTCTTGACCTAACGAGTATAGTGTTGTTGTACATCAAAAGTAGACTAACCCTTTGCTCTATAAACACTAAACATGTAATTCGCATCTGCTTTCTTTGCTGCCGATTCGTTTATCGATTAAGTAGCTTCAACTATGCCACAGAATATCAAGGGTCTGCTCTTTCGCTGTGTTACAAAAGTTTGCAATTCTATGAACTAGATTGGACTGGCCTGTGAGTGGGGATTGCATCAGGTGGTGGGGATGCCCCTCCAGACATTTCAGTGAATGTCTTCAAGTTAGGAATTTCAGTGCAATATGAATGCCTCAAAGTTGCTTGTTTTTAATGATCTGTGCTGTTTATCGTTTGAGGTATTGTATTTACATTCCTGTAAAGCTTTCAGGAATTTCAGTGCAATATGAATGTCTCCAAGTTGTTGTTTAAGTCTAGTGCACTGCACTGTTTATTGATTGATTGAGTTATTGTATGTCCATTTCTGGAGGTTTTTGCTGTTGTCTCTATAGTTACTGCC
Organism: Ixodes scapularis; assembly: GCF_016920785.2. NCBI lineage: Eukaryota > Metazoa > Arthropoda > Arachnida > Ixodida > Ixodidae > Ixodes > Ixodes scapularis. The sequence continues at coordinate 46,661,395 of NW_024609883.1, read as the reverse complement.
ATAAGCTTCGGTACTGCAGAGGTTGCCATGCAAATAAAAACGCATTTTTGATCCCGAAGTTGCTACAATGTGTATATGTGAAGCAGCACCCGCGGAGCTCGCTTCCGCCGGTATTGCTTCTTTGTAGTGCACCCGTGCTCGGTAAGAAGCGCACTCAACAGGACTAACCTGCAGCAATCAACACTTCGAAAAACGCAAATAGTGCACTTCTTCCCGAAGCGAATAGCAAATAGTGTATTATTAGAAACAACTATTCGAAATGTCGAATATTCATACAACCCTACATAGTTTATAGTTTCCACTGTATTAATCTAGCCAGCAGAAAGAGGGGCCTTGGGGGGGACACAATGGAGGGAGGGGCATGTGAGAGCGTATCTTTCACAGCGTTAACGAAACGGTTTTGACCACCAGAAACGAGGGTGGACTAACATCACATGCAAGCCATGTACAAACGTGATCTATGAATGCTTGTCAAATTAAGGGCGCACAGCTTAAAAGACAGCAAACAAACATGTTGCCACTGTTCCACTGCTCCTGACTGTGTACAAGACTTGAGATCCGGAAACTTCTTTCGAACCGGAGGTTTGATGATCAAACCAAGGGCTTCGAACGTTTCCAAGTTCGGTTGATCTCAAACCTTCTAACCTTTCTTATTTTGAAATTTAATTTCAGACTTATTACATTTAGAGATTCAATAATATTTGAACCTTTGAACTTATCACATTCAGAATTTCAAAGATCTTTAAACTATCCACCTGCGAGGAGAAAAAGTTTGACAAACAGTGAATCTTATTCGGAGATCAACAATACTTGTCGCAGCGCTGTGCACCGCTGCGTCTTGTTCTGGTTTTGCTGCTATCGTATGCTTGTTTTGTTGTGTTCCACAGAATAAAAAAAATGGCGTGTATGCCTTCACTATGTGTGGCAAGTTGCTACCGAGCCCATCTAGTGTGTAGAACAGCATCAGTGACTCCGAGTTAAAGTGCGAGCCAAGAAGCTCCAGTGTGCATGTTCAAAATCCGGCCGAGGTGCTTACGGTCTCAAGAAGGCCCATTGATGTTTGACTAAATGCGCAAAACGTCTCTGGGGTGCCCTTCTCTTTTGTGAACGGTGCAAGCGCCTCCACAAGGAGTCAGGTTTCAACTCTCGAGTTAAGACAGCCGTCTAAGGCACATTGAATATCTTGCATCTAGACCCTCCAAAGGAGGAAGGCTTTGTGGTGTGTAAAGACAGCAGCACAGGGCGCGCAATGAAGTACAGCAAACGCGGTATTGGAGCTTGCTAGCATTTCACTCATGCACATGTTGGCTTCGAGAACCAAATTTCGTAACCCGTGTTCGGCGTTAAGCAATTTAGGAAACCTGTGCCATGCAATGTACAACGCTTTCTTTTTTTGCACTAGGTTAAAATATAATTTTATGCATGACAAATAAGAATAAGGTCGGATGCAGCCTGGTTTCTGCTACTTGACTCGTCCGATGAGCCTTTTGAGCTGCCTGTTCGGGGGCCCCAAGTTTACTCTGGTCGAGTGCTCCTTAAGCTCTAGCTGCGTTGGGTTTTCCGTTAACTCCGTTATGTACATGTGTGCCGGTATTTTCTCAGTCCCGCGATTTATTCTACCTGAAATAAACGCCCACACTAAAAATAAATAAAAAACAAACAAACAAATTGGGAAGTAAAATTTTTTGCCTCTAAAGATCTGTCACTTTTCACACTAACTACTGTGGATCTGGCAGTTCTATACTGCTGTAGTACTGAAAATGAAATTGGCTTAATGACATATGTTCCATATGTCATTAAGCCAATTTCATTTTCACTATTTTCACAAAACTGAGATCCAGAAATTTCACTATGAAGGTTCCCTTCATAGTGAAATTTCTGGATCTCAGTTTTCAATATTTCGGAGTATGGATCAATGGAATCCGTGAAAGCTGTATTCGAAACAGCGGAGCTAATTAGAAGGAATCAAACTTCACAAACTTCTTTAAAAAAATTCAGTCTTTTTGAACCTTAACTTTAAAGAAATTAGAACTTTTTAAATTTTTCTATACTAAACGTCAAAAATATTTCAAACTGTCGATCGCGAACTTTTAAGAACCTTGAAGGCTTCGGGCTTTGCGAATTCGAATCTTGGCAGTGCAAGAAAATTTCTAACTTCACGAAGTTGAATCTTGGTGGTGTACGAAAGTTGCAAACTTTGCGAAGTCAAACGTCTCTTAGGTTCGGAAAGCTGAAAAGCTATCAAACAGAAACCTCGGGAGGTTCGCTACATCTCTATACAAGACTGTGCTAGGAGACAGATTACTCTTGCGGCTGAGAGGCAGCTACGTGTTAGGGTGCCACCCTAAACAAAGCAGAGCGGACATGTAGGCACCCTTCTACGTGCAAGTTTAGAGGGATGGTTGTGTTAAGAGTCGTGGGGTTGTTTCTGACGGGTTGTGGAACTGTGCAGTAAAGATGCGATTCATGAATACCTGTCAAATCAAAGGCACAGCTCGGCAGACAGTAAACAAACGTGTTGCTGCTGCTCCTGACTAGGTGCAAGACCATGCTTAGAGACAGATTACTCCTGTAGCCGAGAGGCAATTACGTGCGAGTCTTAGTGAGAAGGTTATGGGGTTGTGCAGTTGTTTTTGATGGGTTGTGGCACTGTGCACTATAGGTGCGTTCCATGAATGCCTGTAAAATCAAAGGCACACCGTCTGGCAGACACCGCTGCTTGTGACTATGCGTGCAAGTCCATGTATAGAAACAGAGATCTCCTGTGGCCATAAGGCAGCTACAAGCGATCCCTAATAAGGCTTGTGTGTGCGATAATCGTGCGGCTGTTTTCAAAGGGTGTTGAAATCTGCAGTAGGCAATCGTTACATGTAATGGTTAGGCAAGTGTTCTAAAAGCGATTCAAGGAAACACTCTTTTGAACATCCTTGCGAAAAATATGTTGTGGGGAGGCCCCCATTCCAACGCATATTAAACTTATATTCACATGTTTTCCTGAACAGGAACAAAGGGTCAATGTTAAGCGACAAAAAACACGTACAAAGAGACGAATGCTAATTGCGTTGAATCATAACAATGAAAGCGTTGAATTATAACAATGATTTACAACCGGCCATTTAAAAGTAACTATTTCACTTAAAAAATAGAGGGACCTTATTAATAGGCACACACTGGTCCACATGCCTTATACACACTAAGGAATGTTGGAGCAGACACAGGAATACACGAAACAAACACGTCGAGGAGCCCACGTCAACCGACGACGAATCGCCCGTCAGACCAGCCTGTAGTCGATCACTGTTGCTAAATACGGATCGGAGCAGATACGTATTGAACACATTCCGAGCACACGCTGAATTACATATTTAAAACACACAATTAGGCACACACCGCGACATGTTAGGTCACGGACAGGAACACACACGAAGTCGTTGAGGGACCCATGACGAGGCACTACATACCACTACGGATTGTCGGTCAGATGAACCCGTAGCCTACAGGGTGCCGTCATGTCCGCTTTCATGAAAGCCCCTACTGTAGCCGACCACTGTAGTCACACAATTTGTAGCGTTAGATTAGCTGGCTATCAGTCTAAATAGCAGCGCGAACGGGAGACTGCTTGCTCTTGTACGCGTAGCTTGCCGGGAACGTAAGCAAAACTGATCAAGCGGTCTGAAGTCATGATCAACAACTTTGATGGTAAGGACGGCCAATAGTACTTGCGTTTCGTTAAAAGCAACGCACACTTTCTGCTAGCAACTTCAAGATATGAAACACCCCAATAAAGAGAGCAACAGGCACCACGACCGCCATCCCGCTGAGTCTCCGACCGCTCCGCCGCTCCTGCGACTCGTCCTATGAGCGGAAACGGAAGTGGCCTCACAGTGTTGCCGGGACTTCGAGACTACAGAAACTCAGCGTTGTTTACGTTTAGCGAAATGAGAAGTGGGAAAGAATGGTGGTGGGAGAGGATCTGGGAAGGGGTAACAAGAAGTTGGCGCCACCCTAAACCAGAGCGGAAACATGTAGGCACCCTAATCAAAACTGCTACGCATCGGGAAGAACGGGGGGACGAAAGAAAATGGGAGAGGGACTTCACAGAAAAACTAAGGAAAACTCATGAAAACAACGCGAGGGCTGTCGGAACGCGACGCCAGGTTAACCAACGAGCAGAACGAAAGGAGGAGGGCACAACAGCGAAACGACAACCAGATGTGGGGACGAGGGACAAGGGCAGTGTTGGAACTAACGCGTTACAAGTAATGACGTAACTAGTAACGCGTTAGTTTTTTAATAACGTACTAACGTTACTAACATACTCGTTATCATACCAGATGACCAACGACTCAAATAATGTCGTTAATATTTAGCGGTATCTCTTATCACATTACGTTACACGTTACTCTCTACTTTTAATTAAAAATGTCCGCATGATTGTTTGAAAACAAAATAATTTTAATTTCGTACACTACGTACAAGTGACAAAGAAACCCCAATAAAGCTATGTGTAAACAACGTCATTTGAAACTGCTACAGAAGACATATTAAAGTTCCCATGACCGGGCCCAAAAGGCGCAAGATTATCGCTGCGTTGAGCCCCTAGGCGTCCGTGGTATAGTCTTTGTAGAGAAGCTGCTAACATCACCGTCGCCCTACCCTGAAGGAGCAGCCGTCTTGCTGGAAAGAGACATCTGTTCAGAAGGAAACTGTCTTTCACCGCTCGAAGGATTTTTCCTCAGCGTCCCTAGCTACTCCAGTTGGTCACA